>NC_133337.1:44628984-44990234 GCF_030506205.2 Paramisgurnus dabryanus | reverse complement strand
TATTATTTGAGTTATGTTCTTTTTTAATCTAATATCTGAATGTATGTGAGAAGAAAATCCCGTTGTCAAAAGCTATAAAGTATAAAAAAAAAGTTAATTAAGTTTCTTTTACTTAGGTTTAGGATATTAACGAGTATATCCACTCAACGTCGGTTATTTTCGTCTTTGATAGCTCCTTAAGGCTTCATGTATGAAAAAAGCACCATTATCCGTACGGCAGAAGGACATTGAAGCCTTGGACTTACCTGTTCAATGTAAATAAAGATTAGAAATTATAAGCTTATAAAGAAAAGTCAGTTCATTGGCAGAGGTAATTTGACACCAATGAGGACATATTTATGAATAAAGATATTGAATTTGATTAATAAAACACTTAAAATCATACTTACAGTCCCTTTAACAAACAAACTGGAACTGCCTGTGCTTTAAACCACACCTTCCAGTCTTCCAGTCTGTGTATGTCCCTTGTGCACCAAATCCCATAGCTTTTGCCTATGCAGTAGTTTAGATTATTCTTTTTAATTCTTGAAAGGCATGGTCAGCGGTTTGCCTTCTGGACTGATGAGGCCAGAAGCTTGGTCCAAGGAACTCTTCAGCCTGTCTACAGAGTGCCAAGATCGAAAGCTGTATCTAAGAATGTCCCAGTCCACATTAAGGCTGTCAGTGACCGCACCACAGAAGAAAAGAGACTGGTAGACTTTATAGTAAAGTTACAGGGATCTGAGGAGCATTTGCTGGTACTATTGTATTTGTTAACTATGCTGCAAATTATTGTCTCTTTATCTTAAATGTATCGATTTCTTATAGATGACTGTTTTGTAACATGGTTTGCCCATAGGGTGTACTCAACGGGAAGCCCTCGAAGTGGTTGCATAATGTAACCTCTTCCCGGGTGCCTGTGTACCTCGACAGTGAGGAACAGCAAGACATCTTGTTTTCTTATCTGAGAGGAGTGCTGGATGGGACACCAACACAATTGAGCTTCACTGATGAAGTGCAGTTTATCTGTAATGTTCTTGTTCCAGAGGTAAGCCTTACCGTGAAATGTGTTTGTGTGTGTGTCCTGCTCCTGCACATACAAAATCTACTGTATAAAATGCATGCTAGTGTTACTTGTATGGACCCATGTGTAATGGCTTGCTGTTCAGTAGTGCTTTAACAATAAATATATATTTTTAACATTTTTTATAGGCCATCATATATGCCCTGTCTGTCCTCCGGAATTTATCGCTACAGGAGGCTGAGCGGGTCTTCCTTTCTGGTCCACAATATGATTACAGGTCAGAGTAAAATATGAACTATTTTTACACAGTGCCCAGTGCACCCTTTTGCTACCAATATTTGTCAACACAACAGTGATAACTTCCTCTGATAACTTTTTTAGTGAACGGGAAGAATTTAATCGTAAGATTGAAAAACAATTGAGGAAAGAAGGGAGATCATTCAATTGGTGGGTATTGCTGTCATGTACTTACAAATATTCTGTCTCTGTCTGTCTCTCTCTCTCTCTCTCCCACCGTTACCCAAGAGGGGGGGTGATATTCAATGGAGGATTTTACATGGGGTTATAGCTGTAAATGCTCTTATTTCAGTGTTGAATCCGGAAATAAGTCCTGATTGCCCTTTTTGTGGTCAAAGAGAACGCTTAGGTTACTCACGTAACCCCGGTTCCCTGAAATAACGGGAACGAAGCATTGCGTCAGTTAGCTGACGCTATGGGGGAAACTCCTGTTTACTCCGTGACTGAAGCCTATTGGTTAACGTCTGTACAAAGTACAGACCAATGACGTTTGAACCCGCGCGCGGGAGGAACGCGTCCCTATATAAGCGCGGTTCAATCGTCAGGAGCTCATTATTATTCGACTGAAGCGCGCAGCCGAATAACACTCGCTGCGTAGACGTTTGTAGCACGGCAAGAGACGCAATGCTTCGTTCCCGTTATTTCAGGGAACCGGGGTTACGTGAGTAACCTAAGCGTTCCCTTTCAATACGGTTCACTTCGCATTGCGTCAGTTAGCTGACGCTATGGGGGAACGTAATCCCATCACGCCGTGCATACACAACGTACTGAAGTGCCTTACCGGAGAGACACTGCGTGTGGCCCTATATCCGGCATATTCACAGCTTTAAAAGCAAATGTGTAAGCACCATATAAATTGTTGACGCGCACACGGTGGGGTTTTAAACGCACCGGGGGCACATAACATAGCACAAGACGGCGAGGTACGCGCCGCGGCTGTGCGAGATAAGTAAATTCAGAGTCACGTTGGTGAGCTCGCTGAGCGCACCGTGGTGTACACATAAAACGCATGAGCGTGCATGATTGAGCCGAGAGAACCTGCGCTCGTAGGGCAGGGACGTCTAAGCTGTACAATCTGACAACGTAGACGGCGAAGACCAGCCGGCCGCGTAGCAGATATTAAATATAGATATAGATACCCCTGTAGACCAAGTTCATGAAGAAGCCAAACTCGCACAGAGTGGGCTCTATATAGGACATAGCTCATAGAGGGGCGTGAGCCAGTGCGATGGTTTCAACGATCCATCTAAATAACCACTGTTAGCAACAGACATACGTAGTGAGTGATCTGCGAAGCTCACGAACGGCCGATCTGACTATAATATGCGGCAGAACGGTTCGTAGCGTGGGATTATACAGATACCACAATAGTGTGAACCCCGGTGCACCCTCGAGCGCATCGGGATGCATATAGGTAGTATTATAGTGCACAGATCGGTGAGCTTTCCAAGCGCGCCGTAAATGTGTATTGACTATAAATTGCACGGGCACAGGTGAACACTTGAATACATCGTGAATGCATATAGATGAATCAGAGTGTTATAATGCACAGGCCGGCAAGATTCTCGAGCGCGCCGTCATGTGTTCTGATAATAAATTGTGCGCACACGGGTGAACTCTTCAGTGCACCGTGAATGCGTATAGATAAATCAGTGCACACAACGCGCCGTGAATGTGTACAGATATGATTGATGAACGTAACGGTGGGCACCCAACGCACCGTGAACGTACAAAGATGAACAACAATGTATGTGTCACAAAGCATAACACAGCTGTGTATACAGGTGAGCTTTCCCAAGCGCATCTTATTGTATACCAAAATGTTATAGCGTGTACATGTGAGCTTCTCTAAGCGCACGGTGGACGCATATAATTAAAAACCATATCGTGCATACAGGTGAGCTAATGGGCGCACCTTTAATGCAACAAACCTCAGTAGTGCGCGAAGCAGGGATGTCGAAGCTGTAAACTGACAACGTGGACGGCGGGGACCAGCCGGCCGTGTCACAATTGTCTAATGAGAAACCTCTAAGACCATGCCCATGCTCTAAGACAAGTGAGCATAATTGTCACGGGAGGTGATAACGTCAACGATCCATAAATAGCCTGTATTGACAGGTGCTCTAGTGAGTGATCTGTGACGCAGATAAACAGCTGATCGTCTGATGTACGTCAGACGTATGTGTCATACAGGACCTTGGACAGTTCCAGAGCGCTGTGCCTCGGGCACCGTCCGTATCTGAGAAATGACAGGCTTATGAATAAAGTGAATGGCCAGCCGTAAAAGCATGGTTCGCTGTTACCGCCGCCGTCCGCATCTGAGAGATGACAGGCTTGTGAATTAAATGAATGGTCGGTCGTAAAAGCGTGGTTCGCTGTTATCACGGCCACATAGATATAGGTAGGGGAGAGAGCCGCCGTGCCTCTGTAGTGAGGAGAAAAGTGTTCCACCGGCGATTCGCGGGGGGTTTTGACTTTCAAATGTCACTAGACAGAATGGATCAGACTTTGCATAAGGACGCCTCGTGAAAGGGGTCCTAGCAGCTTGTGTCAATGTGTCATAAGGCACGTAATGTAGGTCGTGTCCCACGGATGCCATCTCCGCACGCCCATCGTAATGGGTTAATATTGGTAGTTTAAGCATGAGATGCGTATCACTCTGATTGAACATAGCTTATAAAGCGATGCAATGAGTTTATAAAGGAGATGACTCGTCAGCTTGTTCAGGGGGCGAGATCTCAGTCTGGTTCGGTAAATAATGAAACCACCGTAGATTGCCCGACCGCATTATCACAATAACACGGTCGAGAGTGCTGCAGTGCTAAATCATCCTCTTAATGTACCGTATTCACAGTACAAGGTGATTTATATGAGACAAACGGCGTTCCACGCGCCGAAGGCTGATTGCCGTCGTAAAGCGTGTTCAACCCACAGCAAATGCTGGGCTAGCTCGTAATGACAGCACTTCATGCAGCCGTGTGTAACTTAAGCAAGCTTCCCGGCCGTCAGCTCGGGGCGGGACCTTTGCTTAGTCAAACTGAAGTGGACTTATGAACAGAATGCCACGATATTCAGCTTTCTGAGGCTCGTTAGAGGGGTACGTGTGCCCGTCTTAAACGAGATGCCGCGCGCGTCTGACTGTGCGCGCGCTTTAAGCTTTGAAACTTATTGTGGCGGGTAGCAAGCTCACTTGAGGTTGATATTACCCTTAATATCTCCGAGTATTGGAGCGGAGGTGTGAGCGTCTTCGGATCCGCTAATATAAATCAGCTATATGGCCGAAAAACGTCATAAACCGCTTGGCTGTAAGCCTTTGAGTGGCCGTCCGGAGAGGGCGCGATTCAAACGCTTGGAGCCATGCAAAAGTCTGAGGCTGTCCTTCCTCTAGGAAGAGAGAATAACAGCCGTAAGACCGTGCTCGTTTGCGCCATCAGCATCGTAGCGGAGAAACTGAGGTGGGCTGCGAGCGAATTTGGCAGAAAGGTGTTAGAGACACCGTACAGTCGTGGGGTGTCAATACACAGTATATGGCCAAACCGGGGTTTTTTCGGCTAGCGTCGATAGAATTATGGACAGCGGGCCGTGTGTGCGTATTACTGATTGCTTGTCAGTAAGGCGATAAAGTGTTTAGAGACACCGTACAACCGTGGGTGTCAAAACACAGTATAGTAAGCACGGAAATTACTCTTTTTAGAGGAATTAAATACCGTTCGCCACTATAGTGAGGTCGCATAGCCGACAGTATTACACAGTATGTTTGGATAAACAGCACACAGAAAACATTTCAGGGCAGTCCAGCCGAGGCGCGACATAACCCCTTTTCTCCCAGACAGTTTCGTTCTCTGTTGATGCAGCTGTGCTGCGGAGACCAGAGCTCAGCCGTTTAGGTGCACAAGCCTCAGTAGTGACGGTGACCGAACGGCTCACGGAGCAGGGTAGTATGTCTAGGTGGTTTAATGTCAGACTGAACCCATCGCAGAGAGGAAGTCTGCCGTGAGGCCCGCGGTTTTGCCGTTTATTAAAAGGGCAGAAAAACCGGGTATATATATAAGAATGTACCAATATTCAGCGCACTGATATAGGACGGGACTGAATAAAGGGAGGTATTCGGGCCTCAGTATATTATAAACAAAATCGTTCTGCCTCTGATTCCGTCTAAACCAGAGAGAAATTACCAGGCAGACGAAAAATGAGCTATCTGAAGTGAGATCGGCTCAGGCCAGTAAAGCTCTATAATAAGTGTTTTAGCGCTCCAATAGAGGCGTGTCCGCCTTATCGAGCAGACGAATGAGATCGTGCCGCTCCAGGAGGGGAGGGGCATGAAGCTCTCTTATAATGAGTGTTCTTGGTGCTCCAATAGCGGCGAATCGGCCCTATCGAGCAGACGAATGAGATCGCGCCGCTCCAGAGGGGAGGGGCATGAAGCTCTGTAATCGTTGAACACTGGACAGCTGCATTTAGAGGCAGCGAGCCGTAATACCGCGTGCTAGCTAAGCCGTTAAGAGACCTCACCACTGTGGGGAAAGGAGCGAGGGACTCCGCGAGCGTGGAGCACGAGTGGCTGTGCTATGACAGAGACAGGGGCAGACCGCCCGTGTTTGCTTGTCGTATGCATCTATCCAGGTCTACGGTTCCCCGCGTGTTCATCTCAACAAGAGAGGAACGGCAGAGGGGAGCAGCAACACAGACAGAACAGCCATGCGTCGTGACGGTATCACCCGATGCACTCGGGGGATTAATATATGTGCCAGAGATCTCGCCACTGAATTTGAGAGGAGCGAAGGGACTCTGTAAGCATGAACGGTTGCGGTGTGACAGAACACAGGGGGGGTTAGTCCGTGTGTGCTTGTCTATGCATCCATCTAGTCTCATGGCTCGCCGTGTGTTCATCCCGGCGAGAGAGGAACAGCAGGGGGAGCACGAAACATGGATAAGACAACCAAAGCATAAGCGCGGTCCCGGCGTGGGAGGTGCCAGACCGGTAACGCGCTCGGAGGAAATTCATAGCAGAGAGGCTCACCGAGCCGCTGTGCTGGACGCTATTACAACAGCGCCTGCTCTTTTAGCTTATAGCTTTATATTAAAAATATTGATCTTACCGGGCGGCCGCAGGGGAGACCTCGTCAGGCGTGTGACCGCTGCACAGGGCTCGTACCACGGCAAGCGAAGGCTATCTTCGGTTCTCGGCCGGAAAGCGGCAGGGGAAGACGCTAGACCTGGACTCTGCTATCTTCGGTCCTCAGCCGGAAAACGGCAGGGGAAGACGCTAGGCCTGGACTCCGCTGCAGGGCTTTTGTCAACGGCGAGGTAAGGCTTCTTCTTTTTCTTCGGAGCAGCGAGAGGTTCGCGCTGAAGGAGAAAATAATGAGCTCCTGACGATTGAACCGCGCTTATATAGGGACGCGTTCCTCCCGCGCGCGGGTTCAAACGTCATTGGTCTGTACTTTGTACAGACGTTAACCAATAGGCTTCAGTCACAGAGTAAACAGGAGTTTCCCCCATAGCGTCAGCTAACTGACGCAATGCGAAGTGAACCGTATTGAAAGGGAAACTGTTTTTCACGCATTTATGCATTGTTGTAGATTGAGACCTTTATTCTGTGTTTTAGAATTTTTTTTAACATCTTTCGGTGAGGTTTTTTCTATTCAAATGTTTATTTGTGGTTTTAAATATGTAAGAAAAAGGTCTTTTGAGTGTCAATTGTTGAATTTTGTTCTGGGTCAGTCAAAAATGGCAATTTATGTGAGCAGACAAAATAAGGTTGAAAACATATCTGGACAAGATGTTCTGATGGTTCTTACCAATTTGATTAAGTCAAGGGTAGTTACAGATTTTAATTATTTTAAGGCCATGAATGACCTGTTGTCCTTTGAAATGAAATGGTGTTGTAATGAGGCGTTGTGTTGTGTGTGTTAAGGGATGTTAGTCTTGGCATCTTTTTTGCAGTGAGGTTTTGCATTGTATTAGGAAGAGGTTGTATTACATGTATGTAAATGTTATATGTTTTTTGAAGAGATGTATTAGAAGTAACCTTTTTTGTCATTAAATGGACTTTTAAATTCAATTTTCTCTCTCTCTCTCTCTCTCTCTCTCTCTCGCTCTCTCTCTCTCTCTCTCTCTCTCTCTCTCTCTCTCTCTCTCTCTCTCTCCCCAACAAGTACATAAGTGTTAAATCAGAGATATATATTTTAGTTGAGCATGTTAAACAAATGTTTCTTATTTAACATTCTCTCTCTGTCTCTCTCTCTCTCTCTCTCTCTCTCTAGAGTTCAAGCCTGCAGCCATTCTTTGGTTAGTTTTGCTTTTCTCTTTTGTGATATGTTATGCAATGTCATTGGTAATGTGTTGAAGTAAGTGTAAAATAATATGAGGCCTATAATAAATAGGCATTCTAAAATTAAACAAATTCTCTCTCTCTCTCTCTCTCTCTCTCTCTCTCTCTCTCTCTCTCTCTCTCTCTCTCTCTCTCTCCCCAACAAGTACATAAGTGTTAAATCAGAGATATATGTTTCAGTTGAGCATTTTAAACAAATGTTCCTTATTTAAAATTCTCCCTCCCCCCCCTCTCTCTCTCTCTACAGTTCAAGCCTGCAGCAATTCTTATTATTATTAATGTTATTGGTAATCACATGTAAATATATAAATATACATTCTTGAATGATTCTTGAGTCTTGTCTTGCCTCTCTACAACCTTAAAAAATTGGCTGTAATTTAGTGACTGTGACATAGTGACATTTTTATTTTACCTGATAATTAGCTAATTAGTTAAGCTTATAGAGCTAAACTTAGGTTTAGGGTTATAATTCAAGAAATTAAGACTAATACATTTTAAAGTATACATTTTTCATTTATAGTTTGTGTAAATTTGTTTACACTGAAAATTGTCACTTAAAGCACATTTGGTAATTAACCTTACATTTAAAATTACATTTATGAAGAAATAGTACTGAGATTACTATATTGATATAATTATGTACAAACGTTTTTACAAACTAAACCATCAGGGGCCCAGAACTGCGCTATATCATCCAGTTCGGTAGGTGGCGCTGTCACAAAAACGTAGGGTCATAGAACTGCGGTTATAAAACTGCGGTCATAAAACTGCAGCCTCCGGTTGTGCAGGAATATACTATTGCTTCATGAGGCTTTGAAACATTTACGAATCTTTTGTTTCGAATCATTGGTTTGGAGCTTGTTTCAAACTGGCCCAAGTCACGTGATTTTAGCAAACGAGGCTTCATTACGTCATAACTGTTTCGAAACGTTTCGAAAATCCGATGGTTCACCACTAGGGGGAGTTGATCACATGACCAGTGTCTAATATGTTTAGGTGATCTCGGGTCAGTTTTATTATGCAAGTTCATAAAACATTTATCCTTCTGACAAATAATACTGCCATTTTGTCTACTTTTTGTTTATAGACAGATTTAATGACAAAAATTTGCATAATTAAAAGGGTAGTTAGTTTTAATGATTTGTTTGCCCTAAATAAAACTTAAAACACATAATAGGCTTTTAACTGTCTTAATTAAGTTAAATATTTTTTTAAACATATTTTTATACAAATCTTGCTATTATTTTGTTAAAAAAGTGTAAAATGTTTGGACATATCTGTTTTGACCAGCAGGGGTCGCAAGCGTGTGTGGTGTTTCGAACTGCTTCGAAAAACTGAAGCAATTTTCGAAGCAATTGGTTCAATTGATTCGAAGCTTCGAAAAGCTTAATTTCTCCCATCACTACATCAGCAATTAACCTTGTACACAAACACAAACTCCTACAACAGTCCACTCTGACTGACTGTATGGGAGCCATTTTGTATTCTTAGCTCTGCCTCTGGACCAAACCATTTCTTCTTCTTCTATAGAGTTTAACTGGCGGTTGGCAACCAACTTATAGGAGCATTACCGCCACCGACTGGACTGGAGTGTGGATCAAGATATACATACTAAAAAAAAAAAAAAAAAAAAAAAAAAAACTCTATATTCTCTTATTTAATTCACATTCTTTAATAAACTTAATAACATAATCATATATATTGTTTGCTGTTTTCCCTAATATTCCTGATAATGTAAAATCAAAGTGTTTAACTTTCTGCAATGACTGAATAAGGCAATTCCTCTCCTCATTGTATTTTACACATTGAAATAAAACATGCTCAACTGTCTCTTGCTGGTTGCAGTGTATACATTCTCCAGTTGGGTGCTTTCCAATTCTATATAGTGTACCGTTGAGTCCAGAATGTCCAAGTCTAAGGCGAGTAATGATATTCCCCTCCCTTCGTTTCCTATTCTCCTCTCTCCCAGCATCAACTGTTTCTTGTATATTATATAAGTGTCTTCCTGTATCATGTTCATTCCAGTATCTCTGCCAAGCTGCTTGTGTATATATTCTAATGTATAATTTTGCTTCTGCTCTACTTAATGGAATATGAAGGTCTATTTGTTCTATTCTTAAAGTTTGTTTAGCCAGAATATCCACCATCTCATTTCCTTCCACACCAGAATGAGCAGGGACCCAAACAAATTGTGTAGACATGCCTTTAACTTTCATGTTATACAGCTTACAGAATATTTCGTAAACAATGTCCATCCTAATTGAGGACCTGCAAGATCTTATACTTTCAAGTGCTGAAAAACTATCAGATGCAATGACAGTACCACCAAACCATTTTGAAATTAGTGGGGGCTTCTTCTCTGACTATAAAAAACATACATGGGCAACAAAATATGCATTAATAAAAATAAATAAGTACAAACACAAAATTCCACAAACAACTATTAAGAATTTAAACAGAAATGCAAAATACTTTTATATAGGCATGAACTGGTGACCCATATGATGTCACAACCAAAATGGCTGCCAGCATGGTAAGTGTATAAAAGTCCAAGGTTCTACATTGCACAGGTTTGGTGCTGGAAATTGGAAACTGGTGAGTGTTTGTAATCTTTGTATGCATTTTTATTGCACAAAAAAATTATAGTAGATAAAGAATATGCGTGTGGCTATTTCAATGTTTTAT
The DNA here is from genome assembly GCF_030506205.2 of Paramisgurnus dabryanus. Classification (NCBI taxonomy): domain Eukaryota; kingdom Metazoa; phylum Chordata; class Actinopteri; order Cypriniformes; family Cobitidae; genus Paramisgurnus; species Paramisgurnus dabryanus. The sequence continues at coordinate 44,979,915 of NC_133337.1, read as the reverse complement.
GGCAGATGAAATGTAGTTTTGTGTGGAAAGTAACAAACAGTGATAAACAACATAAAATGTTAACATTATACACAGATGCACAAAACACTACACAGATCCATATATACATTTAATGCCGGCATTGGGATCGTGCTTGGTGTTAATGGTGGCTGTGTAATAATAATAAGAATAGCTGTGGAGGCTACTCACAGTGCCTTAACCTCATAGTACATTGTGAAAACACGTATTTGAACGTTTTTAAAGGGTACTGCCCCCGTGATGGCTTGGGTCCATTGGTGTATGCAGTATTTATCAATCTCGTCTCTTTTTTGTTGTCATATTTACTATACACTTAATATTTAGAGGGTGATAGGGAACCAGCAGATGGTTCAGCACTTGTTGTGTTGACCTCTGACCCCAGATGCTATCCAGATGTGGGTCAGTTGTTAGGGTTCAGTAGTCTGTTCATGTGAGTTACAGCACATCATCGTGGCCTGCAGTGCAAAGCTTCAAACCACGACTATACCCAACTTTAATTGCATTACGTTGCCAAAGGATTCAGTTGCAAGTTATTTAATCTTAAAATGCTCTCGACTTTGTCAGTCGCTTTGAAAGAAATGTTAGTTTTCCTATTTAAAGTTAAAGGATATATAGGGCCCTATCTTGCACCCAGCGCAATTGACTTTGTCAGTGACGCATGTATCATTCGTATTTTGCAACGGCGCACAGCGGGTTTTTCCCTCCACAGACGCACGTCGACAAACTAGGGAATGAACTTGCGCTCCCTGGGCGTTTCAGCGCAAAAAAAGAGGCGTGTTCTGGCGCAAACCATCCCTGATGCTATTTTGCAGTTTCAAAAAACAATTGCGCCACTGACCAGAAAAAAAAAGTTTAAAGTCAGTGGCGCGTTGCGCGTTGTTCATTATGCTATTTTAAGGGCGCATGCTTGACCATAATGTATAGCGTGCACAACGCGCATACACTTTGCATCTAATCTACAAAGATGCAACAGTTATTTTTGCAAATCATAAATTGTTACACTAAAAAATATTAATACACGAGATAAGGGGAATCATAGTGGTGAGCATTGTGGTGATAGTTTTTATTTATTGTGTGGCTGCGTTAAAAAATTCTCATGCAAATAACGATTAAAATATTTTCATAAGTTTGTTGTGTGGCTGTATTACGTTTATTTTATGTAAATAATAATTTAAATGTTTTCATAAGAAACCTTAATGTATATGAACTTGATTTGTTAGTCTATTTTGGGGTTGGACCTTGCGTTTCTTGGGTCCGATTTCAAAGCCCCCAAACCCTTTCAGCGGTGAGGGTGGACGCAGCGATGTCCTCTGCTGGCGTCAAGTCCTGAGGCAGATCCACCTCCCGTTACACGGCGTGCCCGATTTATGCTGGCAAGCGTGGGATTCCCCCGTACAAGGACGTCGGTCTCCTCGGCTGTGAACCGCTCCTGGCGTGCGCCTGGTAAATCCGTCATAATAATAGCAACCCGCCACGGAACTTGCGCCCTTGCGTTTAAAGGGAATGTTGGATAGCGTTCTGATTGGTTTATTTGACGTTACGCCCAAACCACACCTATGAATAATGAACCTACTTCAGACCAACCCCTTATTGATTTGCGCCCGGCGCAAGAGTTATTTCTCACGCCGGGAAAATAGCAACAGCGCCCAAGATCCGCCCACAAACTCACTTGCGCGTTGCGCTTCGCACTTGCGTTTCAGATCGTTAAAATAGGGCCCATAGTATCCAAAGCGAAAAGAGATAAGAAGGAGATTATTTAAAGCATTATCAGCTCTTAAATAAATATAATTAAGCTTTAATGGTGTTTACCAAATGCATAATGATAATTTGATGTCTCGCCCACTTTTTCTTCTGTGTGCCAGACTTTGGAGAAAAAAAGGTATCCTGATGTTTATGAATAACACAAACATGAACAGCCTTTTAATTTCCAAACATCCAGGTCCAAAATACAGTCAACCGCTTTCTCTGGCCTAAAACTTCACTTTTACTGGACTGCAGTTGAACTGCTTAGTGATGGTGTTGTCTCTCTGTAATTTGACGGATGGATTTGAATAGTCCCAGAGAGCCGCCTGCTTCAACTAACAGAAATAAAAGCCGTTTAATGGCCAATTGTATCGTTTACCCTCATGAACCTGACACGATCTTCTTCGCTCTTGAAGCAAGTGCCGTAAAAACCAATGACGCAGGAAAATATGTTTGCCATATGGCCTTTGATTGTTAAAGAAAAACATTAAGCTAAGGTCAGAGGTCAAATAAGGACACCCAGATTTTCCCCAGTACCGCCCTGAAGTGTGAGGAAATTTGCGGTATGGACATTATCCAGACACAGGTGTAAAAGTAAAGGTGTGTGAATGTTGGCATTTACATTGACCTTTAGGGTTCAGTCCCACTTTAAATTAATGTTTATGAGGCTATACCTGACAGTACAATGTAACGTGTTTGCATAAGATGCAGGCATTTAATGTCCACCAAGCATTTATGTCCGTTTGGGAGATGCTTTAATCCTAAACCATTTGCAGTAAATTACTAGGTATGCTAATGCAATGCACTACCGCTGAGCTGTACCAAACATCAATGCAGCTCAATTGTGTTTTTGTATTTGAGTATGTGATGATTACTCCACTCAAAGCCAGTGATGGTTGTATCAGTGGAGCTGTGATGGATGTTATGAATAAATGTTATTGTGGTCAGATTACTGCATTAATCTTTTTTGCTGTTGTGGTTGCTCTCTGCAGTCTGTAGATTAATGATTATTGGCTTCTTTCAGGGCCATTCGAGAACTTAGAGTTCTGATAATTAGGTTTAATAATCATGCTTTCATTAGCCCTGAACCTTAACCTTATCTATCTTTCTTTCTCTCTCACTCTTTCTCTCTCTCTCGCTCTCTCTGTGTGTCTTATCTCTCTGTTTCTCTCACATTATCTTGCCATTGACTCCAAGGCTGTCATTTTCCTTATCTAGGCACTCAGTACTGTTTTTCAAATGAATATAGTAAAATAATTATTTGCACATATGGGCATTTAATGTCATGAATAAATTTAGAAGGCTGTGCATGCTTCCAAAATCACCTACTTTAATGCCATTAGGAGGCAAAAATCTGTACAGTATGTTCCTTAGAAAAATTAACCATGGTTTTACTACAGTTAACAAACATGGTTACTGTAGTAAAACCATGGTTAAGCTGATAGTAATCAATTCACCAAATAACATGGTTACTACACTTTTACCACAGTAAAACCATGGTTAATTTTCATAAGGGGTGTAATAAACATTACGTCCGAAGCCTCAGTATGCAAAAACAGCATGAATATCCAGATTCGGTACAATGCAAAAACTGAAAGCTGGATTAACTTAAAAAATTATTTCAATTGGTAAAAATATATATTTAGGTTCAAAAAGCTTACATTTTTGTGATAACAATTGAAGTATTTTTTTTAACTAAGTTTTTCATTTAACGTGAGAAAATTGAATTTGGAAAATCATAATTTTAAAAAAAGTAGATCCAATATTAACTTTTTTACAGTGTACTGCTGCTGAGATTTCTCGCCATGCATTTGATTTGATGCTATGATACACACATAATTGCATGGCTATCTATAATAACCATAAAGCAACTTTATTTTCTGACATAAGTATGCAATTTTCTGTAAAGCAGCTTTGAAACAATATGCATTGTAAAAAGCGCTATACAAATTTGAACTGGATTGGATGGACATCTAATGCCCTGCCAAATTAAAAAAGTCAATACCTTAAAATAACAGAAAAACTGTGAGCCGGGTCGCTCTTTTCAAGTGTAATGATATATATGTCCCTTGTGCTTAAACTCTACTTGTTTCCGACACAAAAGATGGCATTTTCTAAATTATGCACCAGCATATTCAACGCTATTTCACAAGAATTTGTACATATTTTACAAGTTGGCTAATTCGTATTAATTCATACCCACATTCGTAAGTTTTGGAACGATTTGCCGTGACCCCTGTGACGATGGGGTTAGGTGTGGGTTTAGGGTTCGGTTTCGTTTTTTTTTTTTTTTTTCATAAAAATGTAACTAATTTGCAAGATTAACTTCGTATGAATTGATACGAATTAGACAACTCGTAAAATATGTACGATTTCTCGTGAGATCAGGCTGGCATATTCAAAAAGCTTTATTTGAATTCACGAGTTCGTATTACCATGTAATTGATAGGGAATGAGAAAGCATATTTGGTGTGCTGTTCGAGGGGAGCGCTACAAGCCCGGAATTTTTGCTTAAACCAAGAGTACCCCCCCCCCTAACTGGGATAGATAATAGCTGAGAGTGAGGTGATGGGGTGGAGAAGGGATGCTGCAAAAACTGTCACGGGACAGAGATGAGGGGTGGCTATTTATAGGCACCTCTTTGCGCTGATTGGTTGGTTCACATGACCATGCACTCCTTGGAAACCCGTCTCTCGTTTCAACCTGAATGGATGCTCGCAATTGTGTTATGGGCTTGGTGGCTCCAGTGCGTCACTGAACCAACATTTTAGCCTCGCCCAATTAATACTGAACACAGAAATGCGGAAAAACTGTTAAACTGTGTAACTTCACAATTCAGTGCTTCACTATAAAAAATTAGGGGTGCCGGAAAATACAGTAAAATAATGGGCACAATACATTACTAAAGTTTTCCATAATACAAAAGTACAGTTTTTTCATAGTTCACAGTCTTTGCTACATGGTTTAGCAATGCATATGTAACATTTATAAAGTTTTTAGAAATAGTTATCTGAAGTGACTTTACACAGACTTTAAAGTTTAAATACTTTCTTCTATCTATGTAAAGAATGTAGCCATTCACAGGTTGTTTCACTTGTTATGTGTAAACACTGTGGCTCTGCATGGCGACATGCATTCAAACAGCATATTTGCAAATGCTTTTACAGTTACATTTACCATGGGCAGGTTACCAAAACCCAGGGCAGATATAGAGAGAGTCTCTCGTGTGACTACATTAATTCAATTGTCGTCATGATACCCCCCGTTTTGTCTCCGGCAGGCCGTAATTGCATTGGCGAGGCTCCAGCATTTTTGCTCCGTGTGGAAGTGCGAGATTCCTATCTCTCCCAGTTCAACGCCTTGAAATCCAAAAGGAGCACTGGAGGAATGTTTTATCCTTGATTTTGTGGCATCTGCCTACAGTATGTGTGTTTGGCCTGATGTTATTTACACCTCAGAAACCAACCTGTAATGCTGGAGATTCCCACGATCCCTCACCTTCCAAAAAACTTTCGGTGCTTTAAAATGTATGCTGGTGTCAATATTTGGTATAAGTGAATATGTGTGCATAAATCTTTGAGATTTATTTTTTCTTACACAAATCAAAGCATGATTGCACAGTTATTTTTACATTAAAGGGATAGTTCGGCCAAAAATGATATTAAACCCATGATTTACTCACCCTCAAGCTGTCCGAGTTGCATATGTCCATCGTTTTTCAGACAAACACATTTTCGAATATTTTAGAAAATGTTTTAGATCTTTCAGTTGATTAAATGTAATGTTACGGGGTCCACCCATAGTCCACGACCTTCAAGTCCAAAAAAGTGCATCCATCCTTCACAAAATAAATCCAAATGGCTCCAGGATGATAAACAAAGGTCTTCTGAGGGTAATCCGCGCGGTGTTGTTGTAGAAATATCCATATTTAAAACTTTATTAACGAAAATAAATGCCTTCCGTTAGCGCCGCCATCTTAGTCGCGTCCGCATTCAGGATGAGAGCTTACGCAGTTTACGGAGGCTACTCTGCTGCTGCTCTGTGCCCCCGCCCTCCGAATTTGTCATACATCACTAAGAAAAGTGCGTACACTACGCTAATACTCTCTCCTGAATACAGAGGAGTCTAAGGTGGCGGCGCTATCGGAAGGTATTTATTTCCGTTAATAAAGTTTTAAATATGGATATTTCTACAACAACACCGTGCGGATTACCCTCAGAAGACCTTTGATTATCATCCTGGAGCCGTTTGGATTTAATTTGTGAAGGATGGACGCACTTTTTTTGGACTTGAAGGTCGTGGACCCCGTAACATTACATTTAATCAACTGAAAGATCTAAAACATTTTCTAAAATATCCGAAAATGTGTTTGTCTGAAAAGCGATGGACATATGCAACTCGGACAGCTTGGGGGTGAGTAAATCATGGGTTTAATATCATTTTTGGCCGAATTATCCCTTTAAGGCACAACTTTGTGCACAAGCGTCAGAGTTACGCTGCAGTGCCGCTAACATGCTTGGTGCGAATCAGTTCTTGCACAATGAAACAGTCTGCGAGTCTTATACTTTAGGCGATTCATCACGGTCTGAGTGTTAAACAGAGGAAATATATTGTCTGTCCCATCACCCCTTTCTAAATGATTTCCATTCAGTGTCATTATTATGACCAGATCCTCTGTTCTCATGCATTAGCGTGATTGAGTGTGATAGATGGGATTGAATGGGTTTGATTTAGTCTGAGCGCTGTGTAGTTACTTCATTCGGACACCATGATGGACAGACTCCGGTGCAGAGGGCAGATCTGGCTTTGATGACCTTCACCCTGCTTTTGACCTTGAAACCTCTGTGTTTCGGGCCACGCGGGGGCAAATCTGGGGCCTCTGTAGCGAAAGGCCTTTTGTGAATATGAAGAATGAAGGTTTCGCACCAGCAGGCCTAGGAGAGGAGAAAATAAAACAGCAGGTCCATTTTGACCCTGGTGCAACGGTGCCTTAGGGGAAGGCTTGAGTCCAGACGTGTTTTTGGGACACTGACCTCCGGGCAAAAAGAGATCAGGTTATAAACCAGCACATGCATCGATGGGGATTTATGAAGCCTCTTGGGGACCGGGGCGATGGTGGGAGGGTCACCTTTGATGGAAGGTGGTGTGTGAGTAAAAGGGGATTTTTTTTGCATGGGGTCAAGGGACCGCATGTCCAGATTGTTTGTAGGCATATAAATGTGTTTATGCACTGGAGTGTTTGTTTAATGTGTGTTTGTGTCTTTGATCTGATTTTACACTCAACATGCGTAAAAAGTAAAAAATGGCTTTGGCAAGTAATGGTTATTCTCTAGTTGGCATTTAAAACAAATACCTCAGAGGAACATTCTGTGATGCATAAAGTTTAAATATTTTTCTCCCAAACTCCAATGAGGATACAGATTATCCCTTGCAGATTCAGAAATAAATTTGTATAACCATATCAGGTGCTGTGAATTTGGAGTGAATAATATGCGTGTATACACAAGTATGTTTAAATGTTGTAGGTTTCCTCTTAGATATAACCCAGCTGTGTACTCGTAAACTTTCACCAGCACCAAACCCCCAGTATTTTTTATTAACAGGAAAAATATTAAAGCTACAAATTTTCCCTAGTTCATGATGCTTTGTGCAAGTGATAGCCAGCAGATGGTGGTTTCGGTCTGAAACGAACCCTTCCTCCTTCCTAAAAATACCCCATTTGCATTTCATGAGGTTTAATTGTGTCGCTTGTCGCCGGGTCCATGGTCCAGCGATGCTATGGCTGTCAGAAAGAGCTTCAGAGCCACTGAAGGAGGCTTGATAGATTAATGCGGACCTTCTGTTTGTGCCTCTTCCATTGTGTTTCAGAAATTAAGGAATATTATCTCCCTGAAGACTGCGGGAATGGATAGCGTAGGCGGTAATGACATTGAGGGTATAAAATTAAACGGTTGAGACATGGATGGGGTGTGATGGGGGTGGAGGGGACACAATTGATAATGTCATTATTTTGTAGTCTTTGGAGGACATAAACAACTACATTGAGCATGCATGCTGGTGTGATATGTTTGACACCCAGTTTTTAGGTTGTGTATGACCTTATAACACTTTAAAAAGTTTGTTTGTGTTTAGAGTTAGTGAGATCTTTTGGGGCCTTTCAACCAATTGAAATTTTACGTTTCACTTACAGTCCGGGTTTCTCGCAGTGGTTGCTGTAAATCACAGTGACAGGCTTGAGTTGCACGCGGTTTCGTGGTAACGCACATTAATTACCGTCATTATAAAACACATGAGTAAAATTAATTTGTCTGCCTTACACAGACGTTCCCAAGAGAGCTCAACATCAGCTGACATCCTTAAATAGTCATTATGAGTGTTTTTATCTGTAATTTATGACGTTGTGTGTGTGTTTAGTACATAAAGACCTATTTTCTGTAAATACCACACATGCAAATATTTAATGTTGTAATAAAATAAATATTTTTACAGAGTAGCCTATATAGATGTGAATGAGTGGGAGGCTTTTGGCTTGAGTCTGGGCTGAACCAGACTAGTGGATTTTCTTTTGTGTCAGTGTTGTTTTCCTCTGGATATTCCGGTATCCCTACAATACAAAATTCCAAAATTATGTTTATTAGAGGAAATAATGCGTGCGTGCGTGCGTGCGTGGCTCCCATAGCCCTGGGGAAGACGAGCAGGTTTGGATAATGAATGGGTATAAATATAAATAGATTACGTTTTAATATGCATGGAATTTTGTTGTAACTTTTAGTTTAGATTTTGTTTCTAAAATGCGCCTGAATGCTTGGAATAAATGAAGTCCAGCTAAATGAAGACTAATAATTCCTCTGCTGATGATTTCATGAACGGTGTCATTAGATTAAATGGGCTGTGACGTCTTGGGAAATGGTCTGTGACGATTTTACTCATTCTCTATTTTCTTTAATCTGTTCTTTCGAAACTCTTTGTGTCCTTTGTGACGGGGTTATCTGTCACTAAAGTTTAAAATGTTTTACCAGTTTGAGTAGAAAGTCACAATGTCTGCCACAAGAGGGCGCATTTGGCGCTTTGGTCCAAAACACTCAGTGGTTCTTAAACTGGGGGCCGCGAGATGGTGCCAGAGGGGCACCAGTCTTATGATTTCTTTTCATAAAATACATAAATTGATCATAAATTTAAACTTCAGAAAAATACTGCTACTAACCAACAGCCCTAGATTTAATATGTTTGGTTTAATTAAAATTATATGTTTTATGTTACATAATTTTGGGGTGAAGGCACGAAGGAATGGGCAGTACACAAGAGGTGGGGGGTGGCACGTCGAAATGGTTTGAGAACCACTGAGTTTACACAAATACTTCATATATTTACAATACACATTTATTGTTCATATGACTTAGCATTTGGCATGAATAGCCAAATGCTGAGGTTAAGAAAGTGTCCATATTTGACCCAACCAATTTTTACAGTGCACTGAATGTCCTCCGAAAAAATTATTCCGGATGTGTACATTGTCGAAAAAAGTAGTACAAAAAGTAGTAAAAAAATACAAAACTGTACCTTTTCTGTCGCTGGAGTGGTACCCTAAAAGGTTCCTTTTTGTACCTTTATGGGTATGTTACACATTAAAATTTTGTACCTTTTTTGGGTACAATATTATACCTGAGGACCTGGTGGTTACCAAGGACTTTGAATGGGCCTACTCCATGTTAGGGGTACAAACATTTAACTGTACCTTTTACAGGTACAAAAGAGGACATTTAGATACAGTAATGTACCCAAAAAGGTACAACATTGTATTATGTTTTGGATAATACAGTACAAAACTGCACCTTAAGGTACCACCCAAGAGACATGAAAGGTAACACTAGATTTCTAACACTAGATGGCAGCGTTTCACCATACTAGCTTCTTTTTATTAAGCTGCACTGATAAAAAACCACCCAAAGGTGGCACCAATTTCTTAAATTCCTCTTTACCAGATTTTACATGAAACATGGACACATCCCAAATTATTGACCCTGTAGGAAAATAGCTGGAACCCATTCTGGGTCATGACCCATCAGGTGAGTACCACAGCCATCCTTTAGTTTTTTTCTCGTATTTACTTAAGTTTAAAGGCAGAGAATAAAATAGGCAGACACTTTTCTGGCAAGCATTATGTCTTTTTAATAGTTTTTAATGAACACACAAACACAAGCTTGTATAATAGAAGTAAATCACAAGGCACATATTACACAAAACAGTCTTCATCAGAGGTCACACTCCTTCAGACTCCATACACGGTACAGTACGAGTTTCCTTCACAGATATTTTTCGAAGGAGCAAATACAAATATTACAATGTTTAAATCTGTTTAGTTGTCAAACCAATACAACACTGTTCAAATGTAACTTTAAAGGGTTTTAGTCGTATAATATCAAGTAATGATTGCAGTTTTGCAGTATACTTTCGTTTTAGAACACATGCAACATTTTCCAAGTTCTGGTCCCATTTCGGAATATCCCGGATGAAGATGGCATAGGGATATTTAAAGGGATTATAAAACACTTTTTAATAAACAAACATACACAAAAATAAATAATTCTGCACTGTCAGAAACGAAATTAATAAAAATGAACATTTGGCTTGATGCTGGGACAGTACCTTTTTTTTTTTTTTTGACCCAAAATGGGAACAACTTAAGGTTCCAATTTCTTTTCTGACAGTGTTTATTTAATAATAACAGGGGACTGTTTGGGTCATGTTCAGATGGTATCATTACCACGTATGTTTTTCAGCTATGAAAACAGGCACCATTTTCAATTCATCATAACAAAACAGTTTATTATTTTCAGTGTTGCAGGTGAAGCCGTCTAATGCTATAATAAACTTCTAATACATGGTCCTCATGTCAGGGCCTTTGTTACAATTTGACATAATTATTAGATTTTTAATACAATCACATTGTATACAGTACGTTGTAAATTACTATAAGTTGGAAAATGGAAGCAGAGCATCTTAGGATGGTAGATATTAAAGCAAGTTACATTTCAAGTATTGAAAAAGGGTACTATACAACTACTTCATTTTAATTTGATATTTTTTTGCTAAAGTCTGCTGTAATATCCAGAGTCTTCGCCTCAAGATTTAAATGACATAATGCCCTGCAGACGGCTAACAAATGATCAGATTCACCATACGCTTCACATTTACACTTCTAAAAAGCGACACACAAGCAACTGACTGAATAAATCACTGCCTTTCTCATATCCTGCTGCTAATACTGCTCTTAAAATCAGTTCAATCCTCTCCACAACAGCTCCTGTACGCTGTTTCTTCTACCAAAACTAAACTAATAACCAAATGTGTTATGCAAAACATGTTTGTTTTATTATAAAATAAAAGCTTTTGGTAAGTACTGTATATACAGCATCAAATAGGAACAAGCACAATATAATCTTTTCATTTTTGACATTCAGTCATGTTATCTTCTAAATCAAGGCTAAATGGCTATTAGTTAAAGGAATGGTAAATACATAGCACCATTTTTGTTGGAAAACATGAAAAACTAAACAAAAAGCGATGAAATTATTTGGGAGAAAAACGGCTTTTATAAACAAGGTTAAAATGTTAATTCATTCTTTACCTATGAATTTTCAGCTTCATTGAAATCACGTCCTTTCGCTTTCCTTAAAATTGAATACATGCGCTTTGGTTAAAATACCTCAAACTTTAGTTTATATATGTATTTTGGCCGTTTAAGGAAAGAAAATGACACAAACACACACATGACTAACTAATAATGCACGTTTCTCGGACAAACACTCGGTCGAGGCACTTAATTAGCTAAAATAAAAGCTCTTCGGAGGTTCATTGTCAAACAAGCAAACACAAAATACTATTTACATACATGTAAAAAGTGTTATAAATAGGTTTTAAACCATAGATACTATATACATCCTTAGATGATGACAGTATTGAACATGTCTTTGTGGGGTGGCAGTGGTGTAGATTTCGACTGACACCCCAGATGAAGATACTGAAGATTTGCGATACTTTGGCTTCAAAGCTGTATTTCCTGGCGGCGGCCACCGGGGGACACCACCTCACTCCCGTTTTCTCAAAATGACGTAGATTAAACCGCTTATGAGTGCCAGAGGGAAGCCCACCCAGGCCAGGATATAGGAAAAGCCGTAAGACAATGATGGATGGACCCACTCGATGTTCATAACCGTATAAATGATAGCCCCGCACATGACGAAAAGACCTGGAGGAGTAGAGAGACAAGATCATTAGCTGTTGAGAATGTAAATGCAAGCTTTATTTGATCGTATATATTATGTTTTCTATCTAAATCATCCTACATAATGTAAGGAACATTCAGTGAAAATATAATCTTTGATATCTTTAATATTGACTGAGTAAGGAAATGTCAAATACATTGCAAAAAAAATATTTTCAAGAAAATATTTTCTTAGTTTTTTGTCTTGTTTTCAGTTAAAATATAAAAAAAAATTCTTAAAGTAAGATGCTTTTCTTGATGAGCAAAACGACCCAAGAAAATAATTCTAGTTTTTAGACCAAAAATATAAAATTTAGGTGATTTTGTGCATTAAACAAGCAGATGAATGTGCCAATGGGGTAAGCAAAAATTTTTGACAATTTTTCTTAAACACAAAATTCAAGAAAAATTTGCTTACCCCATTGGCAGATTTTTTGCTTGTTTTATGCACAAAATTACTTACATTTGATATTTTTGCTCTAAAACTAGACTTATTTTCTTGGGTAGTTTTGCTCATCAAGAAAAAGCATCTTAATTTAAGGATTTTTTTTATATTTTAACTGAAAACAAGACAAAAATACTAAAAAAAAAATTCTTGAAAATTATTTTTTGCAATGTATTTGACATGTCCTTACTCAGTCAATATTAAAGATATCAAAGATTATATTTTCATGAAAATCATTTTTTGCAGTGTAGCTCCTAAAGCTCCTAAAAACCAGGAATTAAGAGTTGGGTACTTTACCATACTTGCTTTTTTATAGATTAGTTAGATCAGATGAAGGAAAATCAACCAATGAAAACTCAGTACAGATGGGAACTCCTTTATTTTATTTTTTTATGTAATTTTATACATTACAAATGGTGCCAACTGGTAAAGATGTTTGAGATTTTGCAAAGCTGTAATCCGCAAAGGGTGAATTGAAAAATCGAATAGTTTGTGTAATTTTATACATCACGCATATTAATATTAAGAATAAGTAGGTGTGTCCACACTTTCGTGACTTACTTTTAATGCATTAAATAAAATATTTAAATTTGGATTGCAGATAGGTAAATGCATTTCTAAAGCTTACCAATTTACAGTGACTTAAAATTGACATTTTTATCAGTATGTGTCCTTTGGGATTCCAACCTATAACCCTTTTAAACACAATCATCTACCAATTGAACTACAGGAACACTAACTATTTACTTATAAGGTACAGCCAGGCACTTTATATTTGTTAAAGATGTAACAATTATTGGTTTTATTGTTTTTCCGCAATAAAAATGTCTAACAACGTCTTTTTTTTTTAACAACTGTTTAGCTGTGCCAGTATCACAGCTTGAAAACCCTTATCCAGCATCAACAAATTTAAGCAATAACGTGACACAAACACTTTCATTTTTGTGTGTCCCATGTGTTTGTGATGAGAGTGCTTCACTGACTGAATTTAAATCCAAAAAACTTTCAGATTTAGGGAAATCAAGATGCACTGACATCTTTACTTAATTTTTCTTTAGACAACTTAATCTTTTCTATTAATTTTCCATTAAATTATGCGATCAGATGAGTTTAAAGTTCCTTTCTTCTCTGTAGTCTGTTTCTTCTGCGATTCCAGGATTAATGTTAATATTTATTTGATGTTTATTAGAAACAAAAGTGCACTGACATGTAAACAAATTTTTTATTTGGTTTGCATCTGTACTTTTTTTACATTTCTAAAAATTGTTCACAAAACCATGATAATATTGATAATCGTGCTGATTTTGGTCATTATAACCGTGATGTAAAATGTTCATACAATTTTATCTCTAATATTTGTTTTCCACATTTTTGAAATAACATAAGTTTCTCCATTCCAACACACATTATCCAAGACTACAGTAAATCTCTCTCAGTGAGTTTAACAGCCACTTATCTAATGCTGCTTTTGACCTAGTCTGTAACTATTATTTCTGTGTGAGAGGGCAGAAACATGACAAGGCACTTTCAAAAGCCTCTTTTCGGTCAGGCGGACCGCAGGCCACCCCCTGAGTGCCAGTCTTGACATTTCATCTTGTGGCGGTGACCGTGTGTCCAGTGCCAAACCAGTGGGCACCTGTGACTGTCTGGCTTTGTGCTATTACACCCTCAGCTTTCATTTGACATTTAACTTTCAATTAGACCGTCCGTCTCCTATTAATGCGTTTTATTGAACTCTAAAAGCCCTCGATATCTGCTGAAAGATCAAGTCTTCACGGTGCCCACAAAACTATTTATGATGCTCAAACAATGCAAATCTATATTAATGGTCCACCTTTATTACATCCTGAAAATTGCATTTGGTTTATTTCTTTTGAGAGCTACATTTTTTCATTTCCAGTTACAGTAAATGACTGTTAAACTCATATTTCTGCATTTCATTTCTTAACTATTTTTGCAAAATAGAGGAAAGACGTTGCTCATCTTGGTTACAGTGTCTATTTATAACTGCATGGTGCGTCATTTAATCTCAAAATTGTAACTAAATTATCTTCAGGAAGTCTGTCTGTGACCGAGGCTGAGTGGATTAAAGGGTTTTCTCACTGTCTCTTGTTAAATGAGAGTTGACGGCACTTATAAACCAACAACAACAAAGGCCAGAGGTTTATTTATCTGCCACAATAAAGGCTAATGCATCACCATAGAAACAGAAAAGTTAAGTACACTGTTAGAAAAACTAGTCAAAATATGTACCCCAGCTGTCACTGGGCGCTACCCTGCTTTTAGGTGCAAATATGTATACATTTGAAACCAATTTGTATCTTTGAGATACTAATATGCACTCTTTGGTTCCAATATATGCCGCTGGGGTACATATTTTGGACATTTTGTCCGACAGTGTAGATATCTTATAGACCCCTGTTTTAATATTTTATTAATTAATAGTAATTGGTCTCTGATAACCTGAGTCATGTTTACAGATATTACTGTTTCACTTTGAGAAATGATGTGTTAATTTCTTACACATTGTTATCATATTTAAGACATTATGTATTATTTTAACACATGCAAACATTACTTGTTAATTTTGTGTTCAAATAAATAAAAGGTACAACACAAGATGTCTTAAAACAACACAAAGTGTGTTGGAATTTTATTTTTACAGTTCAGAAATTTAAATGAAACAAAATAATTTAAATGCAGTTTTCGTTTAAATTAGTTTTAAATGCTGCAAAAAAAAACATTTTGTGTATTTGATGTGGTGCAATATATTTTCGCAGTTTAAAAAACACATCATTACTGTACATTAATGTTGCTTCTATATGCCCCGCCTTTTAAAACACGTTGATTTTTACAAAGCTTATCGTTCTGAAAGGCGCGGTGTGCTCTGGCCAACAGTCCAGTGCATTGTGATTGGCCGAATACCTCAAGTATATGACGGAAACGTTACGCCTCTTACCATATTTGGAATATCAGCTCTGAAAGCAGTGACTCCACAACATGGCGGCGGCGGTAACAATTCTACAGCGAGAATAAAATTGACGGATTTTTTTGCATATTTATTCGTGTTAATTAAATTTTCCCACACTGTGACGTAGATATGTGGGGCCGTATTTCAATGAGTTGTTTTAGGAAGTTGTGGATTTCACTTTTAGAAGGGTTTTTAAACTTTAATCTTTGTGACATCAAAATTGCATCATATGACCCCTTTAAGGTGCCAAAATTAACATGTTAATATTAATTATGTTTAAAGCATTACATTTCTCAAAATTTCAAGCTATTTTTGTTTAATGATAGATTGTAAGATTTATGATACTTTATATGTATATTATAATTTATATCACTGTTCTTCAACCCCGTTTGAGGAACCCCTTCCAGAATGTTTTAGATGTCTCCTTAAAGGATTAGTCAATTTTCTTAAAAAATCCAGATAATTCACTCACCACCATGTCATCCAAAATGTTTATGTCTTTCTTTGTTCAGTCGTGAAGAAAATTATGTTTTTTGAGGAAAACATTCCAGGATTTTTCTCATTTTAATGGACTTTAATGGACCCCAACACTTAACACTTAACTCAACACTTAACAGATTTTTTCAACAGAGTTTCAAATGACTCTAAACGATCCCAAACGAGGCATAAGGGTCTTATCTAGCAAAACGATTGTCTTTTTGACAAGAAAAATAAAAAATATGCACTTTTAAACCACAACTTCTCTTCTTCCTCCGGCTGTGTGACGCACCAGCGTGATCTCACGTAATTGCATAGTGACGTAGAAAGGTCACGTGTTACATATATGAAACCAGGCCCGGGGTGGGTAATCGGGAGAATTCCCGGTGGGCCGCTTCACTTTTGGGCCGGTCGAGTTTTTTTATTTTTTACATTTGTCACGTTAGTGAGTCTACCTTCTCTTAAATGACACTTCACACGTTTCGCATTGACAGCGCGCAGCCTCTGCATAGGTTGTACCATGTGAGGGAGTTTTCCCCTCCCCTCCCATAGAGTTGGTTCGATCCATAGCACGTCCCAGAAAACTTTTCTCCGGTAGGCTGGGCCGGCCCTACCGTAACAATACGCGTCTGAGAGGAGGAGGGCGTAAAAACAGGTTGAAGAAAAAAATCCATTGGAGGAGGATGCTGCCAAATGTGCCAAACTTACAGATTTATTTTCAAGAGGACAAACAAAAGTGACAACAGGTAACTTAAAGAGAATAAGCCTAGTAATGATTGGCATTAGCAACGTAATTATTCGGCTAATACGGTTGTCAAACTATTTACAAGCCAACATTTTTTTTAGTTAAAATATTAGCCTTTTGTGTATACATGACGATTCATAGACTTTGCAAATATTATGCAAGCAGCTTCTGAGCAGTAGATAAGCCAGTCCCCCGCTGAAAATGAGGAGGCCATGAGAAAACAATATGAATTAAAGTTATTTAACCCTCAGGTTGTGTTCAGAACCCTATAACACCTTTTGTGTTCCCAGTCAAAAATGACCAGCCGAAAAAAGCTTATAAATCACTTGTTATGCTATATATTTACCCAATATTGGATTCAATTTTTTTGTCAAATTGTTTTCTTTTTTTAATTAAGACTGGGTTATATATTTCTATTTGCATCTGATTAATCATAGGCCTCATAGCAATGCTAATAATTTATCAACCTTTCCTTGTGGAATAGACTCCAAAAAGGGCTGGATTATTTTTGACCCATAATGGGTAAATATTGGACAGAACACGCTACTGGGTTAAAATTGACCCAATGCTGGGTTGTTTTAACCCAACTGTTGGGTTATTATAATCCATGGTTGCATAACAACAACCCAACATTGGGTTATTTTTAACCCAGCAGCGTGTTCTGTCCAATATTTACCCATTATGGGTCTAAAATAACACAGCCTTTTTTTAGAGTGTAGAGGAATATTTTTGTTAACTTCTCATCTTAAGTGAAATATTATTTAACTTTTACCTTATTTGTTTAACCATGATATTAATAAAAACTATAGTAAGAGCTGAACTGTTGCTTTATTTGTTCAATTTGAAAAAAGTGCTAATTTGGAATAAGACTATGGAAAAAGTGGGCCGGTCTTGGGCCTAAAACTCCCGGGCTGAAAAGTGGCCCCACTCCGGCCCTGTATGAAACGCACATTTGTGGACCATTTTTAACAATAAACTGACACAAAGACATTAATTAGTATCATTCGACATACAACAATGTCGGAACGGCCCTCGTTCTCAACACTTGTAAACGCTGGGGCGTAGTTTCGCATACATCATCAGTGACCTCTTGATGTGGTGATGTTTTGCATGAGGTCGCACTGGCGCATTACAGGACCGCATATAGAAGATAAGTTGTGGTTTAAAGTGCTTTTTTGTGTCAAAAATGACAATCGTTTGGCTAGATAAGACCCTTATGCCTCGTTTGGGATCATTTAGAGTCCTTTGAAACTCCGTTGAAAAAAGTGTTGAGTTAAGTGTTACGTGTTGGTGTCCATAAAAGTCCATTAAAATTAGAAAAATCCTGGAATGTTTTCCTCATAAAACATAATTTCCTCTCGACTGAACAAAGAAAGACATCAACATTTTGGATGACATGATGGTGAATAAATTATCTGGATTTTTTAAGAAAATTTACTAATCCTTTAATTAAAACACCTGATTTGACTCATTAGCTTGTTAGGGAGACATTCTGGAAGAAGGCTGATGGAGGACCGGGGTTGAAGAACACTGATTTGTTATAATTACCTTAAAAATATATTGTGTATTTAACGCTAAAGGATTTTTATTGTTTTACTAAGGTTACTTTATTATAGTCACATATTAGCGTTTTAGTGCCATTTACTCTATAAGAAAGTATTTGTAATGTAAATATTGTTTAATTTCTAATATGAGCACCGATCATGTCAGCGTTTTATGTCAACAACATTACAATTTGCAAATGATCTGATACTCACTAGCAAAGATCTGAAAAGCTCCAGTGAGGAAGAAGCGTCCGCCCTTCTGAAGCGTGAAAAGCTGGCAGAAAAACAGCAAGAGAGACAGAATACTGAAGATGATGGACAGGATCATGAGCGCTTGGACCGCCTGAATCCATACTGCAATAAAGAGACAGAAAACAACACACATTAGTGCACTTACTTGTTCCTGAAACCACTTAGGGGAGTTTCATGTAAACAACAATGTAGTGCAATGCGTAATGTCTTGTAGTATACAACCAATCTGCTCTATCATGTACAACTTCTGACTGCACCTGGGCACATAACTTGGATATCTATTATTGATGTCAGCCAAAATTGAACAAAGTATATCACTTTTGCATTTCAAAGTTTGATAGTAGTTTATGGATTACAAGTCACAGGAGGATCCACAGGCTATTAGCCTGCCAGGAACTCTTAATGCATTGTGCAATAACATAATGAGGATTCAGTTCCTAAAAGCTCTTAGCAGGGTACCTGATATTGATTTAGTCTTGTTGTCCCAAGACCAAAACAAAGCTGAGTATGAGAGTTCCATTAACTCGATGCTACCTGCATCTGATGGCTTACTGATTTACAGCTATTCAAACCTTTTACATGTGTGAACAGACCCTGTTTGCATGTCCTCCTGGAAGCATTTCACTTGTTTTGTACATTGATTCCCTGGACAAAATTATACTACCTTCCCATAACTGTTTTCTATCACTTGAGTCATAACTGTGGGACTGTTTTGTTGGAGCTCGGGATAGATGAGGAAAGGCGTGTCAGATGGGCAGATGTTTAATGTGTAGCATGCATTGTGCATGTATTATATGCCATCTCTATACTATATAGCATAATTGACAACACACTGCTGTCAAATAATTTGATTTTAGCATAAATCTACAATAGAGAATGATGCATTTTTTGCTATCCGTCCAAAACACGAGACCGTTTTACTGTGATTACGCTAAGCTGGCCTTATAGTCTCTCCCTATTCAATGTCCCCATGCAGAAACAAGTGGAATGCATGGATCGTCCAGCGTGTCTATTTCTTATTCGAGTGTCATACCACAGCATCAGGTTTCTACCTCTCTCTCTCTTTCATCTCATGTTCAGCTGTGTCTGCCGCTCTCCTTATAGCCACTAAAACTATCAAACCACTCCAGCAAAATCTGGTGGTCTACTCCGGACAACAAAACCAGAGTCTCTGTTCCAGTCTGACGCAAAATTTTACGTATGAATAATCTTACGCCATCTAATGCAGAATCAGACCCTGTACTCATATAGGTGTCTCTTTACCTCCATTGGTGGAGCATTGCATTAGCAGCGCAAAGGTCATGGGTTTGAATCCCAGAACACACACATACATACAGATTAGGCTTGAATGCACTGCAAGTGGCTTTGGATAAAAGCATCACCAAATGCAAAAAATGTAATGTAGTCACCGTCAAGCAGAATCAGACCTATAGGACATTTTTTGAGATGTGCATTAGCTTGTACAAACATACAATATAGGACATAGGGACCAACTCTGAAATCATCCGAATACTCTAAGCTGGCTGGCAAATAAAGACTTCATGTGCAGTTTGATATGGAAACATTGACAATATATTGTAAATGTTCCTAACATGGATTTCATTACTAGTTAAACTGTAAAACAAAAAAAAAATGCCCTAAAAGGGGAACAAAAACCCTTATAAAAGTTTTGCGCTTGTAAACCTCTCAGAATGGCAACAGTGCTGGATGGCATCCGAACACCACACATCATGTTAGGAAAATATTCTAGCATGCAGCCATAAATACTACGTTTCGCCGCTATCTGTGGCCTGCCACACCCAGAGTACAAATGACACGAGTAGTTCTTATCACTCAACAATGAAGTAAAAATACAAACAACCCAAAAATACACTCTCGATTAATCTATCAACACATGACGTAAACAAACTGTCTTTTCCTTCCCATACTCTTTCCCAGGAAATTGGTAGTTTCCGAATATGAGGCGTGGCTATATAAGCTTTTCGAGCTTGGCAACACGCTGTGTATTTGTGTCTGCGGTCACACGTCCTACGCAAGGCAGGGTGATATCAAAAACCATGGTATATTTCAGGGTGGTTTCATTTTAGTGGTCTGGGTGTGAAGTCCTGAGGTTCATTCATGATCTTTCTGATCTGAATGAAGAACATTTCATGTATGCTTTAGCTGCCAGCATGTGCTTAATCATTCCTGGTGTAGAATATATTACTTGGTGATATGAACGGACATCATCAAAAAAGAGTTGGGAAACTTTTTATACCAATTGTGATCACCAAGACTGCAGTGTGGTTTTGGCATCTCAGTACAAGATTCTTTTAAAATGTCAAGCTGTTACAAATTCCATTCACTTTACAGGCAAATCTCTAAATTTTAAGGCCCCCTTTACAGCTTCGATGTCTGTCAAAAATGCACTATGCAACAACTGGAAACATGTCAAGAGAAACCACCCTTTATCCAGCAATGCAACAGAGAGTCCAAGCAAGCACACGGGATCAGGACAGAAAAGCCCTCTGTGCCCACCCTCGCACCATACCACGCCCTAAACAAACACGGCACATCATAGCTGCTACGTCAACGGATTGAGAAATAACACGGCAGAGCATTCTGGTCCTGCTTAATTTCCAAACTGCACAGAGAGGCGTTCTTGCTCTAAAACTATGACATCATCCCCCTTCACGAACAGGCATTATTATGGTGCACCTAAATGAAAAGCGGCATTTTATATAACTATACATTTTATAGCATGCACCACATGGCAAACAACTCAAAAAAATAGCAACAAAACTACTTTGCATTGTACACTGAGAAGTATATCTTTTCCACATCTGTTAAACTGGCTGCATTTTTGTTTTGGTTAACAATAGTGTCACTGGCATGGTGACTCATGGGTGTGACTCAAATCACACAGTGTTCGGCTCAACGTGATCTGATGCTACACCGTCACATGCACAGATCGCTCTACATCTGAGCTGCTTTGAATGCTCGCCCTTTGCCCCACCCTATATATGTTCGCAAGCCCAGCACTCTGCACTCCCAAACAAGGGGCCAGAGTTTGGCCCTGGCAGCCAGACTATTTATACAGTCCGTATGAGCTGATGTTGTAGAGGGATCTGTTGTGGGTTGAAACCGCACATGTGCATTCTCAACCCTAGATGGCAGTATAGAGGTGTGAGGCACACCCACTAGAAAGTGTAATAAACAGGCAAAGGGGCTTTGACAGCTATGCTAAGGCTCTCTGTGATGTGTAACATGCCAGGGGTACCGTTTTAACCCTTTACAGAAAGGCAACCCATTTTTAAAAAATTATGAAGTGGGGTCCTACTGTACCTCCAGAATCTGCAGGGTCGCATTTAGACACTTGATCTATTGTGGTGCAGTTTATCCAGAGATCCGAGCTGCTGGCTGGGTTGACAACCCATGCCTGTTAGAGAAGACATAACATTGATTATTTCAAAGAAAATAGACCCATAATTTTATTAATATTATTATTATTTTGCGGTGTCTTTCAGTGTGGTTCAAGTCTTAAATACATGTAAAAATGTATTTAAATTAATTTAAATACAGTTTGAATAGATGGATAGATGGATGGATGTACTTACGCTGACTATAGTGGACACGAAGAGCAGGACGAGCGCTGCGATGTGCAGGAAGACGATTCCCACTAACAGGAGCAACATGATGTTTCCTCACGGTTCTGTACAAACATAAAAAGTCTATCAATGACACAGTACAGCTATTTTAAAACAGCCATTTAAAAATATGCAATGTTATTTATAATGCATCCAGACATTTTATTAGGACAAACTGTTTTAGCCTGCACAACATAAAAGATGACTTCATTTTCAAACTTTTCTGAAGTCTAGCACTGAACTGTACAATTGCTTGAGGAAGATTTCAAGTAAATCACTGACTTTTGTTATATCTATAAACCAGCCCTTTTATACAGTACACCTTTAACCCACCATCACTTCTGGCGCAGAGGCAAAACAGAGTCCTTAAGAGACGCTACAACAACAGACCTGCGCATGTCTCTACAAAGTTATATAACACAACTGTATGAATAAACAAAGCAATATAGGCGCCTTCATTATCCAGAAAAATAGTATGTCCTTTTTGAGCCACTCTGGATTCTTGAAATACTCGCAGACACTTTTGTAAATCTGTAAACTGTAGCATCAACTTACTGAGATGAAAGTGAAAGTAAATCCACAAAAACTGATGGAAACGCCGAAATACGTGCCAAAGTTACCGCGTTATTTCCAAAGTCGTAGATCCCGAGACTAGTTGAATAATGCGTCTGCGGCAGCAGTTTTAAAGAGTCTCATATTGAAAACGCAACGCCCATTTTGATGCGTGTGTACGCGTCAGGGCGCGCCCCTCTGACAGCGCTTCCCAATATATCCAGAGCGCGCGGTGCGTAATAGTGGAGGAAAACCACCAGGAACTTAGTCATACACAAACCTTACTAGAGCTGTTTTTAGGTTGTCATGGAGACCGCCAATGGTTTTATTTTTGTACACTTTATATAGATCTATGTGAACTTCATCTGACTTTTGTTGGTGTTCCCTGCTGAAACAAAAATGTACAAATACAATTATAAACCATAAGCTTTTTAACAATACAATTAAAATAACTTTGTTTTGTGTTTTAGATATCATAGATGTGTAGAGACCTATAGATCATGATGATTTTCAATAAAACCAAAACAATTCCCATTATAACGAATAAACCCATTAGAGTTTCCCTGTTGGTGTTTGCTGTTTACAGTATTTCAGCAGGGTATGCAAATGTAGGTTGATTCAGTCAAAATAAATATTTTTGACTTTAAATCATTTAATTTAATAAAGCACATTAAAGGCATATTTTTTAAGGTAATGTCTTTATTATGTGGTGTCAAGAAACTGACTGTCATGAGCTATTTCATTCAGTGTATCTCTAACATATATAATGACAAATTTTTTTCAGACAGGATGCAAAAACAAACAAATTTACAAACACAACTTGGAACACTGAGGTCTTTCTTTTTCGTTTGTGGTTGCTATGGCAATAAGTGATGGTTACTCTCAGTTCTCTTTTATGTGTATGTGTGTGTGTACGCGCATGCATATGACTGTGCAAATGAGTGTGTGTGTGAGTGTTTTGGCCTTTTGTAGCCCTCCAGGAATGTCCTGGAATCATCCTTCTTTCTCTCTCTCTCTCTCTCTCTCTCTCTCTCTCTCTCTCTCTCTCTCTCTCTCTCTCTCTCTCTCTCTCTCTCTCTCTCTCTCTCTCTCTCTCTCTCTCTCTCTCTCTCTCTCTCTCTCTCTCTCTCTCTCTCTCTCTCTGTGATGTTGATTACATTTGAATGAAGTCAATACCATTGCCAGTTTAAAGTTTACATGTCTTTTAAATATTTGACTTGTCATTGAAAACATTTAGTGTTCCTGTGGAGATTTGTCTACAGATGGATAGCAAATATAAAGAGATTCAATAAATTTTGATTTGTAATTGAGTTTGAAAGGTTATATGTCAATTAAATCAGTTTGCACTATACATGTATGGAAATGGATAAAAAAAATGTCAAATGCTACATAGTTGGATATCCACATAACTTGTTGCCCTTGCTTATCACCCATTGACTCAAGCAGAGAGCAATAATCCCTGTGGTATTATGGAATGTTCTGGCGTTCCAGTTACGCAAAGTTAGAGATAATATTGGGAATGCAAGCTTGAAATGAGCGCAAACAGGTCAATGTGTCCTTTATTATATAAAACTTTTCATTACTTAATCAAAGCAAAACTTTCCTGTTGTCCAACTGGCAGGGCATGGTGCTAGCAACACTGAGGTCATGGGTTTGATTCCAAGGGACAACTGATAATGTAAAGCCTAAATTCCTAAATCTGCTTTGGATGAAATTGTCTGCCTAATGTACTAAAGATGTCACGTGAAGAAATTTAACTTTACTGTTTAAACGCTTTCAGGTGCTTGGACAAGCTAGCAACACCCAATATGTCCACTTTATTTTGTAAATAGAGAGGAATGAATTCCTCATTGATCCCCAAGTGGACATTAGTCAGTTATTACCAGATTCATTTCTTCATTGGAATGCCATTTCTTAAGTTATTTTCTTTATCAGGAAAAAAATTCAAAGAATGTCAGATGAAAATGTGAACTTTAAAATATAAATGCAATATGCAGAGTGAGATCGGAAAATCAGTGCAGACACCAGATGCACCTGCATTATGTAATAATTCCACATCCATTTTAAATTTGATTGAATTGTCATTTTAAAATTCAGCTCTACCAAACAGTTTTTCTACAATTGGAAGTTTGTAATTTGTGCTTCTTTACCAAAACCAGAACTAATAAAAACAATAATATCAGGTGTCTCAAACGCTTTCAACGGATGACACAGACATAATGTTAAGAATGCTTAAACAAAGCAATGCAGCAGTGTTTTAACATTTTATGCAAGTGTGTTATCTACAAAGGGAAATGTTTCCAGATACTGAGGCTTCCATCTCATTGGAGCCATTTTACTAAATGCCATGGTAGCCCCTTATATGCCAATGTTTGTGGAAAGAATGAGCGAATAATGGAAAGATGGGATCCAATCCAACAGTAGTAGAGTGTTATACTCACACACAGCACCTGATCGGGCTTTAATTTAACACACCATAGCTATTAGGAGTGTAAGTATGTTCATGAGTCATGGCCATACCCGAGTGCAGAGTAAGACGGATGCGTGTCCCTTTGGAGAGAATGACTGTGTTTTGGGGTATCTAGGCGTTTAAGTGTTAGTATAAGAGATTTTTCTGAAGCTTATCAGTCTTGTTTGGGTTTTATAGTGGCTTTGACTCCTTGACTTGAAATGTCGGGAGATGAAAGATCATCAACAGTACTGTATGTGTCCATGATAAATGTCTCTGATACTGTGTATACAAACTTAATATACAAACTGAAGGACGGTTCCACTGATAGCCGTAATTGTTTATTATGGTTTAGAGACATCTGAAGTGCTCTGCGCCAACTCAAGTTGAAAAATTATACTTTTTACACATCATAATAGAAACAAGTGAAGCAATAAGTCAAAAAGATACCACGTGATACATGGTTTTTAGCTGAGTAAAGGATAAATGTTGCACAATCAAAGATATTGGACTTAACAAGCTTTCCATTACTATGAATAGAGTGCCGCAGGCATGGATTGTTTTTGTAGGCAAACCCCGGAAAATGGTGGGACACTGATTCTTTTGCCAAAAAAAATTTCATTTTCCCCATAGACTTTTGGATTATCACATTTAACAAAAGTTTATAACACTTACACGTTTTGTCCAACAAGTTACTCTTCACAGATGAACACTTATGATTTTTTAAGTCTAAATACGTTAACTACCTATAGGAATAAAAAAAACAAAAACTCAACAAAAACAAAATTCATTAAAGTTGTGTTCATCTGTAAAAAATATTTTGTTGGAAAAGTGTCATAAAGTTTTGCTAAACACAGACCTTATACAGAGCTGGAGTTGGCATACAAAAATCCATCATGCCTGCAGCACTTCATAGGGGACAATGCAAAACTGAATAAGGGCACTGTGGAAGTCCCGCCTTCCAGTTAATAGAGCCAATCATCAATCTATAAAGACGGAGGGGGAGGGGCTTTGTACAGCGTCGAGTAAGGTAAACATGCAACCTGTACGCAAGTGTAGTAGCTTAGGCCAGTGGTTCCCAAACTTTTTCAGCATGTGGCCCCCTTTGCATACGGTGCATTCCTTCGCGGCCCCCCAAAGAAAATTTGTCACAAAAAACTGTTCTAAAACTCAACATTTTAATATAAAACCATTAAATTATACAAAAAAGTAGTGCTTTTGGTTAATAGCCTTATTTTTAAGGTTTAATTACACAGAATTCATGATAAATTAATGTATTTTATAAAATGTCATAAAACTGAGGCCCCCTGGCACCATCTCGCGGCCCCCAGTTTGAAAACCACTGCCTTAGGCAACCTTGAAAAGTGTGTTTTTTTTTAATGCAACTTGAGCTTAAAGGGTTCATCCAAAAATGAAATGATGTCATTAATGACCCACCCTCATGTCATTCAAAACTAATAAGACATCTGTTCATCTTTGGAAACACAGTTTAAGATGTTTTAGATTTAGTTTGAGAGCTTTCTGACCTTCCATTGAAAATGTATGTAAGGTGTCCAGAAAGGTAATAAAAACATCTTCAAAGTAGTCCATGTGACATCAGTGAGTCAGTTAGAATGTGTTGAAGCATCGAAAATACATTTTGGTCCAAAAATACGACTTTATTCAGCATTGTCTTCTCTTCCGGGTCTGTTGCGAATCCGTGTTCACCACACTGCAGTGACGCTATTGACATACAACGCTGCTGACGTGTTATATGGTGCGCCCAAGCACAGATTGGTTGTTGTGATATTTTTGTCCCACCCATCCTCCACTGTGATTGGAGGCCATAGTGAGAAGAGACTTTGACGAGTTGAGTGTTTCATTCAAAGTTAAAAAAGTGTAAACTCTGACAAAACCCACCAGCTGCTGGCATTTTTGAAAAGCACGACACTTCCATTGGAAACTATTGAAAACGTACGCAGGCGTTAATGCCTGGTGGACATTCCCCCTAGATGGTGTCGAGCAGTATGACAAAATATACAAGTCGTTCTATCCTCTCACCAATTTAGAGACTTTACACATTAATAGTCTTTACACAAAAAAGCCTTTTCCATTGTACGTAAAATCAAGCATGCGCTAAATGACGCTTGTTATTACAGAGCGCCTATCTGTTGAGACCGCTTATTGCGTTCGGAGTGACGAATTGAAGTTTGTGCTTGTAGTTGTCAAGGGTTTTGTTATCGTAATCTAAGAGCAGGAAACCCATTGGGTTTTTTCAAATTCACGCCCCGAGTAAGTTCTGTAGTAAAATGAGTCAGGCTTTAAATGATCAACATGCTTCATAATGGAACTGGAGGGAAAGTGTGTGCGGTTTGTGTTGGTGTGAAGTCTATTAAACAAGTTACTGTATGTCAAGTATTAAAAGAGAACGTTGTACAGTAAGACATTATCTTTGATGACAATATCAAAACAACCTACTGATCTTTTATGACTAGAGGGCTGAGAGTACATAAAGGCTTGTCAGCGACTGAAACATATATTTTAAACAAGACCGATGTTTGCTTACTGTCACCATGTTTTCATTAAGCACACACAACTACCGCTCGATGGACAACTTGATCATCCACACCCAAACAAGCGTATGTAGACATTCAGATATTCACATATTTGTTGATCTGGTCTCTCGGTCTCACTTCCCGTTGTTCCCATTCAGATGCTGTGTGTCACACATCCTCTGGTTTCCCTGGAGATGAACCATAAATAAATACAAGCGGCTCCTATAAAAGCTGAGTGCAGATTCTTGAATCATACCACAGCGTGATTCAGCACGAGACACAGAGGATGAGAGAGAAAGTGAGCGTCTGGAAATATTGCTTTCTGCTAGACTTCCGTCAGTATATCATTAGTATGAGATAACCAGACATTTGAATAAAAGCATGAAGTTAAGTTTGCAGTTTGTTCTAGCTAAGAACCACCCATTTAGACAGGAAAGGTGTGACTTATGTCATTTAAGCATGTGGCAGACGCCTTTAATACAAAGCTTACAGTACAATACAATGCATACAATTTCTTTATCAGTCTGTTTGTTTACTGGGATATAAACTTTCTACCAAATGAGCTACAGGAAAGACAAGTGTACCATGTTTGTACCATGTTATTTAGTGCCAGGGTTTATCTGGAATTACTTAAACTACAATAATCAAAAAATGATAAGAGAATTGGCAAAGGTTCCCCATCCTTTCAAAAACACAGGTACAGATTTTGGTGCCTACAGTACTCTTTTTTTTGTGTGCAATATGAGACTAATACAGCACAGTAGTTACAGCAAATAAAGGGAATAACAGATCGATCAGGTGGAGCCTTCAGACCTCCAGCAGTGAGATCAGAATGGTGTGTAGACTGCTGGCACCGCCGGTCCTGTCCCTTTGCCAAAACGATGATTATTCTACACTGGAAAATGGATAGTTTCCCATTACAAAGGGCTGTAGTGCTTTAGATTGTGAGTGTTGGTGAATGTTAGAGACCTGATAATGTTAAACTACTACATACGAATAAATAACTGAGGGGTTCCTGGCTAACCGTTGAGGTCTAACTGCTGTTAGGACAGATATCTTCTCTCTCAGATTTCCTGTTTTATAAACTTTCAGTGCTCCACCAGTCATCTTGTGGTTGGAGGGCAAACCACGTGCACATTTAACATGCTCTCTCTCTCTCTCTCTCTCTCTCTCTCTCTCTCTCTCTCTCTCTCTCTCTCTCTCTCTCTCTCTCTCTCAAGATTCACATGTTGGTTTTATTGGCATGGTAAAAAAAGGATCTTTACATTGCCAAAGCATAGAAACATTAAATATAGGGCATTAAAAATATGATAGTCATGCGCATCTTGTCAGTAAAGCCAGTTCCTTGATTAGTAGTAAATCGCCTTTTTTACACAAAGTCGTAGTTCACTGACAATCAGGGCAATTTCACGTTCATTATTGCAGACGTATCGCCTGCGATCATTGTTGGAAAAAAGTTAATTTTAAAAGTAATGCATTACGATATTAAGTTACTCACAAAAAAGAAACTAATTGTGTTATTTTGTTACTTTTAATGGAAAGTAATGCTTACATTTACGTTTAGTTTAATTCAGTACATTTTTTTATCTAATTAATTAAAAGTAACTTGCGTAACTTTTTTAGTTTAAATGGAAGTCACACCTTTCCTTGCGTATTTGAATTAATAGTGGGTCAGTCCTTATTCTGCTCTGCAAGTCCCATTTGGTGAACTTTTGATTTGTGAGTGGACCACAGACCTCACATCCATGCAATTTGGTTAGATGATTAATTGGATTATTTTAGCCAGATTCCAATTGGGATGTCAATAAAAAAAAAAAACCTTAAGGGGACATATCATGAAAATCAGACATTTCCATGTTTAAGTGCTATAATTGGGCCCCCGGTGCTTCTATCAGCCTATAAAATGTGAAAAAGTCAACCCAGTAACTTAAAGTTTTGCTAAACTATTCTCTATGTGAAAAATAGGTCATTGAAATTTGGCTCTCCTTGTAATGTCAGAAGGGGGTAATACCGGCCCTTAATCTGCATCCAACCTCAGCACTGCCATTCAGTTTTTGCTCACACCTACAAAGTGGCAAGTTTAACATGCTATAATAAATCATCTGTGGGGTATTTTGAGCTAGAACTTCACATACGTACTCTGGGGACACCAAATATTTATTTGACATCTTAAAAACGTCTTGTGAAATGTCACCTTTAATGGCATAGAAAGCTCTTCATGCCTTGTCTCTCAGGTCATTCGCAGCCTTGTTAAAGTTTCTTGTGTTACTGGTGTAATACCGTGGTATGTGTAGTTCTGAGTCTGTTCTAAGGGCATGTTGTGTCATTTATAATTTTTAAGTTGGTTTTGGTGAATGGGTATTCTTTTGGGCTATCATAAAGTATTTTTAGGGTTAACTGATAGTGCCCATGTTTGACAGAAGGTGTGCAGGAGGTCCAGATGTTACTGTAGACCCTCTTTTGTGGTTGACAGTATCTGCAAACAGAAGACTTCACTTCAGTGTCTAGTAGGGTTGGACCTGGTGCTGGATACTCTTGTAGAGCTCTTGCTAATTCATAGATGTATATGTTGAATAGTGTAGGGCTTAGACTACAACCCTGTCTCACTCAGTGACTCCAAAAACAGGGTGTTTGTTTTGCTGATTTTAATTGCAAAGTTGTGTTAGTACATTGATTTATTATTTGTCTCATGTTTTCCCACCGATTCTGTATTAAATAAGCTGAATTAAAAGCCCCTCATGACAGATTGAATCAAAGCGTGAAAAGATTTTTTACTGTATTTAGTTGATTTTATTGTCAATCGGGGTATGTAGAGTGTATAAGTGGTCTGATATGCGATATTTTGGTTGAAAAACGATTTGCCATTTACTCAGGGCAAATCTGAGGCAGTCTATCTCTCTCTCTCTCTCTCTCTCTCTCTCTCTCTCTCTCTCTCTCTCTCTCTCTCTCTCTTGCTCTCTCTCTCTCTCTTGCTCTCTCTCTCTCTTTCTCTGAATCCACCTGAAATTTATAGTATTGTCAAACACTGGGACCAGTGAGTCGCTATGATAGCAAGATAAATTCATAAATATGATAATTTAGAAAAAAATCAAATTCATTTGTTTTGAAAGACTGCGTCAGATTTGCCCTTACAGATACTTTAAATTGTATACTTCTTGTCCCATGGTACAGTTAATGGTATAAATTTGAGTTTATTTAGTGTTATCAAAAATCATTTTGTTTGAAATCATGTGGTAGGCTAATACCATCCTTATTTGATGCATATTATAGTGTTGAATAATTTTCATATTAATGTGCCATGGTATTTAAATGATACAACTTTACTATAGACCAATTTCGTGTTGGCAATCAGAGATGACGTTTTTTTGTGGGCAGAGCCAAACTGGTCGCAGAAAGTGACTGCTCCGCAGTAGGGTTGTGAAGTGTTTTAGCATTAAACCGTGATTTTTTGGATCTGGTGTTCTGTTGAAGTCTAATTCTCCTATGTTTCCCTGTAGTGCAATGTTTCTTATAGCGTTTTAATCACGTTACGTTTATTTTTTAGATAGATAAAAAGTTTAAATGGATTGGCTACTGATATGCATGTATGTAATGTATATGTATTGTTCTTTTTTGCTAAATCAATTATTTTTACAGTATGAATCGCTAAAGTACATATAAAAGCAATACTATCATGTATTATATATATAATAGCGTTTATTAAATATTTAATCATTTTCCTGTTTTCTATTATTTCTTCCTTATATTTATCTTATGTGTTTGTTCTAAAACTATTATAAAAGTATTATGTTTAAACATACATTAAAAGGCCTGTTTATATATTAATAACACTTTACATCATGTGTGTGTGCTATATTTATATATTAATTAAGTATGTAAACATAATAATTTTAGAACAAACAGGATGAAGACATAAGATATAAGGAAATAAAACGAAATAATAGAAAACGCAAAATTATGAAATATTTTTTAAAAAAAATTGATATTATTGCTTTTTCAGTATAAAAAACATTTATTCTGAATAAATTATAATTGTAACGTGATAAAAACGCTATAAGAAACACATGGAGGGAACAGACTTCGACAGAACACCGGACATCTTCTCTACTTATTTTCTATTCTAATTATTAAAAGATTTCCAGATGATTTCCTTGCTCCATTCTGTCCGTTTAAGGGCTTATTGTAATCATAAACACCTACGTTTATCTTCAATTGATGTCTTCGACGATGGTATTCTATAAAAATGAAAGCCATCTTTTTTTGGCATTCCTATTCTGACACTTAAAGGGATACTTCACCGATTTAGCATTCAGCTTTGTATCTGTAGAAACCCGGCAGTATTACTGAATGACCATGTTTCCCTCCATCATTTCCCCCTGAGAGGAGAGATATCTGCATTTTGGTTCTGCAAGAAAGTCCTCCGATGATGCAAAAATCGTCATATTACATCATCGGAGGACTTTTTTGCAGAACCAAAATGCAGATATCTCTCCTCTCAGGGGGAAATGAGGGAGGGAAACATGGTCATTCAGTAATACTGCCGGGTTTCTACAGATACAAAGCTGAATGCTAAATCGGTGAAGTATCCCTTTAACAGCACAACATGACATTTTCTAGTGAGTTATCTTGCTCTTTTCACTTGTGTCTAATTCATTTCCACTGTTTTTCTGCAAACGCATTGCCCGCACAGCTTTCAGTGACGTAACTGTGACGTCTACTCTAAATTGGTCTATACCATCACACCATTTACCCATTTGACAGACGCTTTTATCTGAAAGGACTTACTGTACAGTGCATTCCAGGAACATTTGATCAGTGTTCCCATGGGATTAAATGGCATTTGTGTTGCGAATACAATAAATAGTATGAACTGTAGCTCAGTTACTATAGTACATGTCCAATATTAGTATGTAAGCAGATTGACAAAATAACCTGGAGACAAATCCTTTGTCTAAAAATAAGAAGTACATTTCACACGTATTGAAAACATCCAAAGATTTTCATCACTACACTCTAAAAATTTGTCCGAAAGGGACAACCCCAGCCTTTGGGTTAAAATAGATTTGACCCAACAATGGGTTAAAACAACCCAGCATTTTGGGTTAAAACAACCCAGCATAGGTTAAATTACAACCGAACGGGTTGGGACCATTTTTGACCCAACGCTGGGTTGAAATAACCCAGCACTTTTTTGAATGTATGGACTGTATGATCTGTATTGATTGAAAAATAGGTTTGAGGTAGGACGCTGTAAACCAGAATCCTTTTTGTTTTTGGAGAATGACGTGAGATGCTAATGAAAGTCCTCTGATGATAAAAGAGTTGGCTGGCTGGTTGATGGTTAAAAATAAAGCTTGGTTATGTGAGGACTGTAGTTGAAGACTCTGGAGTACATTCTCTGAGGACATGGGTTAAGAGTGAAGGGCTAAGGCCAGCTATTTTTGTGTCTCAATCATATGTTTAGCCGGGGAAAGCATGCACGTCCCCAGCTGAAGTTTACGTTTCATGTATACAGTCCTAACATATATGTGAAGAGTGAGAAGGAGGGGGTACGTACCAGAGACGCTTTGCTGTCAGTAACTCTAATTGTGTAATGGTGAGAGATTTAAGAACTCTGTAATGTGAAATGCACAATGGTGAATGCTGTTTTGCATTGAGTGGGCTCTGGACTGCTCCGGGAATGGAGAGAAGGGAGGACAGAAATGCTGGGGGGTGCAAATTGTGAATTTAATGTGTCACTTTTTCAAGGTTTTCAATGCACTAAAATAACTTGAAGGAACACTCCGCCTTATTTGAAAATATGCTCATTTTCCAGCTCCCCTATAGTTAAACATTTGATTTTTACTGTTTGGGAATCCATTCAGCTGATCTCTGGGTCTGGCGCTAGCACTTTTAGCATAGCTTAGCACAATCCATTGAATCTGATTAGCATCACGCTAAAAAATAACCAAACAGTTTTGAAATTTTTCCTATTTAAAACTTGACTCTTCTGTAGTTACATCGTGTACTAAGACCGACAGAAAATTAAAAATTGCGATTTTCTAGGCAGATATGGCTATGAACTATACTCTCATTCTGGCGTAACAATCAAGGACTTTGCTGCTGTAACATGGCGACAGCAGGCGTAGTGATATTACGCACTGCCCGAAAATAGTCCCCTGCTATTGAACTAAGGGGACTATTTTCAGCTGCTGCGTAATATCATTGCGCCTCCTGCAGCCAACAAATACATTTAGATAAGCTTTTGGGTAAAGTTAACCGTTCAGTCAGTGGATGTGGGTGGAGCTTTATTTGTCTAATGAGACTGCTTTGGTTTAATAGAGATTTAAAAAGAGGAGTGAGTGGATTTTTTTTTTTTTGTAGGATTGTTGTATTCACACATTGGAAACACATGTCCAAATGCCATGTAAAAGTGGATTTTGCATAAAATGGGCCTGTATTAAGCTCGTAACTGTGTGTAAAGTGAAGGATTGCCCAGTTTTATTGTTGTCTCAGATTGATCTGGACCACACAGCAACTTTAACTGTTACATACATGTAATTTTTAGCACTGTTGGCATGCTCTAATGTATTGACTTATGTGTAAAACTCAATGAGAACACTACCGTGGGATCCAACTTCAATTTCAAGCACAGCAGGCCACAATATGACTCTCCTGGGCTGACCGACCCACTCTGAGGTTTATCTGTATGTTTTCTTTACTGGAAACCATGAGAACCACACTTCAGATGTGAAAAAAAGATTTAATGGTTCCAAGTTGACAGAGAAAATTGGCCAACAGTTTTTATGAGCCGTCATAATTCAAAATAAAGGTTCTATAAATCCCAAAATGCAAATAATATTAACCACGGGACAATAGCCGATCCCTTCCGCAGTGAATCATGTACATTATGAGGTTTATAAAGTTTTAACATCTGGTCAAACAGAGTCATAGTTTGTATTAAGCAAGACATTCTTGCAATATCTTCAAGGTCAGGGTTGGGCAGAGGTGGTAATGAGTCCGGGCACTGGAATGGAGATCTTGAATGTTATACTCAGACATGTTGAAATCAATCCTCCTCCTGTCTGACTACTGCACCAAACTCTTGAGACTCTAAGGATCACTGTGTACTCAAGATAAGCAGGAGAACTATACAACAACTTGAAAGAGAAACCGGGTACTTCAGAGTTTACTGATATGTGGTGGTTCGGTGTAGTAGTTAAATAGCAATGTAAACATTAAGGGTTCAAGTTCTATAAAGGGTGAGCCAAGTGCTACTACTGTACTTGACTTGTATGCAACCCCATAAACTGCATTAAGGAAAGTACCAGTTATTGGTTAACCACCGTTGTTTGTTACAAAATTGAAAATCAGTGCAGATTAATGCTTCAACGGGTTTCTGATAAGGTAACCACTGAGGTTATTAAATCATCCAAAATTTCTAATTTCATTGACGTCAAAAAATATATATAAATTACATTAAATAATGACTCCTCTATGGAATCTCCTGCTTGTGTAATTTTCTCCTACAACAATAATAAAACATGTCTTTTGTGCCTGCCAAGATACCAGATTTTGCAACCAAATAGTTTCTTTCAAAAAGAAGCAAAAAATAAACCATGTGCATGATCCCAACTTTATCTCAAGTGCATCTTACAAAACATATTGTATACTGTAAGCTATGGAGTAGACAGTCATTCATCTTAGTAGTTTGTAGTGCAAGTTTGAGCACACCAGCGTGTTGTTTGTAAAAGCAAGCACAATCCCATGTGAATCAACAAACCCAGATGCTGTGTGTATACTTAAGCGGGAGCCTGCTTGCCCGTTCCATCTGTTTTTGAAGAGCATGTTTGTATTCCAGAAGAACGTAAGAAGCGCAGATCCGCTGTTCTTTAGAAGACTCAAGGCTAAGGGAGAGTGAAGATTGCCCGGAAGTGGCCATCAAACTAAACAAACAAAAGCAAGTTGTTGTATCCACCATCTCTGCAAACTGTCAAAATCATGTCACACCCTGGAGTGAATGTTCAAACTGGTTTAGTGTCTCAGTTTAATAGCTGTGTGAAGGAGTTAAGATGTTTAAACTGACCCCGAAAGCCGGGTTTGTTTGCCTAGTCTGAGCACTCTTGGCAGAGGTGGGCTCGGGGTACTTCCTGTTTTCTTCAAAAAAGTTGCATCATATGAAAGCATGCTTGGATTGAAAAGTTTGATGATAACCTGTGGGGGATTGTGAACACGTGCACTTGGGTTCAACTGTGCCAAATGTGAGTGTGCCCTAACGCTAGAAGTTCAGTTTATACGCTTGCGCAAGGGTCCACGTAATGTGTGTGTGTGATGGTAACTTTGTCATCAGGATAGTACGTGTGCACTGTATGCGCACCACTGGATTTTTGTAACTGCTCATACTTTGTACACCAAAGTCGTGCATGCACGTAAAGGAGAACGTAAGTAGTAGCCCAGAAGATGCATTGCATTTTGTCGCAATGCGCATGCGTCAAACGTCTGTGTACACATACGGTCAAATAAATTATGCTTTGCAAGGCTGTGTGTTCGATCGTGCACGTACGTTGGCATACACATAAAAAACAGACTTTTTATCCGGGCTTAAATTTTTACCTAACAAGGATCGCTAACAGTTTGATAAAAGCTAAATACACTTATACTGTATGCATATCATGAGGTCTCATTTTTTCGTTTTTAATTTTATGACATTCATTCAGAAGTTCCACATCATTTTATAGATAAATTAATACATTATCACATTATCATTTACATGTACATAACCTAATTTCAAATTCTAGGTGAGGTAAAAACAGAATCACAATCATTACTGTGTGCTGCTTCTAACAAACAGATGTCACTAAAAACAATAATGAGGGGATAAATTATCCTATTCTACTTAGATGCACTCTTAAAAATATCAACCTGATATCACGAATTTCCATGTTTTAGTCACGGAATATTTAGCTAATTTATCCGTGTCATTGACACAGATCTCCGCATTTTTCCGTGTCTGTTACACGGACTTACTTTTCCCCAAACCCATGCGAAAATGGTTTAAAAATAGGAAAAACAATTGAGTAACCAATACGTGAAACTAACACGGAAAAGAATTCTGTGTGGTACGGACAAGGAAAAATGCGGAGATCCATGACAATGACACTGATAAATGAGCAAAATATTCCAATACTATATCATGAAACTTTGTGAGATTATGTTGCAAATACAGTTGCTACACAGCGCCATAGATAAACAATTGTTGGCTTAAGGGTTCCACAAAGAACCTTTAACAGCCAAAGAACCTTCAGAGAGTTATTTGTAGTGAAAAACAGCTCTTAAGATTATAAAATGTAAGAAAAAAGGTGGTTCTTTAAAGAAACTTTGACTGAAAGGTTCTTTTGGGAATCAAAAATGGTTCTTCTATGACATTGCTGTGAAGAACCTTTTTGTAGCACCTTTATTTTTCAAATAAGAGTTAGGAAACTCTAAAGCTGTTTTTACACAATTCTTGTGATGTATCTTAAAGGTTTACATTTGGGAAGCCAAACTTGACACGATTAAGCAAATTCAAGATGAGGTCCTTAAAGATCTAGGTATATCCGACCAAGCGAGGGGTGCTTGGAAAGCACTTCCGCATACTCATGCACTTCTCTTGATCCAGGAATAGAGAATTGGCCTTCACCGACAGGTCATGCTCCAGGTTGACCTTTGTCTTCACCAGGTTCTGAAGAGTGTTTTCCGCCTCCATCAATCTTTCTCTTAACTTCTGAATGGTGTCTTCAATTTCCCTCACTTCAGATATCAACCTGAAAGACAACAAGAGGCAGGAACAACATGAAATGACACAACTGTTGTTATTCGATTCCTTTTTTTTTCTTGGGACTGTACCTGTGATGAGGGTTGTCCCTGCACAGTTCGACGTTGGGTCTGCGAGATCTTTCTTCCAGACGTGTCTGGGCCACTTTAAGCGGGTTCTCTTTGTCTCTCATCGCCTTTTTCAGAGCTTCGATTAGCATTTCAGTCTGGAAGATTTCCTGAAGAGTCTTAAATTGAAAACAAGAAAGAGTTGTTTGAATATTTCAATAGAGCCTGACTGTTTAACTCCAATATCAAATTTAAATGGTATAGCTGTTGAAAAAGACAATCTTATTTTTAGAATTAAACTAATATGATTTTTTCAAAACCACGTTAGATGAACCTCGCATCCTCTCTATTGGGCTGTTTACACTTGGTATTAAGATGTGTTTTCATCGATCGGATCACAAGTGGACGAGAGATTACGTTTACACCTGGTATTTAAATCCGTCTCTTTTGTCCACTTTCGACCGCTTTGTCCTGAATACTGTGAGGGGACGGTCCGTGAGACGGTGGGCGAGTCTCTCTGCTGTCATTCAAACGCGAGCGGGAGTAATTATGAGTTTATATGGATGCAAACGAATATTATGTCGGAGTCAGCTGCTTGTTTAGCAAGTATACATGCTGCACAGTGTTTTGTATGTTGGAGCTTTCTCTGAATTTTCAGCGCAATTGATGAAATAGGATCGCGCAACTTTCACGCTTTCAAAACGAAACTACGGAGAACACCCGTGGTAGTTTTATCAATGAAAGGCTAAAAAATAGCGCTGTTCACCGTATGTTCACGCCAGAAGTCTAAAAAAAAGACGTAAAACTTGTGTTTAATACCTCAGATTAGAAAAATGGGCGGAGAGAAGGCGGTCGCGTGTGGCTGTTCGAACACATTCAACCACATTTGCGTTCCGCAACTCCAAAGCGATCCGATCGAAAGTGGTTTCGACTACCTCTGGATGTGGTTGAAAGTGGTCGAAAGTGGACGCGTTCAAAACGTTTTGAACACCGTTTACACCTGGCATTAACGTCGTCCACTTTCGTCGATCGACGAAAACGCATGTTAATGCCAAGTGTAAACAGCCTCTAAAAGACCCTAACACATTTAGATGTAATCTCATGCTGAACAATGATGGGTCTTTATTGGTTACCTTGTGCTTCTGATAACAGCTGTCAATGGCTTAAACCTTCTGGACAGAGAGAGCCTCTTTATGCACTTCATTAACTCCTCAACAAGTGTCCAGGTGTTTTACTGACTAGATCTTTACAGCATACACATAATGTAAGACTAGAAGTAAACTTAAAGGGATAGTTCACCCAAAAATGAAAATTTATATTTTAAGGAATGTTTGTAAGCAAACCGTTCGTAGTATTCTTTTATCCTTCTATGAAAGTGAATGGGGCTCACACATGGTTTGGTTTAAAACATTCCTCAAAATATCTTTAGTTGTGTTCATCACAACAAAGACATTTATACAGGTTTGTAACAACATGAAAGTGAATGATTTATGAAAGAATTTTCATTATTGGGTAAACACTCTAAAAAAACAAACGGTGCTATATAGCACCAAAACTGTTGATTTGAATCGTAACCATAGAATAACCGTTTTTAGTGCCATATAGCACCGGTGAAGAACCGGTGAAGCACCTGTGTAGAACCATATAGGGGCCATATAGCACCACATTTGGTTCTACATAGCACTATATGGTTCTAGACAGGTGCTTCACCGGTGCTTCACCGGTGCTATATGGCACTAAAAACGGTTCTTCTATGATTACGAGCAAAGAACCACTTTTGGTGCTATATAGCACCGTTTGTTTTTAGGCGTCGGCGTGCCGCATATGGGACACCTAAGTTTACATCAATATTGTTGATGTACATTTTTATCTATCACTACAAACTATATATCGTTTGAAAGGTCTAAGCCTCTAGAATATAAATTTCAACAGTTTTTTTATAAAATAAATTATGTAGGGAGAGTAATTGATTGAGTAATTGATATACTGCTAAATGTCACTGTCTCGCCAGCAGGACACTTACGTTTACTTCAGTGTTTTGCACGTGAATTCTTATCTAATCATGACGAAGTGTATATCGTTTAAAAGCTCCAAGAATGTAGATTTAACCCAATAGGGTGGGGTGACGCCTAAGGGTTTAAATGGAGTAGTTAGAATGATCTAAGCCGGCCATTCCCAAACTGTGGTCCGCGGACCACTAGTGGTCTGTGAGGGTATTGCAGGTGGTCCGTGTAAAGGCAAAAGAAATTTAAAATAATATATATTTTTAAGAATATCTATATAAAGAATATTGATATAATTTTTTAATTAAATTGTAATTTTTCAATTGTTCGAAATAAAGAATTCATAAATTTATTCATTCATAGCCTTTATAGTCAATTTATATGAATCAAATTTCATATAAACAAACATATTTTAATTTCCAGTTAGTTTCTTGATCTCTTGACATGAGGTGGTCCACGAAAATTCTTGATTACAAATAGTGGTCCACACCCACAACAAGTTTGAAAACCCCTGATCTAAGCTCTGTCATGATATAAGAGAATGAAGAAAAGTAGATGGAACTTGAGTTTAAGAGGTCAGAAAATGTCTCATTTTATAAATTAAAAGCAGAAGAAGGTTTAGTTTCCTAAAAAAAGTTCACACTTAAAAAATAATGGGTTGATGCTAGGTCAAATATTAAAAAAAATTCTATGTTAATATAAACCAAAATTTGGGTTTGCCCATATGTTACCTAACCAGCAACTTGTAGTGTAAAATCAAAATACTGTACAGTGGAATCACGTGACTTCTTTTCCAAGGAGGCATGAATGTGAAACTCATCAAAACGTTGTCATGTGTGGATCATCATGTCAAAATATGTGTTCCGTGCGTCATATGAACCTAAGTGCATGTTACCTGACACACGATGCACATAGGTTCCCATGGTGCACCAAACCAATATTTTGACATGAGCCACAAACATGACACCCCGCACACATATTTAGTTTTTTTCAGCCGCCACTGATACTGTATTTTACAGAACTCAAAATTCCTCCTCTGTTTTAACAATAATTTTAGTTTGTCAGTTCTGTGACACATTTAAATGCAGATTTATTATGAAACTGGCAAAGTGTCGATTCATCTGTGACCAAAACTACTAATAAGTAGCACTGGTATATTTGTAGCAAAAGCCAAAAATACATTGTATAGATCAAAATTATAATTTTAACATAATATGATTTTATGTTAAGATCATGTTCCATGAAGATAATTCGTAAATTTCCTACCATAAATATACAAAAACTATTTTTTTGTGAGTAAATGCAGTTCTTAAGGACTTTTTGCACCCTTAAATTCCAGATTTAAAAAAATTGTATCTCAGCCAAATATTGTTTTATCCTAACAAACTATACAACAATAAAAAGTGTATTCATTTATCTTTCAGATGATGTATAAATCTCAATTTCCAAAAATTGACATTTTGTGGTCTAGGGTCAGAAATTTCAGATAAACTGAAAAGTCCAAAATCCTACTAACATTTAGCATAGTGCATTATGGTTACGATAAGATAATAGACACGACATTGTTTATGTAAGTTGACTCTTTGACTGGTTTTGGCATTCCAGGGATTAAAATGTGACTGAATGAAGAATTTTAAGTAAATACATTTTGGCCTGGTGTCACAGAAAAGGCTTAGCTAAAGCCAGGACATGCCTTAGAAAAATATGTTACTGGTAAGTATCTTAAGACAAATGAATGGCACTGGCTTATTTTAAGATATGTTAGGTGCAAGTTATTTTTAGTTGGACACCCCATACGTGTGTTTTAGTCTACGACTAGTCTGTGAAACCGGGAGATAATGTGTTTAGGATCCTGTATTTACCCTGGCCAGGTGTGTCTGCAAATTGTTCTTGGCGTCTGCTGTCTCAGAGATGCGGTTGGTAAAGGACACATTTACTGTGTTAAACTGGTTCCACATTTCGTTTGATGTGGTGTTAAGCAGAATCTCAATCTCATCACGAAGTTTGTGCGATGCTGCTCGTTCACTCTGAGAATGAAGGACGTTGTCATCAGTGAACTTTGACCAGGTGTCTGGAAGACTTACACTGTAAGTGAAAGAAATACAATAGTGTTTTGATTAAATTATAACATTTATAGATCTTAAAATGACGATATTTGGGCATGACATTTTTTAAAGCACTAAACAAACTTGGTTTTGTAAGTAATCTCCGCTTTAGACATGCTAGGTTTTTCTGCTTTATGTAAATTTTGCACCTCCCATTGACTGATATATGCAAAATATTATTTGCAATTTACACTGTACAGTGATGTAGCATTCCATCACAAATCCAAAGATTTTAACTTTTAAATGATCTACAAAAAACAAGTAATGAACTGTCCGACCTACATGTGGACTCAGTTAACCAAAGACAACTACTATCATGTTTGGGTAGGAAGAGCCACACCCTTCATGTATATTAAGTCTTGGAAACACAACAACAGTGTATTTAACTCACGATGGGTCCAGGCGATCGATTCCTCTGTAGTAACTGATTCCATCAGAAGTGTTTCTGAGATAATGACACCTGTCATCAATTCTCTGTGCCGTGACTTTATCACTCAAATCTCTCTCCAGCTCATGTTGGGCTGCACGGTTTGATCTGTAAATGTATGAATAACACACGGCAGGACAGAAACCTTGATTAGCAGAATCAATATACAGTAGCAAGCAAGCCATCCTACTCTGACTTTTCAAATAAACCAGATTAACACAAAGTAAACCATACAGTATGAAAACGCGATCTCATGGCAATTCGTATGTATTTTACAAGGTGGCTAATTTGTTTAATTCATGCAACCACATTCGTACATTTTTGTATGATTTACTTTTTCCCCTGTGATGCTGTTTTTTTTTTAGGATAATCACAGTGGCGGCCAGTGACTTCTTGTTTCGAGGATGCTGAATGCGAAGTTCATCACAATGTATGTAGCCCGTTGTGTGTGTGGTTCCTTTTTTTAAAAAAAATATGTGTTCTGCGCTTTGAGAGATCCTGTGTGCATCACGTGTCTTGTCAAAATAAGTGCCTGCTGCAGACGTGTTTAAAGGCAAACGCGAGCGTCTCTTTTATCATAAACCGTTTTGACGTGTGTGCAGTAAGCACTTATTTTGAAAAAACACGTGATGCACACAGGATCTCTCAACGCGCAGAACACATATTTTGGAAAAAGGAACCACACACATGACACTCCGAACACTTATTTTGAATTAGCGCCCCTTGGATGAGCAGTCATGAGCTGGATAATCATATGTTTTCATACAATTCACTTTGTACGAATTTATACGAATTAGCCAACGTGTAAAACGCGTACGAAATCCAGTGACATCAGGTTAAAGGAGGGGTGCATGATTTTTGACGATTACCAAAACACACTTGTAGCCAATCAGCACTAAGGGGCGTGTCTACTAACTGACACTGTTGCCAGGGTTGCGTATGTGTGGGGCGGGTCTATTAAAACAAGGTCTGGATTCTACTGGGGTAGGGGTGTGTTTGTTTAGGTGATTTCAAATATCAACATTGGCTTTCAGAGATCATGCACCCCGCCTTTAAGTATGAGTATTTAAGTACAAGTAGAAGTTGGATCAACTTAAAAAAATTACTTCAATTTGTAACATTTAAAAATATGTTTAGGTGAAAATTTTAAGTTGACAAAATCTTTTTTTTAGGTGTTACCAATTGAAGAAATGTCAAAGTTGATCAAACTTTTAATTTTTTACAGTTTACGTTATTTTAGGTTTTTCTGCAAAATACTTTTCCGAAACTCACGCTAACTGTGCAATGGCTCTCTCTAAATGTCGTCTCATTCTCTCCTGACATGACTTAATAACCTCCACCTCCTGCACAAAAAAGCAAAAGAAAAAAATGTTTGATCTTCTGCCAATGACTAGCTGACTGTACATTATCTTGCTTACTTTGTGACTAACAGAACGTTATCAGAGAGTAATAGGATGGATATAAAACTATCACGGCTATGTAAATATGGGAACAGTTAAATCAGAGTCATTATAGAAATATGCAGTTGGATTTCTCATTGTTATCAAGTGTCCACTGTAGACAAAACTCACTTAGTCATGTTTATTCTGTGGCTTTATGCATATACATTTAAAGAACTAGTTCACATAGGAAAGTTAGTCATGCAGGTCTGGATGACATAAGGGTGAGTAAATCATGCAGTTTAATTTTTCTGTGTTGTGTGTTTAGATTAAAAATAATCTCACTTTAATTAAATCTATTTCCACACCATCATGAACCAGGTCAATGGACATCCGTTTCTCCCTGTGAAACAAACATTCCTGAGCCACCTGAAACGGGAAGAGAAATAGAAACGAATAATGGACCAATATATAGAGAATACATTTCTATAGGTACAAAAAGTAAACTTGTGTACCTTTACAACCTTTTATAATGTGTTTTATTTTACAATGTAAAACTGTCTGCAAAGCAACAAAAATGTTAATGATGATAAATTTAGATGTAATGGAACATAAAACCATAAAAGCTTGTATTGTCTATGGCAACCTCTGGATGGTGTATGACATCATTGCGACTTTTTATGAGGAACTGTAACAATGCGACAACAGTACTGCAGCAGACATATCACTATGGAAATATCCTGTATTCATTCCTGAAAGGTTATGGTTAGTGTTAATCTCATCCAAGATATTACAAGTCTCCATGTTTTGCAGTGTTCTCTATGGAAACAATGGCTTACTGTGAGTCAGTTGTGTAACTTTATAAAGACA
Organism: Paramisgurnus dabryanus; assembly: GCF_030506205.2. Lineage (NCBI taxonomy): Eukaryota > Metazoa > Chordata > Actinopteri > Cypriniformes > Cobitidae > Paramisgurnus > Paramisgurnus dabryanus. The sequence goes on along the minus strand of NC_133337.1, from coordinate 44,935,671 downwards.
AAGATGAAACATTGAGGTCACCAGGTAGTATCTAGTGTGCTTTGTGGTCAGTGTGACTGTGAGTCTATTTGTTACATCCCACCAGAGTCTATTACCAAATGGTTTCTAACAATGGGTCACTTGACACTCTGCTATGTGGTTTTCTAGTTACTAGTCTATTAGCTAGATCACTTTGACCCAAATAGGTCACCTTACCAAAAAAAAAAAAAAAAATGCATTTGGCAGACGCTTTTATAGAAAAACAACTTACAGTGCATTAAGGTATATATTTTTATCAGTATGTGTGTGGGATCGAACTCATGACTTTACAAAAACACAGACGGGTGATTCTCGTGAAATTAGACTTATGAGGTGTCATGAAACATTTTGAAAAAAAAGTTAATGCTTTCAAAATAAGAAGAATACAATTACAAATATCTCTTCATGTACTATTTTGCCATGATTTCAAATGACAACATACAAAACAATTTTGTATGATTTCATTACCGCAATGTGTTCATGACTGGATTTGGGTCCTTTGACATGGAAATATTTATAATAAAAAAATCTAAAAAATGAAAAGCTTCAGTGCATGTTATACTATAAACATTTACAGTAAAGAAAAATGTGATATTTGGTGATCATTGGTAAATGTAGAAACAAAAATAAGGATTATAAATGTGTCCAAGACCAATTTTCTCATCCTCCAACAATTTTCAATCATTGTTTAAGCCCTCAAAGAACTAACATTTACAAAAAAAAAAAAAAAATTTGGAAGGGACATCATTGACTGTGACACTCAAGATGGCTACCCAGTTCTTATTTTTTCTCTCCAGATAAAAGTAGAAATTTTGTTTTTCATAGTACCTAGACAACTTTTTAGTTCTCATTACCGAAACATGAGTTTGTAAATGCATATATTTAATGTAATTTCATGTTGCGGTAATGATCATTTTTGATAATGATAATCTAAAAAATGTAAATAATTCTATAGGAAATCCTCTAAAAATAATGGTTAGTAAGTTCAGACCCTTAATCTTATATGTGCAAAAAAAATTTGTCTTCAAGGGCTTTTTAAAAATTCTGATGCTGGACACCTTCTAAATATAGATTTCGTGAGAATCACCCAGACTTCTTCACATACACACCTGCAGGGGGCTCTCTGTCTCGGCGAGAGCTCGTTCCAATCTCCTTTTAACATCGGTCAGCGCTGTTATCTCTGTCACCATATTGTCGATCTCATGGTTGAGCTCGGACCTCCAGAAGCTGATGTCATTAAGTCTTTCTCCAATATTTTTGCTGGTGGTCTCCTGACTTCTGCGGGTCTGCTGGTCTTTATCCTGGATCAAGCGTACAGTGTCCCTCCGCAGCCTTTCCGCGCTGTTCCGGGATGATTCTGACTCCCTGTAGTTACTCTGGTTGGATTTGTACCAATCATCAGGCATGTACCGTGCGCTGAGAGCCGTCCTGTTGGACGGGTAAAACATGGTTTTGGCCCGCACCAGGTCTAGGTTTTCTCTTTGGAGGGCTGATACAGTGGGAATGGCACTGCCGGTCCTAAAGTATGAATTAGTCTTCCAGGGCATGTTTGAGTTCTGGTTGAAGGTCAGGGCTGGTTGGTGGCTTCTATAACTGGATGCTGTAGTGGAAATGGCGGGCAGGAAGTGGCTGGTTTTGGGCCGAGCGTAAGTGGCCGTCTGGGTGGATCCAATTAGCTCCATGTGTCAATCAAATTGGCCACCTCTTTGAAGAGAAAATAAGAGTTTTCTTTGGAATGCGTACTATGGCTATCATCTGTAGTTCATAAGTACATATCTGGACTGCATGTGTGTGGCTTCCTCAGACAGGAAAAAATCTGGCCTTAATATCTAAATATATAGCTGAGGGAATGTTGAACAGATGCCATATAAAAATAGAGCAAGTTATTATAATATGTAGCATACATTAACACTGTATAATCCGTTTATTCATTGTGACATTATATAATTGTCAGCATGTTTAATGTATTACGCTTTTATCCATAGCAACTAACAGTGTGTATGTTTTGCATCAATATGTGGGTTTATCTTTAATTTTGCTGTAGTGCTATTTTTTCATGCATTCAAGTAAGTGAAGCAGCAGTCAAAATGTATATGCGCTCTTTGGCACCCCCTGCAGCAGGTGGTGCCCTAGGCGACCGCCTATTTTGCCTATGCCTAGAAACGGCCCTGTAGCTAAATCCAAACTATAAAATAACAAATTGAAGGTTAATGCTTATCAAATAAACAAAAGGGCTTTTTACACTGTGCTTAACCCTGGGTTATCTTCGTTCTAAACCCTGCTTTAAACCCTGGGTTAAGGAGCGTTTCACACATGTAATTTAGGGTTAAAATGTTGTGATTTGATGCTTAGCAACAGACAGCCAATCAGACACTGAAGTACACGTACCTCATATCACCATCTGTGTACAGAAAACACCCGAAATGGGGTAAAAATGACATCCCAGGAGACTTACAATATTCAAGAGAGATTTACGTTCCAACCTGTTCTGTCACTGACATGTAAGTGCGAGACAAGCAGTCATTTAAAGTGACAGTGCGCTATTTTAATTCAGTCAGTTTGACATTGCTTTTTATCCAATCATGACTGTTGACATAGCAAATATGCAAAAGTAAGTGTTAACCCGGGTTTAAGGAATGCACAATGATATTTTCCTACTGAAAAATCCAGCTAAGACCAGCTTAACTGCTAGCTGTTTTTTGCTGGTTTAAGGTGGCATGCAGCTGGTTTAAGCTGGTCCTACCAGCCTGGCAAAGCTGGTCAAGCTGGTGGGTCCGCTGGTCTTCCAAACACAGCTAGACCAGCTTGCTACACCAGCAATGCAGCTAAAACCAAGCTGGAAGACCATCTTAAACTAGCTTACCAGCTTATGCTGGTGTTAGCTGGATTTTCAGGGTTGTCATTTAATTACTTATCTACTTGAGGTCTTACCTTGAGATGTTTTTTATCATTATTTAAAGAGTTTCTAAATATCCTGGGCTTTTTCATTTTTCACATCATGCATTTTAAAACTAAAAAAAATCAGTTTGGCCGGTTTGGTTAATAGTAAAGAAATTATTAACGATCATGAAGAACACTTCAGTCCAGTGACGCAAATTTTTGACTGGCTGTGTGTTTTTTCATTCGGTATTGCGTGTTATAGCCAACGTGTATACGTAGCCTACATACAAGTTATTTCAGCTTTAATATTGTGAAAGATTTAAATAACGCACACATTCTTTAAAAATGTGTCACCTCTGTAAATATTCCTGAAAAGAACTGAGGTATGCAAACATTATCACTTTTTTAATCACTGTAAATTAAACAAATGACGTTTAAATGTGAATTACAAAACTTGCGTTGCATCGTTGATCTGGAAAATGTCCAAAATGCGTGAGATGCATGAAAACCTCAACAATCTCTAAACATTTTAGACAGCCTATGAGATTAAATAAGGATGAGATCAGAACTCACCTGTTTTTGGAATCGTGCCCGTCACTCTCAGTGCTCACGCACAGCTCGGCAGTCTGCACTGCCGACAGGTGTAAAACGCGCGCACCTCCAGAGCTCTTAACACCTGTGCGCATGCGCGGGGGATCAAACGGCACTGATGTGCATTATTGATAGACATGAGCTTAACCAATTATCATTCCCCGAAATAGTGTCGTCAGCGCTGAAGCCAGTAGATAGCACAGTTATTCAAGACGACTGATGGATTGGCGGCAGGTAACCAATAGCAACCAAACTTTTAAAATTGATAGTCTTTCTTTCTTTCTTTCTTTCTTTCTCTGTCCCTCTGTGTGTCTGTAACATAATCAGACTACATGCCTTTTGGCCAGCTATACCCCCTGGTGAATTATTGTCCATTTGTATCCAGTATTTGTTCAGGACACATGATTTAACAGTAACACAGTTCAGCAGGTTCAATGTGTTCAGCCATGGATCCCCTGAGACGGCATTCTTTTAATCTGACATTGTTGCATTATTTTATGCTGATCAATACACTTTTAAAGATGACATTCCTAAATCTCACATTTTATAATTCAATTATTGTTGCAGAAGCATACATTTCAAGCCATAGAAAGTAATGCATAACTCACAATCCTTTGTTTTCAAAGCAGATGTGTAAAAGTTTCAGATGTGATGTGTTTAAGTGTTTTAGTGCTGCTTCCTTTTTCTCTCAGATGCCAGCAGCTGTGTTTCTTCTAACAGTGTTTCAGTACAATCATTCACAGAGACACCATTCATGCCACATCAATTATTAATTTTATGCCTAATGTCTATTATTGTGTTTAATACCGGTATATCTCTATCCCCTCTCACACAACCCCAGCAAAACAAAACAAATTGTGGTTATCGCAGAGATCTGCCTATGCTGGACTACACCCGACCATCAAACTTAAAGCGTTTGACATAATCAGACCTGAATCTACATGCAGAAAAGGTCACGGTATGTTTGTGTTTATAAGGGGAAATACGGCACATTTAATAGTTCATGTGTGAGAAGGACTTGAGTTCTTGATGCAGGGGTGTGGCACATCTGTACAGGAAATACCACTAGAATTATGGATGTAAATTTTAAGAAATGCAAAGGGAATCCACCCCTGCTTACACAGCTGTTTTTACTCACAGATTTTATCTAGAGACTTTCACAGCTATGCATTACTGAAAGTGTTCAGATGGATTTTAGGTCACAGTGAAATAGATCTGTAAAGTGGGGTTTACAGCACTTCTCTGTACCCTGTCTCATTGACTCAGACATTAAAGAGACTACAGTCACTCTTTCAAAAAGTTCACCATTGTATACTATAAAAAACGAACTTTAAGTAAAATATATTAGATTAACCCTCATCATTTCTACATAGGAAAATGAAGTTTTCAATAAATGTTAATTAGCACATTCAAGTAAAAAATCATCCGAGTTCATTTAACTTAAGCGTATTAAATCCATTAAACTAAAACATTAAATTAAAATTAACTTAAATTTATTTGCACATGTTGTAAAGAATACCCACACTCCTTTGCGCCAAAATATTTCGATTTTTTTTTTAAAGAATAAAAACTGATAAGAACTTTAACTACTTAAATATTTGTTAATAAAAGGTCATAAAGGTATAAGCTCTTATATTATTGATGTTGTTTTGTTGTAAATTATAATTTTGTGAAGTTCGGGCAATCACTGTTTATTTAACAGTCAGTCATGAATTTTGTGTTATAACATTTAGAGTAATTAAGTTGATAGAATTATGTTAAAGAAAATAACAAACCCTAAATAAAATCTACTATACAACAGCAAAATTTGATTTATTTAATATTTTTAAGACAGCAATGCTTCAATATTCAAATACAAATACAAATATTTTTCATGCATTATTAAGTAGATTTTATTTAATTTTTGTAGGTAAGTTGTACTTAACAGTAAATTTTACTTAAAGTATGTGCAAATTGTTATAGGAATTTATTAAAGTAAATTTTACAAGTTTTTGAGTTTTTTGAAGTTTTTTTCAGTGTACCTAAAGAATGCATAATAGTACTTCAAAGGTTTCAAGACCATTATTGACAGCGTTTGTACCCTATGGCTGACATAAAGTAATATGCTGTACCATACATTGTATTATATACAGTAGGCTATATTATATTGTCCATAGTATATTATGTACAGTATGGGTTAAACACGATCCAAAACCACATGCATATATTGAAACATATATTAAATTGTAAATGCAAAATACATTTTTGGCGCTTATTTCTTTAGGACAAGAACAATTGAGATATTATCACCCATTTGCATGCACCTGTTTAAACACCAGTACATCCTTTTGGTGAAAACACCAATTTTTAACATAATTTGTTTGTTACCAACCTACAACAAATAAACAAATAGTTTGAGCATTTTTTCCTTATTTCACAATGATGTTAAAGAAGTTTTGAATCTGAAGAATTAATATGACAAATCCAATCTAGATATTTCTGCTGTTTGTACCCAGAGGCGCACCTTGTCAACAGGCAAGGCAGGCAACTGCTTGGAGCCCCGAGCCACTAGAGGGCCCCCGAGTTTGTTTCTCGGATGGCCAGCTACACCCGGTAGATGAACATAGATACTCAACATGACTGCATATCAAAATTCCGATTGGATGGAATGTTGATTGACTTAGCCCAGTCAAAATCCAACCCAGGTGGATAACTTGCCAGTTTCGAAAATGAACGTAGCGAATGGGTGACGTTGTATCATTCAGTCGTGCTGTCGCAGTTGATCCGTACGGATCACGACCCACGGTTTGGCTTGCGATTGCCAGATTAATACGCAAATTTAAATAGGAAAAGTTTATCATTTGCACGTGTTTGAAAGCCTTGCAAATGCTAACACTCAAATTATTTAAAACAATTTAACCGCAAAAAGGCGCTAAAGTGAGCAGCCTCGTACCCACATGTGGTTTAATGTGTCCGGTCCAGCTCCAGTCAGGCATGTGCCCAAGTGTAAATCTTGTGTGCCCCGGTGTAAATCTCAAGTTTAAATTTCAGCAGTTAACTAGTGCAATCCTTTACAAAGACAATCGCGGCAAAAACGGATCTATATGCAATGTAGTTACCAATCAGTCGCAATGATGCGTACATGCACATATTCATGTCCGCGCGCGTCTTTGCGTTCATTCGCACACAACCGCATTCAAAAGACGCCACGCGAGTGAGTTAGCTTATGAAAACATGACGAGACTAAAGTAAGTTTCTAAATAACAATGCAAATCCTATTTTGACTCGATCATTATTGGCTTCTGTAGATGGACATCAGAAATGTTTTGTGCAAAGCAGGGAAAGGGAAGAAGAAATGAGATATGATGAGTTTAAGGGAGGTAAGACAAACTACATCCTCACCCTGTCAGGTCTCAAACATTATCAAACAAATCTCTGGAAAACCTCTTGTCAAGTCTATAGAATTGCATTGTTGCTGAGAAAATCAACAGATGTATGTGTTATACTGTTCTGTATTTTCAGATATGAAATTAATATTAAGTTAGGACAATAACTTACATAACAGTTAGCAGTAACTTTACTGAGATTATTTAGTATAGCAGTCATAAAATGACTGGTTTCTGAAAACATTCTTGTAAAAATAAGTTATTAATCATTGCTATCATTGTATAATGTAGAAAATATTTCTCTGCTGTCATTATTTCCAAACATGTTATGCCATATGCTTTCAAACATGTTAATAATGTTAGGTATGATGAAGATTACACTTGTGTATCTTTCGCAATAACTGTTGCACTGTAGAATAGTGGGTTAAGCAAAGGACATTGTATAGAAGTTTTGCACACTTCTTGCACACAGGGAATTTTCTGCTTGGGGCCCCCATAGACCCTAGAATCGCCTCTGTTTGTACCACTGATACTGAATCATTTAAAATGTTGCCAATAGACCACCAGTATTGTGTTTTGACCCATGTACTATAATGTTAATAGTATATTAATATAAAAATTATGGCACACATTTAACTTATAAAATGCTTATTTCTGACAGGTTATAGGCTTGTGGGAATCTGAGCTTTGAATCTCTGTGTTAGGTGAGAGGTGACACCTTCTAATTATTGCATGCCCCCCTAAACCTCTATGAGGATGGATTACCACTGACTTATCAATGATTTATTCAACAGGAAGAGAGCGACACACATATGTGCCCAGGACTGAGGGTGGGTATTGTGTGGTTCAACTATCTCTCCCAGTTTGATGACGGTATTGACTCATGCGAATGGAAAAACACTTTCTCTGCTGAGTCCCCCAGTAAATGTTCATGGACTGGTTGTGGGTTTGTCTACTGAGGAAGAGGGAAAGAATGTTTGTCTGACGTTTACAAAGCTACATAAAATGATAGTACATTAAAGAGCACTTATTTCATTGCTATAAAACAACATTATTTTGTGTATTTGGTATAATACGTGTTCGTGTGGTTTATGGTTCAAAAAACACATAATTTTCACATTCCGTACGTCTTCCTGAAACGCACTGATTTTGTACAAAATTATCAATTTGAAAAGCTCCGAGTCCCTGATTGGCCAGCTAATCTGTTGTGATTGGCCTGAATACCGCTGACGTCAGCCAGAAATGTGACGCTCCTTACCATGTTTGAAAGATTCGCGCACAATGCAATGCTAACAGGAGTTAACTTACAGGCCCAAGTGGGAGGAATTATGATAATGTCGGCCTTTTCTACATCACCAATCCCAGGAAGTAAACTGTTGCATACAATTTGTGTGTTTGTTGTAGTCCAAGAAAAGAGATTTACGTTGGAGACGATAACTCGTGTTATTGTTTACTTTGGTGTATGTACCTTTTGCATATCGTTAACATGTACTAATACACATTTATACACCAAAGAAAATGTGAAAAATTGTGAATCGGACAATAGGTGCTCTTTAAAATGCCTTTAAAGTGAGTGGTTCATTAGATTTTTACAGCACAGAAGTGCTTAGGTTGGTCACACACATGGAGATTTTAAGCCGATATGCCCCTTTGGCGACTGAAAGGGGGATTTATGTGATTAATGTTTTTCCAAAAAAGCCCTCTGGTGTGTGGTGTCATTGAGATTATTTTGCTGCTCCTGATCACGTTGGAGCCTCCCCGAGCTGAAACAAGTTTGATATATACAACTCTTCATCTCTGCAATAGCCAGTGAGAGCATGCAAGCTTCAACCGGATGTTGCGTTTTTTTATATAGGTGAAACAAGACACACACAAACATGACATAAAAGCAGAGTATTGAGAAAGAAAATGGACAACTACGGCAACAGTACAGGTGCTTTTATAATGTCTCATGCAAGAACTAGCACAACATTTGTTTTTCTCAAGTCACATTAATTGATCTCGTGTTTCGCATCACTTTGAAATTGCGTGCAATCTCATGGTCTCTTTGAATCATCCAGTGGGTTCTGAATAAAAATCATGCAGTGTGTCACAGGCATTAATAGTTGAAAACATTTTGTCATTACTTATTTCATTACAAACCCGCTTCAAAAAGCCAAAGACCATCATAAAACGACAAGTTGCGTACATCTGAAATATAGTTTAATGCTGGATTTATTCATTTAAGGCCATGGTCACTATAAGATGATTATAAAGTGAAATAACTGTACAACTTTTGTCCAAAATATTCCTGTTGTGTTACAAAGACAAAATAACAGTCTAGAGTCTAGACATTTGGAAAACTAATGACAAAATTTCTATTTTTGGGTGAACAATTTCTTTAAATATCAGCCTTTGCTCTGAATAACCACATGTTTTGAAGCAGCTGTCCAGTCACCTTAACTCCATTTCTGCTGCTCTCTGCCAGTTCAGATCAGAGTTTCTCAATGTGGTCGTCCCCAAGAGGAGCCTCTCTCTGTTTTCCCACTGTGGTTTTCACCCTGATGTCTGTCTTCACTAAAATAACACTGCATTAATTCCCTTTTAGGCAAACCAGCCAATAGCCAACAACAGAAAAGACTGAACTTTTGCCACTTGTTGAAATAGATAAATCCATGAACCCCAAGATGAAGTGGAGTTTTAGGCTACGTCCAATCCGTATATGTCTGAAAACTGTGTTAATGTTAAAAAGCGCTTTTCCCACACGAGTTTTAAGCATTTTTGAAAAGTTCAGTACACACTGAAACATCTGAAAACGGTTAAAGTATGTCCCTGTACAGCATATAAGCAAAATGTAAGAGACATTTATTGGAGTATGTACAAACTGACATCAATCTGTAACAACGCTTTCAAACTGGACAGCACCAAAAACAACTGCGGTCATCCAGCATCGTGTAGGGGGCTGAATAGGTGATTCATATGGCTGCATCACATGGCTAAAAACGCATCATCGTTTTCAAAAAAGCCTCAGTTTTTACAGTCCACATTACAATTTATGCACTTTTTTTAAGTATAATTTTCTCAGTACAGAAAAAGGCCAAAACAGATAAAAAAAATGCACAATTAAAGTCCCCATAAAATCAAAATTCTTATTTTTAATTGAATATTGAAGTGTTCATTATAAACATTTTTTTTCATGTTGGTCATTATTATTGTTATTATTAGGCTTGTTCGACTTCATGCGGTGCCGCAAGAACTGTCAGGCGGATGATGTCAGAGTTCGATTCGAGAATGGAGAAGTCTAGTTGCGACTGGCTCTCGCGGTACTTTGACGTAATCAACCTGTCAGTTCTTGCGGACGAGGTCAAACACACCTATTATTTCATGCACACTTATACTCCACAAAAATCTGAAAATGTACTTCTGTCCTCTTGTGGTGATCGGGAGCATCCGTTAACCCCGCGCCATCCAACTGTGAGTCTGCTGCGAGTTCCATTTCTGAAAGACACACCTACTTTTCTATATCCAATCAATTCACATTGGAAAATACAAGACACACCCACTTTTTTCTTTCTGTGACATTTAGGCTCTGTTTACACGTACATGGTTATTTTTAAAAACTGAGAGATTTACCTTCGTTTGTGCCCCTCGTTTACACGCAAACTGAGAACTCGCCTCTGAAACCGATTGTTTCTAAGAACTCCGGCCAGAGTGGAGATCTTGAAAATCTTCGGTTGCACGGTTGCATGTAAAGTGAGACAAATGGATGTTTAAGCAGGCAACGTCACAGAGTATGCGCCAGAGCTCGCACCTACGTCAAAAGTGCGACCCATGTTTACATGTGACTGCTACTCTGAACGCTTCCAAGATCACATTTATGTTCGTGCAAACTCGTTTCGTGTGTTTGTATTTGCAAATACAGCTGCTCCATTATGTCGAGGAGCAGAGACGAGTGCTCTGAGGTCAGCAATTTTACGCGTGTTTGACTTCATGCGGCGCTGCAACGGATGATGTCAAAGTACCGCGAGAGCGATTCGAAATTAGACCTCTACGTATGATTCCTCAACTCGCTCTCGCGGTACTTTGACGTCATCGATCACCTACTGCAACAACTCCTCCCTCCAACATGAAGAACCAGTTCGCGTCAACACCAGCGCAGCTGGTGATTGGCTTAGGTGGGCTTGAGCTTCTCTTGATGGCATATATGCACGGGTACGTGTAAATAAACACTTTTCTGAAAACTAACATGTGTGCACGATATTATTTTTGAAACCGGAGAGGTTGAAATGTCCGTTTATGAAAATAACCGCCCATGTGTAAACATAGCCTTAGTTTCACTCAGAAATACGCCACAATACGGAAGTAAAATCCAATGACTTTGCAAAACTTACAGGTTGATTTGCTGAGTGGCAGTTTCTCACCATGCAGGTGGTCTAATATTACAACAGTCGGTTCTTACTGTCAACAAAGTAAGATGAGATATCAATGAGATCGCGTGCCATCCATCTTCTGACACACATGCACCTGTCAGATTAGCCTGCATGTCGTAGTTTCTCCCTGTGTTGAATAATATGCCTTGTTAAGACATGATCAACAAGCCTGCTGTTGATGTTGTTTCATATGTGACCTCCAAACACCGAACGCTTTACTAGGCCTCATAGGCTTGAGCTTAGAATGTAATTGAAACATAAGGGTACTCTATATTTACCCCAGTACTGCGTCTAGGAGGTCTGTGGTGTACTACTACATGCCATAAATGCATAGAGGACCATTTTATGATCACTACAGGGTACTGCAAAAAGCAAAGGCATGCAAACTCAGTTTGCACAAAATGCAGTTTAAAAGATATTTTTTGAGTAATGATGATCATTAATGTAAAGTGATTAGACAGCAGTTTAACCCCAAATTCTCTCCATTGGTTATACTGATGCAATGAGAGTGAATCTCATAAATATTATAGAGTTTCGTGTTAGGTCAAGATAAATGTTATGACAATGACAATAGACACATCAATAAAAAGTAATCAAACAAGAATTTACATAGATAATTGATAGGAGTGTCAGATTAAAACATGCAGATGGATATCGAATGTGTGGATGAACTGCTGTGCTTTTATTGTGAATCAATGCTGTGTGATGACTGGGCAGGATGGGTTTCATGTTTACACTATGAGACCTGACACTGGCTGGTATTTTAGAGATCAGGTGGATTGAGCGAGTGAGCGAGCGAGAGAGAGAGAGAGAGAGAGAGAGAGAGAGAGAGAGAGAGAGAACCTGAGTCTTGATCACTCAAATGGTTCAGGTTTCTATGCTGGAGGCTTTGGATAGCTGATTTTCTGATGTGAAGACAAAGCATTTCGTCTACGTTCATCTTTGGTCATTGAAACCCATTATTTTACTCTTCCATTAATTTCTACACAGAACACAAAATCTTAAAATGCTGACAGATAGGAAATGACAGTATTTACTTTTTAAATCCACGGACATAAGACCAGGAAAGTGCTGGGTTGGGTTTCTAGAAAATATTTGTAACTCTTCCTCTTTGACTCCATCAAAATGTCAGTGAAAGAAACCTAAACATCCTGCTCTGTTATACCAGGACCCTTTATTTCCCCACATTAGCTGTCAGTCATAAGAATTGCTAGACTCAAATTGCCTTTTTTTTCCGCTCACCCTCCTATAAATCAGCAATGAAGTTTTCTAGCTGACCCCTAAAAAATGTAATAAAGTAATGTCCCTGTACATTTTCACATACACTCTAAAATCATAAAGTTATATAATATTATCTCAATTATATGGTTGAACATTAGCAGTATTGTCACTGTTGATAGAGGTTGCCATCACACTTGAATAGAGGAATCAATGATCCATTAAATCTGATCAGCCAATAGCTGCCCCCCTACTGAGCCATAGGCATCTGGTATATACTGTACTTCAGAGATTGTGTTATACATCGACCCCGAAGGTATGCAGACATGTAGGTCACAGGTGTAATTTATCAAATCCACAATGGGCATGATATCTCAGTTTAAAACAGAACTGTATGTTCAGCCCAGTCTCACGAAATTTTGTTATAAAGTCACGCAAATTTTTGATTCTTCCTCTTTGATGAGGTAGCTAATTTGTATTTTTGAAGAGGTAGGTAATCTCATAGGTACATTTTAGTACCAATTTGAGAGGTACTAATATGTATCTCTGAGGTACCAAAAATGCACTTTAGGTACAAAGGTGCATTTTTTAAAAGGGTACTGCCACAGCAACAGTTTTTGTACCTTTTTCAGACAGTGCAGCTGTGTCCAACACAACATAACACCAATACTTCTATGACAGGGTAACTTATTTATACATTTTAGTACAATAGTTTTTGCCCTTGTGATGCTGAGGTTAGGGGTGGAGTTATATTCTTGTTGTTTTTCATATATTGTACTGTTTTGTTTTGTATGATTCACTTGGTTCAGATCCATATGAAATTGTCAGCACTCAAACTAGTACGGTATTCCGTTTTTCTTTGGAAATGTTTACTCACTATATTCCGAAGCATAATATCGTACTTTTGACTCGAGTTCATCATTTTATAAATACAAGTTGTTGTTTTTTTACATTTAATACTTTTATTTGACTAAAAGTAAACAATTACTAGATTTTGATGTAAGTAGGTAAAGCTACAATATGTACGATCCACTTGCACAGTATGATATATTTCATGAAGTTGTGTAATAATCCAGAGAAATTCCTATTTTAAATGATGTCTCGTCTTATGTCTACCTTGTAATTGTTGCCTTTTTAGTGACTTAATATCTGCACTACCCTCAGTTTCCGGTTGTGGCAACAAATCCTTCATATTGTGCCTTTAAATTAATTTGATAGAGTAAAAAGTATGATTTTATGCTTTAGAATGAAGTTAAATTAACGATTTTCAAAGTAAAAATGTATGATAAAACACAGATACAGAATTGGAGGAGATATTAGTTCACCCACACTGTAAAAAAAATATTTTGATTCTTTCAATTTTTCTAAATTGTTTTTGTTTTATTAACTCATTAACGTCATTTCAACTTACTATTATGCATCTTGACTAGAGATGATATGTTATAGACCAATTTCGTGTTTGCAAACAGAGATGACGTTTTTTGTGGGCGGAGCCAAACTGGTTGCAGAAAGTGACTGCTCCGCAGTAGGGCTGTGAAGTGTTTTAGCATTAAACCGTGATTTTTATGGATCCGGTGTTCTGTCGAAGTCTGATTCCCCTATGTTTCCCTTTAGTGCAATGTTTCTTATAGCGTTTTAATCACGTTATGTTTATTTTTTAGATAGATAAAAAGTTTAAATGGCTTGGCTACTGATATGCATGTATGTAATGTATATGTATTGTTCTTTTTTGCCAAATCAATTATTTTTACAGTCTGAATCGCTAAAGTACATATAAAAGCAATACTATGTATTATATATAATAGCGTTTATTAAATATTTCATAATTTTCCTGTTTTCTATTATTTCTTCCTTATATTTATCTTACGTGTTTGTTCTAAAACTATTATAAAAGTATTATGTTTAAATATACATTAAAAAGGCCCGTTTATATATTAATAACACTTTACATCATGTGTGTGTGTGTGTGTGCGTGCGTGCGTGCGTGTGTGCTATATTTATATATTTATTAAGTATGTAAACATAATAATTTTAGAACAAACAGGAAGAAGACATAAGCTAAGATATAAGGAAATAAAAAGAAATAATAGAAAACGAAAAAATTATGAAATATAAAAAAAATTGATATTATTGCTATTTCAGTATAAAAAAAACATTTATTCTGAATAAATTATAATTGTAACGTGATAAAAACGCTAAAAGAAACACATGGAGGGAACAGACTTCGACAGAACACCGGACATCTTCTCTACTTATTTTCTATTCTAATTATTAAAAGATTTCCAGATGATTTCCTCGCTCCATTCTGTCCGTTTAAGGGTTTATTGTAATCATAAACACCTACGTTTATCTTCAAATGATGTCTTCGACGATGGTATTCTATAAAAATGAAAGCCATCTTTTTTGGTATTCTTATTCTGACACTTAACAGCACCACAGGACATTTTCTAGTGAGTTATCTTGCTCTTTTCACTCGTGTCTAATTCATTTCCACTGTTTTTCTGCAACCGCATTGCGCGCGCAGCTTGCAGTGACGTAACTGTGACGTCTACTCTAAATTGGTCTATAACCAGGGCCAGATGGAATCTGCAGACTTTTTTGCTTTATTTGTGGAATAAAAAAAAAAAATCTGCGGAATTCTGCAGAATGATTCTAAATGTTTTAAAAATATATTACAGATTTAAGCTGTAAATATTACAAAATTGCATCTACAATAATTACTTTTTAAAGGGTTACAATCAGAGGCGGACAATACTTGAGTACTTTGAGTAAATTTTCCAAGCATCTGTGCTTTATCAGAGTGTTTGTCTTGGGAAAAAATGTACTTTACTTTATTTTAAAAATGTTCACTACATTCTAAAGCATAGAATAATTCTGTGTATTCCTTTTATATTGTATATTAAAATTGATTTAATACCTAATTAAATCAAAATTCTGAACTTTTACTTTTCTTGAGTAAAAGTACAAAAGTACTTTTTACTTAAGTAAAAGTAAAAAATACTAGATTTTAATGTATTTAAATATTAAATATAAACCAAAAACTTAAAATTATGAAATGAAGTGGAGTTAAAATTATGATAATATGCTTTGTAATGTATGTTTTCCAAAGCTAAACTGCTAAAACACAAATACCTCAAAATTTACTTTTATGTAGAAAGTAAAAATTCTTAAGTAGTGTCCACCTCTGGTTACAATGAAAAGAAATACACCAAACCAATGAGTCCTCTGGACCGACATGAATCAGATATACAGGGATATACTGCTCACAAACACGCTCAAGCACGGGGTATATATGTGCTTGTCAATGACTCGCATTTCCGCTGAAATCTACGGGAGCGGATTCTGTTTGGCCCTGGTTATAATTTATAAAATAAAATTAAAAATTTTATAAGTTGTAGCAACTCATCATTTGTCAATATAAATAATAGTTGAATAGGAAGTTGATTAAACTAAAAAATTTAAGTCATGCAACAAATATCTTTTTTACAGTGCAAAAATTTAAATTATGTAACTATTTAATTACCCTTAAGTTGTTACAAACCTGTAAAAATTTCTCTGCTCAAAATATCGTCATTTTGTGTTCAGCAAAACAATGTTCATACCAAACCAAATTTGAGCACTATTGACTTCCATTGTTTCCTACTATGAAAGTCAAAGGTGCTCCTGTTTCCTTCTTGATTACAATTATCTTCCTTTGTGTTTGGCAAAACAAAAAAATATATATTATTATTAAATAATGATTTTTTTTTTTGGCTGAACTATGCCTTTAAGTAGAGTTTGATTACTTTAATACTTTACTCGACTGGTCAATAAAATGAATGAGTCAACAATTACACTCACTACAGCTCTATATATTCACATATTCACTCATTGCTCTGGATTTGATCGGGATATTAAGTCTTTTAAAACCAATGTTTTAAGAAACCTCTATAAGGTCCTAAATGGAAAACTTGCATGTGGCAATGTGCGAAATATTGTAAGTGACGTTTGGAATGTCACAGTTCAGATGCCATTTATACTGAGCTGTGAATCACTTAAAATATTTCCTAATGGGTGGTCTCTTTCAAGTTGCTTTAATGGAATATAGAGGCCAATGTAAAGCTTTACTTTACTTTATGCAGGGTGCATGGTCCTAATTTTGGTTTGTATATGAGAAAGCACATTTGTTATATTTCCTTAGCTCTGTTTTCATCCCACATCTTCATCCGTGTTTGACGCAGAGTGTTATCATTGGTGAGCGATGTGGTCATTAGTGCTTCTAATTTGGCTAAACCATCTCGGAGTGCTAATGTTTACAATAGTTTCACATTCTTCACTGTAGGTCTCGTGGAAAATCCTTGAAGGTACCAAATACGGTACAGTATTGGATTACACGGTGGAGCTGCACAGGCGCCAATGATCAGATTAGGTTGAACCACAGGGAAAGTGATAACAGATAAACCTTTCCAGAGTGGAATCCTTTTGAAATGTGCTGGATCAAGTAAATAACGTGTATAGTTTTGAGATAAAATGTTACTGTATTTGTCATGGGCAATGAAAGAGCGGTGAAATACTGTGTACACCATAAACAGAGATTCCCTGATAAGAGCAATGAGAGGCCAAGTGATTTTACTACGCTCTTATGCAACGCAAAATATTTTTATGTGGTACATTCACTGTAATGTGAACTCATATGTGAACTCATGTGACTTGTTTTTTGATAAAGCAGTTCATTTTCCTAACTGTAGGCTGTTGCTAGATGACACAGGAACTTGACACATTAATACAGAGTGTGCTATGCAAAGTGTGTTTATAGTCATGATCACCTTTCTGTAACTTAAAATGACAAACTGGAATGTACATACATATGTGCACATGCAAAGGCACGTGCATCCCTAAGATCGAGTATGCATTTAGGATTTTTTTCTCAACACCTAATGCTTTAATAAAAACCTGCAGATATCTTACTAAATGTAAAAAAAATACATTATTTTGCTAATTTCACTCAAAACAGAGAATAAAGGAAGACTGAAAGTTAGACAAAAAGATGAAGAGACATCAAGTACAGAAAGAGCGAGTCCTCATCAACCACCACACATATCGGACAGTGCGTTCGGCAACAGACAGGCTGACCGGCATGAATACCAGGCTCTGTTAGTCGTCCCAGTCATCACATTCCTTCAGAGCCACACAGCCCAGCGGAGGAGAGGCCACCAGCCGGGAGCCGGGCCAGGATCAAGCTTACAATACATCCAGTCTGCACACAGCACACATGCCTGCCAACGACCCCGTCACGCTCCCGAAATGCCACGGCTCATTGTCTGTCGGTTTTTCTCTGACGTAGGTGTGAAGAGCATTGTAGTCTTTGAAGATCACTTGTTTGCTAAATGCTCATTTTAAGATTAAACCGGCTATGCTAATGGTTGGTCTTTAACAATAATAGACGCAATGTTGAGAAATGATTGGTTGGCTATGATCATGGTGCGATGAGCAATAATGTCATGATGATTCAGCCTGCTGAAGGCTTATAGTATGACGGGGTTTTACCAGTATCACCTTTCTTTACATATAGGCATTTAGCACACGCTTTTATCCAAAGTGACCATGAAGCCGTTTATCAAAAGGAGGCAATAATATGAGAACTGCTATACAAAGTTAAATTGCAAAAGGAAGGAGATTCTTTTTGTTTTTTACATTTATACATTTTGCAGACGTTTTGTGATTTACAGTCCATTGCAACGTTTTATCATCATGTGTGTTCCCTGGGTTTGAACCGATGACCCTTTGCACTTTTACTTTAATGATTATTGGCTAAAATGAGATTTTGTTTAAAAAAAAAACTTAACTTATTCGCCGCCAGCCTTTTTTTTTTTGCAATTTTCACAAAATGCTTTCCAAAAAAATTCTTCAAAAAATATATAAACATACAAATATATCAATTTTTAAAACAGACCCTCTGCTTTCAAACAAACAATAAACAAACAAACAAAACGGGAAAAAAAAACTTGTTTCATCCTATCTATATTTGTCTCTGCTTTGAAATTCTTAAATGGGTATTTTTCTTTAACTCTTTCGCCACCATTGACGAGATAACTCTGAACGCTTCCCTGCCAATGACGAGAATTTCCGGCTTTCCGCAATACCGCTATTATCCACCTTCCGCAACTTACACAACCCGGAAGTAGCGCTTCACGTGAAAAAGAAAGAACTCTGTGTATGTTTTAAAGATCACTCTGAATCTGATCTCTATCAAAAGTCCTTCACAAAAATTTTATTATCTCAGCTTTTTGCTCAAAAATTGGTGTTTTTGAAGAAACCTACCCATATTTGAGAGGTGATAAAAAGAGAACTTATGAAGGTAGGAGGAAACGTTTTTTTTTTTTTTTTTTTAAGCAGAGGGTCTGTTCTTTTATTTAATATATTGTTTGTTTATATATTTAAAGAAGAACATTTTCTGTAAGGCATTAAACTTTTGTGAAAATCATGAAAAATGCTGGCGCTGACTGGCAACTTTTTTTAAAAACGTTGGCGGGGAAAGAGTTAAAAATATATATTTTTTAGCAAAAAGCTGAAATAAATGCATTTTTGTAAAAGGAATTTAGAGATCAGATTCAGAACAATTATCAAGACATACACAGAGTTTAAAATTAGTAAAAAAAATTGCTTAAGTTTTTTTTATAAATCAGGTAAGTGCGCCATCAGATTGACATAAAACCTCATCATTAACATTTTTATGCAAATGTTTTCTCTTAATTGACGAGATAACTCGTCAATGGCGGGAAAAGAGTTAACTGCCTGTGAGCGGGACACCTGACTTTACTTCAATATTTAGCATGTCAATTTTAATCTATCACAAAAAAACTATGTATTTTTGGAAAAGTCTAAGAATGTGGTTTTCATATTTTTTAGCAGTAATAATAATGCAGTGACAGTAATTTATTAATTTGTGTCAAAAGTATGCAGCAAAATGTTGACACCTAGTGGCCGTTTTTGTAAAACCACTAAAAGTGTATTGCTAACCGAATTTTTTGTGATAATTTTATGTGTAAAATATATACTTTATTGCATTTTTATTTATTTATTTAAATAAAATTTAAATTAGGCTAAGGCTATAACATATTTTTATTTAAAATTTTCAACTTGACATTTTCGTGAAAAAAACTTTAAAGTGTCTGAAAAGATTTTGCTTCTAGACCAAAAAATGCCAGAGTTATATTCATTTGAAGATGTACATCACCCCCCTTTTCCTCACTTAAAAAGGGCTGTGCCAGTTAAGGGTACCTGAATGTGGTTTTTTCTTGCTTTAATGTAAAGCATTTGATTGGTTGCACTTGCTTTAACTGCTTGCATAAATCATGCCACACATGGGTGTTTCTCATGTAAACAGATTTAGGACACCACAAAGCAAAGAGCATTAAAGCTGAATGGATTTTGTCTTGATGCATTTGGGTGTGGCATTTCTGTGGTAAGACAGCCATCAGCTGCTACAGTTATTAAATGAGTCATTCTGTTTTGATGGTACATGGTTTTAAAGCATTTTAATGGTCTGAATCGATGCAGTCTTATCTTGTGTAAAGACTCTCTGGTCTGCCCCCTCTGGTGACTGACGGTATTACAGCTGTTTGATGTCAGGCAGATGGGATGGGCGACTTCATTTCAAACCCTGGAGCTCATCCAACTATGGAAGAAGTGAGTCATCCAGCAGAATTCTAGACACATACAAACATAAACACACACGCATGTGCACACACACGCGCACGCACACACACTGAAAGAGAGATCAGCAGAGTTAATCTCAGCAAGTATGTCTTTATGATTTATAGTCTTATTATATTACAGACTTACATTTATACATTTGGCAAACACTTTTATCCAAAGCGACTTACAGTGAATTAAAACGATACATTTTATTATCATGTGTGATGCCTGGGAATCGAACCCATGACTTTTGTACTACTTATCCATTGCTCCACCAGTTGAGCTAAAGTAACACTTAAATATGATGCAATATGAGCAATTCTGGACTCTCTACAAGCAAACTTTTGCTGTAACCATTGACAACGGTGCATGGTTTTACTGACACTTAAAAACCCCTTAGGCCTCACCCTACCCTTTGGGTGGGGGTTGAAAAGTTGAAGTGCATCTTCAAATTAATATAACTCTGGCATTTTTTGGTCTAGAAGCGTAATCTTGATCTTGTTTAAAAGAAGACAATTTAAGGGTTTTCACTGAAGTGTATCGAGGTGATCATGTTAAAAAATTATTGAAAATAATCCAATAAAATATAAATTTTATAAATAAAAATATAAAAAAGTAATAATGTAAACATGAAGCCATAAGTCTCAAGCAGTTGTGATCCATAATTTCCCCAAAATGGCGATAAAATATGAAAACTACACTCTTACTGTGGGATCACACCAGACGCGAGTTCAACGTTTGTGCGAGTAGATTATATACAAAGATGCGATCAGACAGGCCCTTTTTTTATTCTGTTGAACACAGAAGATATTTTGATAAATGATGGCAAGCACACAGTTGACGATACCCATTGGCTTCCAAAGTATCCATTTTACAACTATACTTAAACATCTTAATTTGACTAAGGCCTAGTTCTGACTTAAGCTGATTCTTGTCTGTAAAACCAGGCCTTTATAAGTTAATTTAGCCCAAAAGGTTGGGTTAACCTTTTTTGACCCAACGCTGGGTTGAAAATAACCCAATTCGAACCATTTATTCTAATGCAACATCCTGTTATTAACTTGCAGGAATGATGCTGAAATGCATTCTTGTGCCTTGATTATGTAAGATATGATTCTTTCATTGCTGTTATGGAAGTATCACAGCTAAATGTGTCCTATCAGCAGGTCATACGTACTGAATCAGCACACAGCAGTGGGTGCTTTCTCTCTCGAGCTGAACTGGTAGGATGAAGCGACTGTGGAAGGGGTGTGGATCACACTTCCCTGACGGACATACTCTCCATGAGAAAAATCAGGGAACTGTGCAAACATGACTAATTTTGTCCACATTTTTTGAGCATGAGCATTGAAATATTTGTATCATAACTCACAGAAAAAGACCAAAGTGACCTTTTGATAGTGACTAATGGTGATAGGCCTTTGGGCTGATTCCTTTGATAACACTGCTAAAATTAAAGGTGCTACACAATGCCATAGAAGAACATAAAGAACCATTTAAATCCTTATTGTTTTACAAAATGGAAAAGATATTGTATTGGAAAAGGTTATGTAGACAATAAAAAGGTAAGAAATAAATCTTAAAATGATTTGTTCTTTGGGGAACCAAAAATGGTTCTTCAATGGTCTCACTTCTGCACAAAGAGAATGTGGATTTATTCAGTGGTTATTGCCAGCAGCCTTCATTTTAATTTTGTTTAATAAAATGTGCAACGCAATCTTTTAACTGTACAAACAAATAGTGGTCAGAGTATTTTAACCTTGCCACCATGATACAAAACGTTTTTGGGGTGGTTTCCAAGACAAAAATTAAACTAATACTAGAATAAAATAAATTTAAGAGCTGTCCAACCTGAAAATAACTTGCACTGACATTTTAAAATAAATCAGTGCCCTTTGTTTTGTTATATTTCCTAATTAAACTAAGGCCTAGTGCTGGCTTAAAGGGACACTCCACTTTTTTGAAAATATGCTAATTTTCCTGCTCCCCTAGAGTTAAACATTTAATTTTTACCGTTTGGGAATCCATTCAGCCGATCTCCGGGTCTGACGCTAGCACTTTTAGCATAGCTTAGCATTATCTATTGAATCTGATTAGACCATTAGCATCGCGCTAAAAAATAACCAAAGAGTTTTGATATTTTTCCTATTTAAAACTTGACTCTTCTGTAGTTACATCGTGTACTGCTAAAAAAAAATCAAGAAATCTTACCAATAGAGTTTCAGAAGAGAGACAATAATGTCTCTCACTAAGCTCAGATTTGCCAAATTTGCAACCGATATTATTCACGATTTCAATATGAACTTAAAGAGCAACTATAGTCTAATTCACGATTTTACATTTCCTTTGGTGTGTAAGTGTGCATTAGAACATATTAGCGATATTCAAAAGCTTTATACCTCAAAGAAAACGCTGACGCGAGCTATAGTTTCCAACGTAAATCTCTTTTCTTGGACTACAACAAATTTACCCAAATCCAGATTATTTTACTTATCTACATTCATTTTACATTTCTATACTATAAAAGGGACACTCCACTTTTTTTGAAAATATGCTAATTTTCCAGCTCCTCTACACTTAAACATTTGACAGTACCACTTTTAGCATAGCTTAGCATAATCCATTGAATCTGATTAGACCATTAGCACCACGCTAAAAAATTACCAAAGATTTTTATTATTTTTCCTATTTAAAACGTGACTCTTCTGTATTTACATCTTGTACTAAGACCAACGGAAAATTAAAAGTTTCGATTTTCTAGGCAGATATGGCTAGGAACTATACTCTCATTCTGGCGTAACAATCAAGGACTTTGCTTCTATAAGGAGGCGTAATAATTCCCTGCTATTGAACGTTACTAAGGGGACTATATTCAACTGTTGCGTAATATCATTGTGCCTGCTGCAGCCATGTTACGGCAGCAAAGTCCTTGATTATTACGCCAGAATGAAAATATAGTTCCTAGCCATATCTGCCTAGAAAATCACAACTTTAAATTTACCGTTGGTCTTAGTACACAATGTAACTACAGAAGAGTCAAGTTTTAAATAGGAAAAATATCGAAACTCTTTGGTTATTTTTTAGTGCGATGCTAATGGTCTAATCAGATTCAATGGATTATGCTATAAGCTATGCTAAAAGTGGTACCGCCAGACCTGGAATCAGCTGAATGGATTCCAAAATGTTAAAAATCAAATACTCTAGGGGAGCTTTTCTTTTTTCAAAAAAGCGGAGTGTCCCTTTAAGCTAATCCCTGTCCGGAAAACCACCCCTTTTTGTTGTTTTATTTATCTTATTATATGGCAAATGCAGGAATTTTGTAATACCGGATGTGAGCCATGTGAATCATAATCTGCAGTGTGCCAAAGTCAGATTCACAGTACTGGTTGTTTTGGTTTCACCCCAGCAGAACCGCTCTTAAACATCCAGTACTGAAACATCAGGGGTAAATGCTGCCAGACTGTGGTTGACTTCAGTAGCGGCCCACACAGTGAATCACGGTCCCATGCCGCTGCCTGCTCATCCATCCACACACAGGGCATGGATGGTTGCCCAGAACAAAGACAGATTGCCAGCCCCTGTCACATTAAATAAGCATGAGAAAACTCAGTTTTACTTCACTAATATGGTCAAGTGTATTCGAAAACCATGTACAATGTGTCATATTTTAATTTACCTTTTGATGGTGATGAGACTTGGTTTGATTTGGAAGTGGGTTTATGATAGCTTCTTAGTTAAAAAGATTCAAGCACTTAGCATAGTCCAAGATAGGGTGGCCATTCGTGCCAGTTCTGCCGGACACGTCTCGAACAGGATTTTGGGTGCGTTTTCCGGAAGTCCCATTGCTTAACCACATACGTTATCGAGGTTCTCACATTTCAGTTAAAATACATTAGAAAATTAAGATTTATTTCTTTAAAGACATACAATGATTGTAGTTTAATTCTGAAATTGAACCTGAAATATTAAACCTTGATGACTTATGCAGTCGACCAACGCAACTTCTGGAGAACGCACCTGAAATCCTGTTCGGGATGTGTCCAGCAGAACTGGCACGAATGGCCACCCTAGTCCAAGATGGACTGAAATGTTTGCTACACTGTAAGAAAATATGGTAAAAAAGGTCCCTAACTTTCCCTGGGGTTCATAAAGTACCCATTTGTACCTAAAGTCAGTCTCTCCAGGATTGTGCCCTGTTTTTTGAGATTTTTGCGATCAAAATAACAGATATTGTGGCGGTAATTTCCAGAAATTTACACATATTTTTCCCCTCTCTAATTAGGATATCAATCCTTGTCTAATATTAAAATATTATGAAAGTTTTCAAGTAATTAAATAACTAAATAAACAGTCAGTGATATAATAAGAACAGAGAAACAAAATTTTTATTTGCAAAAATATGGCAAATAAACACAACTTGTTTTTTTTTTTTATTAACATAGCTGTGTCACAAAGTGGTTTTTAAAAACTGGGTCTTCAGGATGATTTAAAATGTTATTTAAATTATTAACCACTTCAGCCACATACATTTTTGATATTAGTAAGAACATATGAATCAATCCTTATCACCAACACTGAAAGAGGTGCATCCCGTAATCTTTTATTTTAGGGGCACTCATTAAAAAGTTTATAAATGACTAAGTCCAAAACGACCTTTTCCCTAAGCTGTGTGTTTTTTTTTTTCTTGTGTGTTATTATTATGTGTATGTGACCGTTCAAGTGCAAAGCCTGAAAGGAAAACAGTTCGGCCACCATGTGCTGACAGGTGGCATGTGCACGTTTGCTAATGCTGAGATGACAGTGGACGAATGCCTTTCTTTTGTGTCCTAAGTTCCCAACAACTTAATGTAAGGATTACAAAACATTAAATGAAAATGCATTATGACATTGCTTCACCTGTTTTTTGACATTTGTGTGGGACAGCAGGTGTGCCACAAATTGTGTCTTAATTGTGCAGCCCTTTAAAAAAAATATTTATATGCAATGATGCATAATACAAGGATCATGGATGGATAAATGTGTTGATATCTATCTATTATAGGCAGATATATATACGAAATGTGTTGTTTTTTTGCTTGTTATATAACTAAACTACGTTTAAAGAACATTGTTGTTATTTATTCTTAGCGGAGTTTACCAGAAGTTACGTGCGGATCACGACAGCCGCTTGTTTATGTTGTTACTGCTGAACCCGTCTATATATATATATGTTTGTTACAATGAACCCCACCTATGGGGTAAGTTGTAACGTTTGCACTCCTGTCACTTTCGTTGTAATTGTACGATAACGGTAAGTCCCACAAACTTTAAGTGTTCATTTGTAGCAGATATGTGTGTGGTGATTGTGTAAAAAAGTATTAATCTAACTTAAATGTTTTTGGAATGATAGACTAAGCCAAAGTCAAAAATCATTAGGCAGTCCTTCCAGAAAAACGCAGGTTTTTTTGTGATTGTTCCAGGCAAAAAAATTCTTAAAAAATGCGATGGAATTCGGAATATTTATGCAAGTTTATGCAATTAAAAATTTCGTGAATTTGCCAAAATTGTGGGAACTTGCAAAAACTGCTTGAACTTGCAAAAACTGTTTGCAGCTTTTTCCGGCTTTTCATCAATGTTCACGTTGCGTAATTACGTCACTTCCTAACATTCCCATGATGACAACAGGGGACATGGCTGCGCATGTGTGAAATAAATGCAATTTTTTCAACTTTCTGCTAAGATATATATGACTTTTGGAAACAAAATGAAATCATGCCAGCCCCGCATATTTTGCGAGCAGAAATCTGCAATTTATGCGGCGAAAGTGCGGCGTATTTAAAAAATGATTTGGACTGATTAGGTTGTGCCCCGCTCTCCCCTATATCTTACATTTCTTATTCTCTTATGTATGCGTTTTAACGTTTTGAATGAATTTATGAGCATGGTCTCAAGTTAACCCCCCCCCCCCTTGACGCACCCTGTTTTAGCCCCCTATGTGTCTGTCAGTCAAATGTGTTATTTGTGTGATATTTGAGATTTTGGCTATAACTAAGCATGTCGATTTTATTGACCTGCTCAGATTTAGGATTCATCTGATATTCACTCAATTGACAAACTTAAAACTTAAAGGACAAGTTCGGTATTTTAGACTTAAAGCCCTGTTTTCAGATTGTTTATGGTCAAATAGAATGGTTTTGACTGAAATTTCGACATTTTCGGCTGCCCTGAGAATTTCCGCGTGTTTGTGTTTCAGCTCAGACCTCTACAATGGGTTTAATGGTGCACTGGAACAATCCGTCCTAAAATGCATTAAACTTTCGTTTACAGAGACGTGAAACTCACCGAGTGGTCAGGGGTGTTCACTGGTATGCTCACACAAAAATCGCTGCAAAAGATGCTTGATTAAACAATCTGAAAACAGGGCTTTAAGTCTAAAATACCGAACTTGTCCTTTAAGGAATTGATCAAACATACAGTGAAGTTTCAGACCATATTAAAATTTGTTTTTAAACATTATTCTCAAAAATTAATGTTTTAGTTTAGCCTTTCTCCTAAATTCTCATGCTGATAACTAATATTTGTAATGAGGGATTTGTGTTTTTCACTTGAAAGTTTATAGTTTACAGAAAGTTGCCGTTTACAGTTAATGTCTTAAAACCCAAATGGAAAAGTGCCTCTCGGGCAAAAAAATGTCTGTGAGATGTATGAAAAAGATTCCTATCAGGTTTTTTTCCTCAAATATCTCGGCCAGAAAACAGACATCAATTGTCTTGAAAAAATTTCTCTGTGAAAAAGTTCTCTGTGAAACACGCTCCATTCTGGCCAGACCCATTTTCACATTCTTCAGTTATGGTCAAAATTAAATCCAGAAAGGCACAAGCATGGGAAGTCTATATATGTGGTTCAGAAAAGCAAAAAAGGGATTCGTCTGTTTGTGGGGTGACATTTTTCCACTCTCCATTTGCTCCCATCTTTCTCTCTCTCTTTCATCCATTCGCTCTGTGTCTAAAATGCCATCGGTCTCTGCTTGAGCAGCTGCTAACAGACTCTTCTTTTGGTTCCCTATGTGCACTGCGTTGTCCGGTGGAGAACAGAGCTATTCTTTCAGCCGGTGGGAAGGAGAGACATTGAGAGAAAGACAGCGTTGGTTCATGAAAACAGCTGTTTGTTTCACCACCCTGCACTGTTCCCGGATTCTCTGAGGTGAATGAACAATGAGGAGTGAGTTTGTGTCAGATCAGTGAGGGGTAACTGAGGAGACGAGGACAATTGAATCACAGAATTTCTGAGATTTATTTCCAGCGGATTTGTATTTTGTTTAGATGTGTATTTCACATTAAGACCAAAATACTTGTTTGGGGCAATGAATGTGATTTTTGGATATCCAATAGTGTTACCAGGGTTGTGACCAAGGGTCAGGATGAAGGAAAGCATCCTACTCTGACAGCCAAATATAGTCATGTTTATTACCTGTTTGTGAATTAATGCATTTTTAATGGGTGCATCCTCTCCTCGCTCATCTTCCAACAATCAGTCAATCAAACCGAAGGACTTTAAAATATTGACAGTGCCCTAAAGTCCTTTGATTGGTTAAACCACAGTGAGTCTTTTCAGTGTTCACATCTGTACAGCATGTGCCTTAAATCACAACATCAGTTCAGGAATGATTTCCTGGTGCGTATTTTGTACATTCTGGGAAGTTTATGTGATTTTAAGATATGCATTATTATAATGCATTTTGATAGATACGGTACATATCACAAAACATGTTGCCATACACTGCGACATTATAAAAAGGTAGACATTTCCTATTTTAGGAATATAATAGGATATAATTTTAAAGGGACAGTAAGTAGGATTTACCCCCATCTAGTGGTGAAATTGTATTTTGCATTCAAATAAATAGTGCTCTCTAGCGCCTCGCTTTTAAAAATGCATGTTGCAACTACAGTAGCCATTATGTACTCACTGATCTCCTTGTCCGTTTCAGTTGGTTCACGTGTTCTGAATGAAAACGCGTTGTTGGGGTTGGCAGACTAGTGTTTTTTGTCCCTCTTTGCTATTATAGTTTATCAATACGGCGTAACGACATGGAAGCCTTCTTGGACTTACCCGTTCAATGTAAGTAAAGAGGAGAAATTCTAAGCTTACAAAGAAAACTCAGATCACTGGCAGAAGTCATTTGAAACCAAAGAGGACATATTTATGAATTAAATCATTGATTTTGATTAATAAAACACTTCAAATCCTACTTAGTGTCTCTTTAAGAAAGCTGTTATTGAGAACAAACCACTATATGCAAACCTTAGCAAAAAATTGTGGCGCGCATTCATGTTAGTACTTCCTGTCACTATTTAAGTTCAGAGATAAGAAGAATGCCATCTAGTGGTTTGAATGTAAACTTCAAACAAAACAACTGCCACGACTCTTGTATGATTTTTATTTTTTATTTTTATTGCTATTGCATTCCCTCTTTTTTGAGAACCGATACACTATTGACAAACAAAATATTACAATACTCACAATACACTGAAAAAAATAAAGGCTGGATTTACTCAAAAATATTAGGGCTGTGACGATGCATCGCATTTCCCATTAAAAATAACTGAAATCGATTCTGAATCGCAAGACTCCGATTCTGTGTTTCATGCACAGCTTGTGCGTGTACTACGGGTCTTTGATCAGTAGGAAGTCAATCTAAAATCATTACGAGTCTGAGTCTTTTAAAACATGCATTTAAAAAAATAAACAAACACGATCATTCAAAATATTCTTTATTATCATGGAAATACCTGAAACAATTTGAAGAACAGCGATGTAATATATGCTTATAGGCATTTCCTGGAATAGCTTTTGTAATGATTCTTCTTCTACGACAAAAAATTGCGTTTCTGCATGAGAGCGCCCTCTGGCTTTTGGATGTGGCGGCATTTTACCGTAGTTTTACCGTAGTCTTCCCAGCCTTAAAAATGTCCCTGTCCCAAATGGGGCACTTCATGTGGACTTTCGGTCTCGTGGCCTTAAATTGCGCTTTCTCGATTAGTCTACGAGTCCGTAGGGTGTCCCATCTGTCATTTTTACGCTTTGAAGTGTGCTCATCAGCGCCTCCTTTGCCCTCTTGATGCGGTCTTCAGTGAAGCCCGCACTGCAGCAGGCATCGCGCACTTTACCAACCCAGAAGTCCTTGCGAAAGGGCAATCAGACCAATCAGACGACGGAAGGGAGGAGTTCACACTGACGGGCAACTTTTCTACCTATTTCTGGTGTGATGCTTGAGTCTGTCCCAAAATACGACTCAGGTGCACCCACGTGGACTCGCATCAAGGGTCCCTAAAGTCTGGACTATGTGATGTCATCAAAGTGTGGACTCTGAGGAGGACCACAAGTCCGGAGTGTGCCATTTGGGACAGGTCCATAATAGTCTATCATTTTTGCATCCATTTTTTAGTATTACATGGAATTTTAAGCAATTTATGCAATTGTTTAAAATTTCAGGTAAAATTTGGGTGCAAAAATTATGCACTAAATTATTAAGTAAATCCAGCCTTTATTTTTTACAGTGTGACGTTTCTTACACCCCTACATTTTTATGTTATATACTGTCAGAAATAAATGGCATTGTCCCAGGCTGTCACTTGGGCAGTACTTTTTAGAAAAGTCCTAATTTAGGTACAGATATGTATACATTTGATACCAATGTGTAGCTTTCAGGTGCAAAGCTGTACTTTTTGAAAGGGTACCGCCCCAGTGACAGCTAGGGACCTTTTTATCTGACAGTGTATGACTTTAATAAAAAAATTGTAAGGCTAGTTGGCCAATTAGAAATTCTGTAGCAGATTGTAAATTATGTTTGACTTAGTAAAGTTGTAAGGTAATTCAGAGACCTGCATGGCTTTAGTTCATTGAGTGTGGATGGACAGAATCCCGACAGCTGAGAATGTGGAGCTTCTCGTGAATGTGAACCTTACGCGAACATGACGAACAAGGTCATGCTACACACCTCTACTATGTTTGGAAACCTGTAAGCTGTCAGTGTAACAACATTTTGGAATATAAGTAAAGTTATCAAAAATGTGAAATAACGGACTTAAAATGTTTAAGTATGAACAACTTGAATTAATAAGTAATTTCAACTTTTTTGACTAGTGAGAAGTTGCTGTAAATTATAAAAATAAAGTTGTAAGACCGTAAGCTCATTCAAGTTTTTTGATTTAAAGTATATCAACTCATCACTAAAGTTCCAGAAAGTTGAAATGACTTGTTAATTCAAGTTGTTTAAACTTCAAAATGTAAGTGCAACGAGGAATTTTTGACATTGTAGCTCTGCTGTGGTGAGCGTCCTGTTTGTACGTTTTCCACGTGCCCCCCACGAGTCAGGGCAGGCCTCCCACTGCGAAAACTCATTCGTTGAGTCCTCCCTTAACCTCTGGTCTACAGCTGCCTGGTATAGCAGATCGACATTCACGCCCGTATGTTAATGACTTGCTGAAATTCAGAAGCGTTCCCGCCTTTGGGAGCAGCTGCAAGCTTCTCGCCATCTATGGAGACGAGAGTGGCCCAGAGGGATGAAGTCTCTGAGGTCAGTTGTGGTTTGCCCCTTGTGGTTTATACCAGGAGACCATTATAAAGTATTGACATATATTTACATGGAAATATAATTAGTCCTATTGGTGTCTGGAAACTTTGATAGATACAACAACGCCACACCAATCTCCAATATCTCCAAAATATAAGCCTCAGCTCAAACATCTTACAAGCACGTACTGTAGTACATTGTAAAATTGTTAAAATAATTAAAATGTGTTCCTCAACCGGTAACACATTGGGATTAGTTGTGCAAAAGGTTGTGAGTTCGATTCCTAAGGAATACACATAAAGATGAAATAAATAATGCACTCTAAGTTGGTCCAGATAAACATTATTAACATAAATGCACATTATTTCCGTCTAAATATTTTGTTCACTAACAGAACTTGTTACATAACTAAAATTTTTTTTTTTTATGGAGCATTAAACATCATGAAAAACTGCTAAATGTAAACTCAAACTTAAGTACATCTGTGCAGTCGTTTGTAGTGGGCTCCGATGCCTCAATGAACTCTTACTGTGGTGTGAACGTTCAGAAACCTCACATGAACTTCAGCATCACACGTTACTCAGACATACTGTATAGAGGAGTGCCATACATTTGACTTGACTCGGAAATACCGTATGTTCATTCCTTTGGTTCAGTAAGGCTATTTCACTCATTTTAGTGAAAACAATCTCTCTTTCTTTTACATTTTCTCTCTATGTGGGTGGTCAGAGTCAGACGATCAGGACGAGTCCTTTCCAAACTCCGTTCCTTCTGACAGACGGCTTCAGCCAACAGTGTGGCAAAAAAAATTATAGGGCAGCCATATTGTTTGGCCCACTCGCCTTCCTACCACAAACATTGATATCATACCATCGTCCTACGTTGAAACTTTGAATCTCTGTTTATGTGTGTCCAACGTTTTCAAAGGGAATGTGAAGCTACGAGGACAAAAGATGGAGTGGAGGAGGAATAGGATTATGACTTG
Source organism: Paramisgurnus dabryanus (assembly GCF_030506205.2). NCBI lineage: Eukaryota > Metazoa > Chordata > Actinopteri > Cypriniformes > Cobitidae > Paramisgurnus > Paramisgurnus dabryanus. The sequence continues at coordinate 44,903,973 of NC_133337.1, read as the reverse complement.
ACCAATGGTGGACACTTTTAACGCCAAAACTGACCCTTAACACAGAAATAGAGCTATAGTCTGTGTCTCCCTTCAGAACTTTGTATCTGTATGTATTCATATATAAATAGAATAAGAGGCTTTGTGTAAACCTGCTGGGTTGTTACTAAACAAAATGCTTTTTTTTTTTTGCATGGTTGGGTCAAATATGAACATTTTCCAGGTTAATTTAAATCAAAAGCTGGGCCTGGTGGCCTATTCGATACGTCAAAATAAGTAGTACACTGTGCATGACCTGATTAATATTGCCGTAAAGGGAAAGCAAACCGAAATTTTCATTATTATTGATTATTGATCATGAAAGCATCCGGCAGTGAGTGTTAACCTGTCAGACCAGAATGTCATTTGCTTTTCACGTTTTCAGGACTCATGGTTATAAACATGTCAAGATAATGATCACAAATACATGAATGAATTTAGCTTATTCACCAGATGGGATTGTTGAGAAACCTGATATGAAGTTAAATAGCAAAACTAACAGCGTGTTGCTACGCTCATAGAAAAAATGTACACAAGCTACAGTATCACCGGCGCTGTACACCATACCTTAAGCATGCATATAAGTAGGCTACCTCAAACATTGGTTTCTCAAAGATATCTATCTATACTTAAATTATTTTTAAAGGGTACTGCAGTAACAGCTAGGCATCTAGAAGCTGTTATCACCAACAAAGGCTTTTCTACAAAGTATTAAATAAAGTGTATTGAATACGATCAATATTAATTCTGTGTAACATTTCACTTCATTATTATGACTCAACTTGTATACTTAAATGTTCTGATTTCTTTGTATGAATTCAATATTTGGCTTGATGGCTACACTCTTAGAACGAATGTGTTAATAACAACACATTAGTGCTGATTCTGGGACAAAACACTAAATGCGTTATCCCAGAATCCACCCATCTCTGTGTTGTTATTGAAACAACACATTTTATGTTACTTTTGACACAACTTGTGTTATATTTTAACACAAAATCAACACAAAAAGACACATAATGTGTTAAAATTACACATAAAGGGCCCTATTTTAACTATGTGAAACGCAAGTGCGAAGCGTAAAGCGCAAGTGACTTTGTGGGTGGATCTTGGGCACTGTTGCTATTTTCCCGGCGGGAGAAATAACTCTTGCGCCAGGTGCAAATCAGGGGTTGGTCTGAAGTAGGTTCATTATTCATAGGTGTGGTTTGGGCGTTACGTCAAATAAACCATTTAGAACGTCATCCAACATTCCCTTTAAACGCAAGTGCGCAAGTTCCATGGCGGGTTGCTATTATTATGACGGATTTACCAGGCGCACGCCAGGAGCGGTTCACAGCCGAGGAGACCGACGTTCTTGTAAGAGCAGTCAAAGACAGAGAAGTTGTTTTGTATGGGGATGGGAGAAATCCGCCCAAATCAGCGTCGGTTAAACAGGCGTGGGAGAAAATAGCCGCAATTGTCTCATCAGCTGGCATCCCCAGGACGTTGCGCCGCAAGCGATACAATGATGTCAGGAGACGGGGGAATCCCAAGCTTGCCAGCATAAATCGGGCATGCCGTGTAACAGGAGGTTGATCTGCCTCTACACAGACGCCAGCAGAGGACATCACTGCGTCCACCCTCACTGCTGAAAGCCAAGAAACGCAAGCAGTCCAACCCCAAAGTACACTTACAAATCAAGTTCACATACATAAAGGTTTCTTTTGAAAACATTTCAATTATTATTTACATAAAATAAACGTAATACAGCCACACAAAAAACGTATGAAAATATTTTAATCGTTATTTGCATGATAATTTTTTAACGCCGCCACACAATAAATAAAAACCATCACCACAATGCTCACCACAATGATTTCCCTTATCTCATGTGTTAATATTTTTTATTGTAACAATTTATGATTTGCAAAAATAACTGTTGCATCTGTGTAGATTAGATAAGCAAAGTGTGTGTGCGTTGTGCACGCTATACATTATGATCAAGTATGCGCCCTTAAAATAGCATAATGAACAATGTGCAACGCGCCACTGACTTTAGACTAGTTTTTTTCTGGTCAGTGGCGCAATTGTTTTTTGAAACTGCAAAATAGCATCAGTGATGGTTTGCGCCGGAACACGCCTCCTTTTTTGAGCTGAACCGCCCAGGGAGCGCAAGTTCATTCCCTAGTTTGCCGATCGTGCGTCTGTGGAGGGAAAAATCCGCTGTGCACCGGTGCAAAATACGAATGATACATGCGTCACTAACAAAGTCAATTGCGCTGGGTGCAAAAAAGTTCCAAAAGAGTTAAAAGCTTAACGCACTCGAGTAAATCCTTAATAAAGTGTTCCTCTGGTGGAAATTATTTGTCAATTGCCCACTTACTGATAAAAATGTCGATGTGTCAAATACTTATTTTCCCCGCTGTACCTTTTTTCTTACAGTCTGGGACATTATGGGTTTTTCATAACATGAATTATGCACACTCAGCTCTTTTTTACTATACACAAACAAAGTCAGGAAAGAGAAAGCAAGAGTCCATACACTTTTTTAACAGTTTCAACCTTACAAACATCTTGAAGCAGTATCACAACGCCTTTCGCAAAACTTTTTTTAAGTGCCAAAAACAGGAATGTCTCATAAGCAGAATTATCTTGAACTGTTTCTTGTGTCTGAGCACGTAGAGACTAAGGAGCATGTTGATGTAGGACATTAAACGTCCCTTGGGGTCACGGATGTTAAATTCAATTCTCACAGCATCTCATTGGCTGTTCCACTGATGAGAGAAAAGAGAGAGATAGCTCACATAATCATCATGGTACATAATCCCACATAATCATATTATTGAATATGTGAAACATATCAAGGCTTCATTTTATGAGTTTTAGCATTACAGACTGTTGTTTGTTACTTAATAGTTTTATTTTATCACTCAATTAAACTGGATTATTATTATGTTCATAGTGACATGCACACTCTAAAAAATGCTGGATTATTTTCAACCCAGCGTTGGGTCAAACAGGGACAAACTAATCCATTGGGTTAAATTAACCCAGCATTTTTTAAAGTCCATAGACATACTAAAGGAATGTTTCAGATTCAGTACAAGATATGCAAGCATCTGTAAAATGCAGTTTGTCACTAGAGAGTTTCGATTCATCTTTTAGTTTGTATAAACAAACAAACATCACTTTATAGTAATTACATTTTCAGTGTAAGTCTATCAGGCAAAGCATTGCGTTGAGTAAATGCAGCCACACGACTTATCATAAGACAAGTGAAATAAAGCGGCTTATTAACCATGTCTATGCAAAATGATAACCAATTTATCGGCTCTTGACCATGTAAAGCCAGTAAACATGATGATTTTTGCATGATGCATGCAAAAATATTGGCAAGATAAGAACATGGCCTTTACACACTGCAAAAAATGAGTATAAATATCAAAAAAATTCTTAAATCAAGATGTGTTTCTTGATGGGCAAAATGACCTAAGAAAATAAGTCTAGTTTTTAGACAAAAATATACAATTTAAGCGAATTTGTGCTTAAAACAAGCAAAAAATCTGCTAATGTGGTAAGAAATTTTTACTTAAATTTTTCTTGAATTAAGTGTTTAAAAAAAAAAAATTACCCCATTGGCAGATTGTTTTGCTTGCTTTTTTAGCATAAATTCACTTAATTTTTTTGTCTAAAACTAGACTTATTGTTTCATGACACGCATGAAAATGAAGGACATTTTATGCACATTTACTGTATGACGACTGTCTTTTATTCAATTATGTCATTTTTAATGCAAAGATGACATTGTTTGAGATGTATTTGTTATGATAACTTGACATAAACCAATACATCATAACTTGTCATAATTCCGTCATTAACATGACATAGCAGAATAATTATCAAACTTAAGAAAATACCTAGCTTTATGGGTTAACATTACATCAAACTGTCATTTTAAGGTTATTGAGTTATTAAGTGTTAATAATTATATTTTTCTTGACCTCAACTACAGTGGTGCAAATTGAACTTTTTTTAAAATGTGTTAATACTACATCAAATTGTGATAACTTATTTAATGTAATTAACTGTTTTCTAGCGATATGGACCCAATGCTGCATGGCTTAACCCATTATTGTACTGCTTTCATTTAATTTTAGGTGAATCAGTCTCCAAATGGAATGAAATACAATTTTATCAATTATTTTCTATTGATTATTTATTTTAATTATTATTATTGGATGATTGATTTTATTTCTTTAACATCTGGAGGAAACTTAAAAAAATATTATGAACTGAAGAATATTCATGACGCTGTTATAAAACTATATGACAGAGCATTAACACTTAAAGGACAAGTTCGGTATTTTAGACTTATAGCCCTGTTTTCAGATTGTTTATGGTGAAATAGAATGGTATTGACTGAAATTTCGACATTTGCGGGTGCCCTGAGAATTTTCGCGTGTTTGTGTTTCAGCTCAGACCTCTACAATGGGTTTAATGGTGCACTGGAACAATCCTTCCTAAAATGCATTGAACTTTCGTTTACAAAGACGTGAAACTCACCGAGTGGTCAGGGGTGTTCACTGATATGCTCACACAAAAATCGCTGCAAAAGATGCTTTCCAACAGGTGTTTTAGCATTCGTTGTTAACTTGTGGACCTATTTTTCCAAACGCCTCACACCCGTACATTCTTCCGCTTAGAGCTTGAATAATAGACACTCCAGCCCAGGTGGTGGCGCTAATCCGCCTTTGCCAATTGCAAGAATAGAAACAAAGTTCCCGGCGCGGAGTAATACCGTACCTCACAGGTCATCTAATACATGTCAATGGAGGTGGTAAAAACTACGATAAAACCTGTTGGAATGTGTCTTGTGGAGCGATTTTTGTGTGAGCATACCAGTGAACACCCCTGACCACTCGGTGAGTTTCACGTCTTTGTAAACAAAAGTTTAATGCATTTTAGGAAGGATTGTTCCAGTGCACCATTAAACCCATTGTAGAGGTCTGAGCCGAAACACAAACACGCGAAAATTCTCAGGGCACCCGCAAATGTCGAAATTTCAGTCAAAACCATTCTATTTCATCATAAACAATCTGAAAACAGGGCTTTAAGTCTAAAATACCGAACTTGTCCTTTAATGACATTTTAATGACGAAGAAAATTTGTATCGCTTGTAACAAATGGTCAGTTGTGTTGTCTTTGTAATGTCAAGTTTTCATAAATTATGATGTATTGGTTTATGTCAAGTTGTCATAACATAGAAATCTCAAAAATGTCTTCTTTGCATTAAAAGTGACATAATTGAACGAATGCATAAAATCTTCTTCATGTTTATGGAATGTGTCATGTCATGATTATGAAGGTGTCATGTCAGTCTTATGAACACCCCTTCAAGTAAAGTGTTACCCTAATGGATGAACTGAACTTGTTGTCACTTCAAAGGTGACATCATAAAACCCCAGCACATTAATTAAACTGTGCCTATTAATTTTTGTGTATCTTCAGGGTACATAACTCTTCATGAACAGCTGATGTTTTTCACAAGAAGATGTGAAATACATCTAAACGTTCTTGCTTCTTCAACTGATTCAGTCTTTCGTTTAACCTGTCTAGAATTTAGGAGACTGCTGGGTTTATGCTGTGCTACTATTAATGTGGTTCTTGGATCTTTACAGAGTCCCTGGAAGAGACATCATTTCACGTCACCCTGTTTCCTGTTGCCATTTCTAAAAACATTCTCAGGTTTCCCGAATCTATTTTGTCCTGTGCAGAATAACAAAAGAATGATGTTTCAGGAAGGACACAGCAGGCCCTAAAAATAAAGAAATGAATGCTGCTTTTATTTGAGATCGGTGGTTGGTTTGTAATAGAGAGCAAGAGATACAGAAATAAAAGCGAAAATGTACTGTGCATTCTTCGAAAGAAATAGCAAGAAGATTTTATCAGTTTTTCCACATGCAGATATGGTAGACAGGAAAAATGACTTAGGGCCCTATTTTAGCGATCTAAGCGCATCGTCTAAAGCGCACGACGCACGGTCTAAATGGGCGTGTCCCATGCCACTTTTGCAAATTTAACGACGGGAAAAATGGTTTGTGCGCCGAGCGCAGGGTCGAAAAGGGTTGTACATATTTTCCTAATGAGTAATGGGTGTCTTTTGGGTGTAACGTGCAATAAACCAATGAGAGTCTCAGCTCTCATCCCCTTTAAAAGCCAGTTGCGCTGGCGCTATGTTTAATATCTATTTAGATGACGGACTTTGTAAACTGAAAAACTAAGTGGAGGAAGAAGATCACCAGTTTAAGATTAATGTTAAATAATTGTGTTGTTTTTCACTTGTATTGAAATTGTTATTTTTTTATTAAAACCTTTAAAACCCGTTTTCTTTTAGTCATGGAAGTAAAAAAGCAGGCTTTTAATTGTTTAAAATGTATGGTTATCCAATATCATCAAAAAATTATTTACATGTAAGAAAAGGTTTGTACTCTAAAAATACTTTATTTGTAACAAACAGGAGATAAAGAATTTACTAACGGCTCTCCGCACGTTTCAGCACTTGGACAGCATCAGTTTTTTTAAGCATTACTTAAAAATGTTTCTCATCTCACCATATCCACAGGTACAGAGTCATCATATACAATAAATCCATGAGGTAGCATTTAAAAAAAAAAAACATTTAAAAACAGATGCATTTGTTTAAAGCAAAGCATTTATTTACTTACCAGGCTGCAGGTGAAGCAGCTCTTTTTGTCTTCTAGCGTCTCATAATTAGTCCTCATTTGTGTCTAAGAGACTTAATAATAATCTTTTACATTCAATCCATTAATCTTTCATATTTAAAAGCGTTTTTGTGCAGCTGTGCATTTATGTTTGTGATAAGCAAACACGCGTTGTCCTTCCGTTTATAGGTGCATATTACTAATGCGCTCTTTAAATAACAAGAAAAAATTTGCATCATTGACTTTAGACTTTAGACCAGGTTTTTGTTGGTCAATGGCGTAGTCTATTTTAGTTGCCTCAAAATAGCAATGCGCCTGAACACACCTCTTTTTTAGACCAGAACGCCCATGGGCGCAATAGGGGCGCAAATGCATTTGATATTTAAACAATGTGGCGCTAAAAGTGAAAATGATAATTGCGCAGGGTGGAAACTAGCAAAAGACAATTGCGTCGCGCATTGCGCTGCATTGTGCCGGGTGTAAGATAGAGCCCATGTTTCCATCCATTGAATGCTGCTGCTTTGTAAAATCATCTGGTAAATTATAATTTCTGAATAAACATTTGCATTTAGGAATTTATCTAACGTACAGTGAAAGTTAAATGTAGTGCTTATTGGCCAATATGGAAACTAAATGGAAACGTATACAGCAGAAAATAAAACGTAAGACACAGATGGTTGTCCTGTATTTTTAATGCTAAAGGCTTTGGGAATGTATGTGGCCTTTGGTGGCAGCTCTGGTAACACACATGGCATTTGAGGCACGCAGGGCTGGGCGGGTTTCACCACTTATAAATACACCCACTATAGACAAGGCCTAAATTCACAGTGTAACCTCCCCTTCTCATGCCTGTGTGACAGAGAAAGAGCGTGTGTGTCTGTGCGTGCGTGTGTTTGTGTGTGCTTATAAAGTGATATCTACAGTGTATTATGTCAGTATGTATAAGTTCTGGATTTCAGGGTTGATCAATTCGGTGTGTTTATTTATAACACAGCAGAAACACAACCCTGCATCGTTGCAAAACTATTTCATCTGACGAGTGCCTGGACTTGGCATTTAAACTCACAGACGTCACCGTGAGTTCAGGTTATATAAAGGAGAGAGGGACTAACTTTGTGTAGAGACCAGCAACGTAAAATGGCACAGATCTCATCGCTCCTGAAATAAACTATATAGTAAAGACTTATTGAGTAATGGAGATACCTAAAGCTTGCACGTTAAAGCTCTGTAAGTAACTAAAAGGTTGTAGGTTCAAATATTGTAAAATAGTCAAAACCTGTACCCCAGCTGTCATTGTGGCAGTACCCTTTAAAAAGGTCTACATTTGGTTCCTTGTTTGGTTCTGACAGTGTATTACCATAAGGTTATTGGTTTGAATCCTACATGAAGCGATCAACATCGTTATTCCCAAAAGGGCATTGGGAATGAGCATAAATTTGCTCTTATTTTTCACATCTCAGCAACGGGATAGTAGCTATTGCTAACTGTGTTAACCTCGGGACTATAAACAGTGTTGGTCAAGTGCTGTGTCCTGCTACACATCTTTATTCATAAAGATCTGTGTGCAAATATGTTGCCAAAGTTCTCCATTTGGTTTAAAGGACGTTTTGCTTTCGATTACATCACCGTAAATCCCTCCAATCTGTAGTAAACACCATTACTCACCATAAGCTTGTCTCCGCCCTCGAACCAGATCGTTGCAACCGGCAAGGCCCATACTGTATTTGAGACTGATGTTTGAGAATGTTGGCTTGAGGCAGTCATGCAGCTCCTCCTGCTGTCGTTCATGTTTACAGTGTAAATGTTAAGGGTCAGGAATCAGACCATCACATGTTTCAGCAGAGTCATTTGCTATTCAAAGTTGAAAACCCTGTTGTAGTGAAGTAAACAGACCACAGGGACTGAGAGAGACAGTGTTGCAACTTGTATGTCCTGTAGTGGTGAGGTTGGAAAAGGAACTCATTGTTACATTTCGTTCATGAAGTGCATAGCTGCGTCAACTGTAGAGAAAAGACTTTTTGTTTTTTCTGGTTCTAAAATATATGACGATTGAAGAATATATCTCTATTGATACAACACAAAATTGTTTTAAAAGCTAATAAAAAGGTGAACAATGAAAAAATGAAAAATCAGATAATTATTATGTTAATGTAAAAAGGTGCACCTTCAAAGGTGCAATCCGTAACTTTATTTCAGTGTTAAACGTTGTCCCCATTTTCCCATGATTTACAATTGTAAGCATCTAATAATTATTTACAAATTGCTATTTGGTTTGATTTCACATGAAATGTCAGTTTAATGTCATTTCACTTCAACACATTTGATATGTGAAGTACCCTGCAATTTTATGTTTTAAACAGAGATGGCAATAGAGAGGCAAAAGGCCAGAGCTTGAAATTTTTGCCATCATAAAAAATACCTGCAAGGCCTGAAAGAGATTAAGCGTCAGCCAAGTAAGAAAAAGTAACGCAAAAGTAACTTAAAAGTAATGTAAGCATTACTTTCCATGAAAAGTAACTAAGTAACACAATTAGTTACTTTTTTGGGGAGTAACATAATACTAATGCATTACTTTTAAAAGTATCTTTCCCCAACACTGAATTTGTGTATGGATTAACCGGTTCTTGACATGAATATAGCCCTGAATGCTGGAATAGCGTTAAGACATAAATAGACCAAAAAACTGACCAACCATAAAAACAAGCCATAAAGAGGGAAGGGCGATAGAGGTGATTTAATGTCATGGCTTCTGCTTTTAACCTCCATTTCACCGTTATCTGGAAAGGAAAGAAACGGCATGGACACATCCACTTATAATATCCAGTCATATCCTGGCAACATTGCCATTTCAGAAAAAAAGCTGTCATACGGAGGACCTTCATAGAACAGGAAGGAAGTTCACTTCACTCCACCACTGGTCAGGGCCAGAATATGTCAACGGGTGGTGCACATGTCTCCACATTGACAACGGGAAACAAAAGAGAAATGATGAAAAAACAACAAGCTTTTTCTTTCTGCAACATTCTGGATAAATACTATGAGAGGTATCCATGCACTCTGACTGTAAACGAGGTAATTGAAAATAGCATTCATTTCTGCTTTAATCTGTTTTTACATTAGGTCGCCTACAGCTAGTGCAAAATGCAGCGGCATGGCTTTTAAACGTGGTAAGAAGGAGAGACCATATTACCCCTGTACTGCAATCTTTGCACTGGCTTCCGGTTAAATTCAGGATTGATTTTAAAGTCCTCTTGTTGGTTTATAAGGCCCTATAAGCCTTGCCCCACAGTATATCAGTGAGTTTATTATTCCTTACTCTCCCCTTAGCTCTCAGGTCAACAGCTCATAAAGGTTCCTCGCTGTCATTTAAAATCAAAAGGTGCTCGCGCTTTTTACGTAGTAGGTCCCAAACTTTGGAATAGTCTTCCTTTCCATGTGAGGTCAGCTCCATCAATTGCCACTTTTAAGTCTTACTTAAAAACTTATTTATTCTCTTTAGCTTTGGATGAAATTATGTTTGATAGCTTTATGTTTGCGCTCACAAAGTTCCGTGGGATAGTCACGGAATTTTTTGCTCATTTTTCCGTAGCATTCTCACGGATTGGTTACTCAACTGCTTTTTTCTATTTTCAAACCATTGTTGCTTAGGTTTAGGGTTAGATTTGGTGTTTGCGTTAGTTTGTCACTTATTGGTTTATACAATTTTTTCTGATGTATTCTTTTATATTTTCTAAACTTTAATCAATTGTCGCCTGGCGTTGGGGTTAGAGTTGGGTTTGGGTAGGGATGTCATTTTATGTAAATCTAACCCTAAACCGAAGCGACAATGGTAAGAAAATAGGACAAAACAGTTGAGTAACCAATCTGTGACTATGCCACGGAAATTCGTGAGATCAGGTTGGTTTGCTGTATATTTTTATGTTATTCTCTTGTAAGCACTTTAGGGCAAGGTCTGTTGTTTGAAAATGTGCTAAATAAAGTTGCTTGCTTGCTTGCTAGTATATAATTAATTAGTATGTGTTTTCCTTGGGATCAAACTCATAACCTTTTGCTCTGCATGCAATGCTCTACCAATTGATTTACAGATATTTTTCAGAGATGTTTTTTTACAGTTCCCAGCAACTCTTTGGTTTTCATTGAAATAATATACTAAAATAATCAACTGAAATATTAAAATAATGGATAACTGGATTATGAAGGGTCCTCCTAAATTATCAACTACAATAGTACAGTACACTTGCAATGATAGACTATGAAGGATTTTGCTGACCTCTCCTGGCCAATAAGAAACATACATACAAGAATCCAAATTAAAATAAAAACAGCCAATTTTTGTTTGCTGGTTTTAGCAGGTCAAGCTGTTTAGGCTGGTTAGGTGGTTTATGGGGGTTTGGGGCAGTTATCAACTGGTCAGTTTCTCATAGCCTGTCACCTGGTTCTTTCTTATTCTGCCATAGGCTTTATGTCCAGCTGCACTACTTCCTGAACTTCAGCCAGCTCCTTGTTTCCTGTCTGCCATTATTGGACAAACTGATTAATCAAGGTGTGCCTGACCTCAGTAGTCACAAAAACAATAATCAGACACATCTGGATTTATCAGTTTGTCCAATAATGGCAGACAGGAAACAAGGAGCTGGCTGAAGTAGTGCAGCTGGGCATAAAGCCTATTGACAGTCGGTCAGTGCATTGGAAATTAGCAGTATGAGGGCCTTTAAAGCTAGACACTAAGCAAATAAATAATTTTAAATAAACAGAATCTATTTTTCTAATATAATTTTATTTATCTATTAAATATTTCATTATTCTTTATTTAAAGCTAGATGGGTAAATCTAACCATAATATAACTGGCCCATATGTAATTGATGGGGGACACACCCTTGTTTAGCCAGAAACAAAATGCTGGCAGTTACGTAACTCTATTTAAATGCATTTGTATTAGGTTTGCTTTTTCGTAGAAGTGAAAGTGAACTGCACTGGACAAACCTCAAGGCTATTAAATGGCTGGTTTCTGGGTTTGTCTTTGTTTTGCTACTGATCTTTCACAAGAACAACAGAGGAATGAGGTCTTAATCATCCAAAGATACAGACAGGAAAGATGTTGGTAAGTTTTGATTGCTTTAAATTAAATAATTTCTTATTGCTTAAGATATAAAATATAAAAATAATATTATATAAAAAATAAAAATAAATATTTTACATGGTATAATAAATTCAAATCTGTAGAACACATTGTAAGAACCATAAATGACACAGTAAGTTTCTGTACTTTTGTGACAGATCACAGATTTAACAAATTTGTATTTTTTTTGTCATCTCTAGCGAAGAGCAACATTTGTTCATAACTCACCAAGACGCACATACTCTCCATATGGACGTGCGAATAGACAACAGGGCCATTCAGAAAGTGGTAAGACCCAACTCTGCATAGTTTTAACCATTAAGCAATAAAATAAAATATTTATACAGTATATATATATATATATATATATATATATATATATATATATATATATATATATATATATATATATATATATATATATACTGTTGTTGTATTTGTTGTTTTATTATTTAACAATAAAGTTGTAAATATGTATAGCATTCTTAAAAAAATGTGTTAAATATGAACAAACCCAATCGTTTGGTAAAAATTAACCTAAGATAACATTTTCTAGAACATAGTGCATTACTTTGTCCTTTTACAATTTTTTATTTATTTATTTGGATGTTTAATTTGTGTTTAATGATTTCAGTGCAAAACCTGAAAAAAGCTGAATGGGATAGAGGTAAGAGAAGGGAAGAGGATAAAGAATAAATTATTTTTATATATTTTTTGTGAACCATGTAACCTCGCAAGAGTACTATGTGAAGACATCTTAACTTAATTAAGATTATTACAGTATTTGTCAACAAATCCCAAAATCCATACCAGATATATCCTCACACACACAAACACATACACAAACACACAGACATAAATACCATGCCACCCGATTTGTTGTTTTAACAATGCTATAATGCATATGTGCTTTATCTTTTGCAGTTGTTCAGCAGCATCCCGTGCTAGGTCTGATTATTTCTGGACTGCTTCCACATACCATTGTTGGAGAGCCTGGCTTTTTACAATTTTTCCAATCTTTAAAGTATAATTGTTTACCAACTGACTTTATACTCTCAGAGCTTAAAACATTGCATATAATATCAACAGGATTTGTGCAAGACCAACTTGAAAGAGTGAATAATGTCGCACTGTCGTGTGAATTATGGAAAACAACTACAAACAAAACGTATATGACTACTACTTGTCACCTGATCGATGACGCATGGACTCAGAAGTCATTTGTTTTAGAAACCACACCCCTCCCTGAAGCGTACAAACCTAGCAATGTTGTTGTACAGCTTTTCAGAATAGCAAGAAACTGGAGAATTGAAAATAAGATTAAAGTGGCCATTACAAATGTTGATGGGGTGAAGATGGAATTGAAAAACTATGGATGGGAGCACATACCCTGTTTTGCCCACACACTAGATGTTGTCTTCAAAAAAACACTTGAAGTGTCCTCAGACTGGAAAGAGCTTATCACAAAATGTTGTGGTATAGCACAGTATTTTTCCCAAAAATTTGAAGCACAGGCTCACCTCAGAGAGGCACAAACAAGGCATCGGTTGTCACCAGATAATCTGATTGAGTCAAATGGTGATCAATGGCTTTCTACACTAAAAATGCTAGAAAGAATTACAGAGCAACACAAAGCCATACGCGAAGTACTCATTTTAAGCAATGATGACTTGTTTTTAACTGAGTCGGAAAATGAAGACATAAAAAAAGCAATAGCATGCCTCAGAGTGTTCCAGGGTGTCATGATGGCAGCCGATACAGGAAAGCGATATCATTTACTGTCAAAAGTTATACCACAGATACAGTACATGAAACAGAAACTAAGAGAGTTGGAGCTGAGCGGAAACGAGTTTGCTAAGGAATTAGCTGAATCGTTTATTCATTTTGGTGAAATAAAAGAAAATGATTGGCTAACACTGAGCACAGCACTTGATGTGAGATACAGAGATAATGTGCTCTCTGAGAGGGTAAACTTAACATGCATTAAGATAAAGATCACTGGTGAAATGCTTGAGACTCGGTTAAGCTTAAGACAGCCAAACAATTTGGACGAAGCTCTGAACAGGTACTTTAATAAAGAAAGGAAGGTTTGGGATCCCCATGCATTCTGGAAATTCCCAAAAGATGAAGACTGGCACTTAAGTGAAGTTGCACGCAAATACCTGACTGCTGTATCTACTTCAATGCCAGCTGAGGTAGCTTTTGACAGTGAAAAAGCCAGTTTAGTGGCCAGTCGAAGAAGTAGCTTGGATCCACAACACCTAAATATGATGTTGTTTCTAAATGGCAACAGTTTTGAATTATCAGAAACAAAATCTCGTAATTGTGAAATTTATAACCTGTTTGAAGTATTGAATATTTGAATTATTTCAAATTATAAATCAAATCACTTGTATTATTAGCCAAGAAAGAAAAAACTTGTTCTAAAGGGTCAACAAACACATTTATGAGACATTAAATGTACTGTATGCTGGATAAATAAGTCATAGGCCTACATTACATTTTATTTCAAGGGGATTATGCACAATGAGTGTAAATTTGTACTATTAATAAATGAAAATGATGCATAAATAAAACATGTTATTTTAAGGTGGGCAGTGGTTTACACAGGGTTATAATTATAATTATTTTGTTTACATAAAGGGACTTTCTCCATAGTTAATAAAAACATGTAACACTTTCCAATGTATAAATGATAATTCACAGTGGGGGTTGCATATTTATTGTATTTTCTTTTCAATCTGTAACACAGATAAACACAACCATCAATGGCAGTCGCACATGTGACCGTGAAAATCACTCACAGAAGGTCTCATTTCACAAATCACGTTATATGAAATACATTTATGCATACAACAAAGTCACCCAATCTATTTGATCAAATATTCAAACACATCAAAATCAGACAAGATAATATTTACTTGCTGCATAGCAATATGATAGGATTGTTTGACTTTCACATGAACTCCCATTAAACTCATCCAACTTTGGATTGCAACACCATTGTTCAACTATGTGCATTTAATTTATCTCTCTCAAAGTTACTTTAATATATGACACAATATAATCAACAGAACGATTAAAACATAAGAATAAACTTCCATCAGCTTACCTGTAACACAGATAAACACAACCATCAATGGCAGTCGCACATGTGACCGTGAAAATCACTCACAGAAGGTCTCATTTCACAAATCACGTGAGACCTCGCGAGAGTGCGGTTTCACGACAGACACAGCGCTGCTGCCATCTACTGGCAAACACTTCAAACTGCAGCCTTTTAACATTATGCTCTAATATGCTATATCAAACACTTTTATTCTTCTATTAATTACCAATGTATGTAGTGCAAATACTGAACACATTTATTGCGCTACACTCTCCCCTACTAATTTCAAATGTATACAACATTTTGGATTCAAACATTGTTTCATCCTGAACAACTCTGACCTTTTAAAAGTTATTAGTGACTTAAATTTCAAAGTGATTCAAATTCACCCTCTACATAAGGTCAAAATAACCATTACTTCTATTATATATTGTCACGTAGATACTTTCAACAACAGTAAACAGTTATCTAACTAATACTCCATTGTAATAGACTCGCAATTCCCGGCCAGACAATTCTTTAGTCCATTACCAATCTTTGTTGTTTACCTTACAGGGTTAATCAATGATGTTTAGTTTTTTTCCTTTTTCAACCAAAGAAACAAATCTTATTGAAACATGAACTTTCACTCACGATTTGTCCAGTGTTTTTACGAAGGGTAATTTCAACGGATTGCCTCTAACATTGCCCATGGTCGCCATAGTCCCTGTGCTATTGGAGCATTACCCATGTCCAGTCTATCCGCATCAATTTCCACTACAGACGGCTGACCCAGCGATTCATAAGTTAGAATTTTTGGACGGCGCCTTTCTCTCTTTGGGTGCATATTGAAGGAGGGGAGGTCAAGCCCATTATCCTCTAATGCTTGTCCTTCTGAAAATTCGGACTGTTCCTCAGATGTTTCGATATCCTCCTCCTCGATTTGTTCCTCAGGTAAGTCCTCCTCTGTCTCCTCAGTTTGTTCCTCTGGTAAGTCCTCCCCTGTCTCCTCTGCAATTCCTTGCTGAAGTCTTTCCGACTGTTGTTCCATTGCTGGTGTAAATGGATCTGCTTCAGGGTTTAGACCAGTTTTGCACTGATCAAGGTAAGAAGGAAACTGTAACACCAGATCAACATCTTGGAAGTCCTCACCCTCTGCCATGTCATCTTGTACCTCCTTTGTATTTTGTCTATTTTTTCTTGGTGTCCTTTCTTTAACTGCCTTTTGTTTCTGGTTTGCTTCCGAGCTCTCCAGTGGCAAGCTATCACAAGGGAGAAGGAGATTTCGATGGAGCACCCTCATCTTACCCCCTTTTTCTGGTATCACCTCATACACAGGGCTATCATTACTCCTCCTTTTGACAATGACATAAACTCTGTTTTCCCAATAGGATCTGAGTTTTCCGGGTCCCCCTCTTTGTGACAGATTGCGAACGAGAACCCTTCCACCAGGTTGAAGACCTACTCCATGGATTTTCCTGTCATACCCCTGCTTACTTCTAGAGGATTCTTTGCCAGCTGTTCTAGAGGCAATTTCATAGGCCTGACGCATTCGACCTTGCCACTTCTCCACATACTCTGCATGACTCTCATTTCCTTCTGTTGGTTGCAGGTTAAAAAGCAGATCAACTGGCAGGCGAGGAGAACGACCATAAAGCAGGTAAAAAGGAGAAAAACCTGTGGCCTCACTACGGGTACAGTTGTAGGCGTGAACCATCTTCTCCAATGACCTTTTCCAGTCCATCTTTTCTGTGTCAGTGAGTGAACGCAACATTGACAGTAGAGTTCTGTTGAAGCGTTCGACCTGTCCATTTCCCTGTGGATGGTAGCAAGTAGTATGAGATGCTTGAACATGACAGCACTTTTGCAACTGGTACATCAACTGATTCTCGAACTCTCGACCCATGTCATGGTGTATCTTTTCTGGGAATCCAAAGCGTAGAGCAAAATCATTAAAGATTTTTTCCACCACTGTCTTTGCTGACTTGTTTTTAGTGGCATACGCTTGTGCAAAACGAGTATAGTGATCAATGATGACCAGAATGTACTCATACCCTTGTTTGCAAGTCTCAAGGTGTAAAAAGTCTATAGATATCAGCTCAAATGGGCGATTGGTTACAATGGGAACGAGAGGGGCTCTGGTTGGCTTATGTGGTTTCTTACGCATTAAGCACTCACATTCATTAGCAATGAACTGTTCTGTGTCCCTCTGCATATGAGCCCAATAGAACCGGTCACGAATCAAGTTTACTGTCCTTTCTACCCCTAGGTGTCCCATCTCTTTATGCAGTTCTTTGAACACTGTTTGGCGATACCCTTTTGGCAACACCAGCTGATCTCTTTCACCTGTTTTCCGGTAAAGTATGCCATGGTCATTCATGTATAATTTTGGCCATTGTCTCAACAGAATTCTTACATCTGGAGGTTCTGTTTTAAATGTCTGTTTGGATGGCTTCTGATTCTTCACTATGTACTGCAGAACTCGACCTATGACAGGATCTTTTCTTTGGCTTTCTAGAATCTGTTCCAGTGTGAGAGGTTTGCCTAAAGAGGACACCATAGCATCGCTAATCTGTATATCTTGCATTTGCATTGCCGTGACCCAGGCGAATGGTGTGTCTTTTCCTACCAGCACTCCTTGGATAGATGCACCAATGACCTCTTGACTCACACTGCGCGTGCACTCCTCCATCAACTGACTGATATCGACTGGCATTCGAGAAAGACCGTCTGCATCTGCATTGCTTTTCCCAGGACGATATTTGATGGAGAAGTTGAAATCTGCCAGCTCTGCAACCCACCGATGACCTGTAGAGTTCAGCTTAGCTGTTGAGAGAACATAAGTCAAAGGGTTGTTATCAGTATAAACAGTAAAATGGGGGGCGTGATATAGATAATCACGAAAACGTTCACATATTGCCCATTTTAATGCTAAGAACTCTAACTTCCCTGAGTGGAGGTGATAATTCTTCTCAGGTGGGGTTAGGGTTCTGGAAGCATAGCCAATCACCACCAACTGACTGCGTTGCCGTTGATATAACACGCACCTAGTCCCTCTTGTGATGCATCACAATGTAAGATAAACGGTTGGGTCAGATCTGGATAACCCAAGATTGGTGGGGTCATCAGTTTATTAACAAGAAAGTTCAGTATCTCTTGGTGGCTTTGGGTCCACTGTATCGGCGTGTTTGATGAAAGACCACCTTTGCGTTTGTTGTTGATACATTTTCCTGTTACTCTATTTTTCACAGGTGATGCCAGTGGTGCAGATAACAGCTGGTATAAGGGGTTTGCCAGTTTGGAAAAGTCAGGTATATATGCACGGTAGTATGAGAGAAATCCAAGCAGTTTTCTCAAATCACCTACAGTTGTGGGAACTCTTTCTTTTAA
The DNA here is from genome assembly GCF_030506205.2 of Paramisgurnus dabryanus. Lineage (NCBI taxonomy): Eukaryota > Metazoa > Chordata > Actinopteri > Cypriniformes > Cobitidae > Paramisgurnus > Paramisgurnus dabryanus. Next base: position 44,885,653 of record NC_133337.1, on the reverse strand, counting down.
AGCTTGTACAGAAGCCACTTCAGCCGGATCCATACTGTATCCATCGCCTGACACCAGGCGTCCCAGGAATCGTACTTTTCTTTTGAAGACCTCACATTTACGTGGACTGAGCTTCACACCGTGCTGCTGATATCTCTGTAGAACGGTCCTGAGGTGGTCAACATGGTCTTCAAAACTAGGGCTGTGTACAAGATTATCATCAAGGTAGGGCTGACATATCACATCCCGAAGGCCTACGAGACACTCCTCCATACTTCGCTGAAACTCAGCAGGTGCCGAACTAAGGCCAAACGGGATCCTTACCCACTGATATAATCCCCAAGGGGTTATGAAGGCAGTCAGGGGCCTGCTTTCCTCGTCCAAAAACCCCTGGTGGTATGCTTTACCCTGGTCCAGCACCGAAAACCAGGAACTGCCTATCAGGGAGTCCAGCATATCTTGAATTCTTGGAATTGGATGTCGGTCCGGTACTGATTTTCTGTTCAGCTCTCTGTAATCACAACACAATCTTAATGTCCCATCTCTTTTTCTCACACAAACAACAGGTGATGCATAAGGTGAACGGGATTTGGTGATCCACCCACGATTCAACAGATCTTGTAAGTACTCTTTTACTTCTTGATGTAATGGTTTTGGGACTGACATGTATGTTTTGTTTACAGGTGTGGTGTCTTTAAGTGTGATATGCAGGTTCAGGGAAGGAATACAGCCAATATCATCTTCATTGTATGCAAAGGCATGACACTCCTCTCTCAACATCTGTCTCACCGTTTCTTGCTGTGCTTCACTCAAATGGTCCAAGGGAACTGGGGGGTCCCATAGGCTAGGCTTTTGTGTCTTTGAATCATCACTGCTCACATTAGCCTTTACTTTTGGTTTGTCACTATCATTAACTTCATTTGCCTGTTCTGTGTTCACAGGAAGTGTACATTTTATGGTTTGGAGATGACCTATGACTGCTCGACGACCTAGAGTAACAGCATAGTTATTGGTATTTGCTATGGGCACTGGCAGGACTGAGGGTCTGTCAACAGGGACAGTAACTAATCCCTCTTCAATGACAACTCCTTCTGGCAGTGAAGGCTCTTCATTAGGAACTAAGAGTAAGCTGTGACCCTTGTACTGAGACCCTGCATTGACTTTGACTAAAACAGTAGTGACTTGTTTGGCTGCCAAATGGATTTGTCTTTTCCCTGTCTGTACAATACCTGCATCAACACTAAAATTTGGAGACTGGATTAACTTCAGTACCAACTTTGCAGTCTTAAATGTCACAGAGAAAGCTCTACTCACTTTGTAGATAATGTCTTTTTCTGTCTGATGGTCCCTGTTTTGGCTGAGAACCGCTTCAATTACATTGAACCCAATGATAGGCTGTTCTGCCACCTGTGGGTCAGTCGATACTAAGATGGGTACCAGAAGTGATGGTGTAGTGCTTGAGTCTTGGCTTAAATTAAATTCAGCTTCAATCCAGCCTGAGAATGGTATTTCGGTTTGATTTACAGCCAGTCCGACCAGTGTGCAGGAATCCAAGAGTTCATGGAGAGGTCTTACGGCCCGGTGGGGTATGTTTGCTTTTCTCCATTCTTCATTGATTACACTTGCCTGTGCACCGGTGTCCCACAGCACTTCCACAGGAACTCCTTCTAGTAAACACTGAACAAGACATTTTCTGCCGATGAGGTTTAAAAGTTTTGCATTTTTACAGGGAGACATGGTTTTAAAAATCTTTTCCGGGTCCTCTGGTTTTACAGTCTGTACCGAGTGTTTTAGAGGGGACTCCAACTCATGGGCTACTGAGGGTCCCATCACAGCAGCCCTCTTCCATTTCCCTGCTGTTCTCTGGGTCGCCGGCAGCCTCTAGAGAGATGTCCCTCTTGTCCACAACGAAAACAATGTCTGCACTGCTCACCAACTTGGGCTTCCTGACATGCTCTGCATCCACGTGGTCTGTTCATGGTCGTGAGAGTTGCCCGTTCAGATCTGCTTCGCAGTTTAGCTGTTTCCATCGTCTCATTTACCATCTTTTTCATTTCTAGGACCTCTGCTCTGAGCTGCTCAATCAGCTGCCTGGTGCTTGAGTCTGTCCCTTCATGCCTCTCCTGGCTCTTTTTGCTGGTAGCGGCAGAGTCAACTTTACCTGCAGACGATCTAACATCTCTTTTTGGCTCTGTGGAATTGTGTGGATGTACCTGAGGCTCCAATGGGCATATGTTAGTTTGTATTTCCTGCAGTCTAGTGGGTTTTGTCAGTGCAGTCTTTTTCAACTTTTGCTGGCGCTCCTGTTCTAAGTTTGCAGCTTCATTTACTCGCTCAATCAGCTCCACGTCCGAGACTTTAGGGTTGCTCAGGTAAGGCTTCAGTTGCAACTTCACAGCATCATTTAACAATCCAGTTTCTATGGAGCGAAGGAATTTCCTTTGAATTAATTCTGGGCTGAACTGCTCGTCCTCATCCTCTTCACTTAGTTTCCACAGTAATTTCTCTCTGAGCTCGATTCCTCTGAATAGAAAATTTTGTGCTGACTCTTTCGGGTCTTGTGAGATGTTCATTAACTTTTGTAACAGGTCGGAGGGAGGATCAACTTTGAAATGGCCCCTTAGAATTGTCTTCAGGGTAGGGAGAGTGAGGTCACGTTTTATTTCAAGCATGTCCCTCAAGTGAAGGCCTGGGCTCACTGCCCGAGTCACAGCTTCAATGATTTCTGTCTCTGAATGACCTTTTCTCAGTCCCGACTCAATCTGGTTTATAAGGCTGGTGTACGACAGTTTCTCTCTCTGTCCTGCTTCGCCAATTTGCCCAGAGATTCGAAACTCCCTTCTGAGGGTCACTTCAGATAGCACCGGTTGTGACACTGCAGTAGCTCTTGTCTCCTCCACTGTAACTCTGGTTTTTAGCCTTTGTTCTATTGCAGCGATCTCTCCCTCGAGTGACTGTCGTGCTTGAGCTTGTTCTAGCTGTAATATGGAGTATTTCTTTTTCAGAATATCTAAATCATCAGTCTCATTTGGTATGGTTTCTGATTCTGTGTCTGTAGGCTGTTTCAGAGTATCTATTACGGACAACATATCCTCAAGACACTGTAGAAATACCTCACTCTCCTCTGTTTCTTCAGTGTCATCCAATGACCCCTCCACCACCCTGATAAGGACTCGTTTGGTTTTGCTGGCATAGCCGCCCTCTGGCTCCTCACATTTCAGGTGTTTACAAACATGAATGAGGTCTGAGGTGTGCAGCATCAGAAGTGCTTGGCTAACTTTATTGCGTAGTTCTTCCATGCTTGAAATTTTCACTGCTTTATCCACTAAATTCGTCTCTGAAGCTCACTCACAATCGCTTTTAGGAGGCTGGCTCGCCAAAATATGTAACACTTTCCAATGTATAAATGATAATTCACAGTGGGGGTTGCATATTTATTGTATTTTCTTTTCAATCTGTAACACAGATAAACACAACCATCAATGGCAGTCGCACATGTGACCGTGAAAATCACTCACAGAAGGTCTCATTTCACAAATCACGTTATATGAAATACATTTATGCATACAACAAAGTCACCCAATCTATTTGATCAAATATTCAAACACATCAAAATCAGACAAGATAATATTTACTTGCTGCATAGCAATATGATAGGATTGTTTGACTTTCACATGAACTCCCATTAAACTCATCCAACTTTGGATTGCAACACCATTGTTCAACTATGTGCATTTAATTTATCTCTCTCAAAGTTACTTTAATATATGACACAATATAATCAACAGAACGATTAAAACATAAGAATAAACTTCCATCAGCTTACCTGTAACACAGATAAACACAACCATCAATGGCAGTCGCACATGTGACCGTGAAAATCACTCACAGAAGGTCTCATTTCACAAATCACGTGAGACCTCGCGAGAGTGCGGTTTCACGACAGACACAGCGCTGCTGCCATCTACTGGCAAACACTTCAAACTGCAGCCTTTTAACATTATGCTCTAATATGCTATATCAAACACTTTTATTCTTCTATTAATTACCAATGTATGTAGTGCAAATACTGAACACATTTATTGCGCTACAAACATACATTATGTATTGTACTAAATGAGCATGTATGTATAACTACTAATATCTTATAATTGGAACTATTTTAGCATTATTGTCATCCTAAATTTGCACATTGGGCTTGTAATATTAACCTCAGCTCTGGGGAATTTTTATTTATTTATTTGCAGAATTGGGCATACATAAAATTGCCCTTTGGAGTAGATTGATAAAAATTGTCTAATTTTACAGAAAACACTCTTAATTTTAAAGTCATGGGTGGAATAATTCATTCTATTTTATTTGTTCATCATTTCATGATTAGCACAAATAAATGTCAGATTTTTTTATAAATATAAACCTACAATAAAATGTAACTTACAGTAGCCTATCACTGTATTTGGCTTATAAATCTGGTCAAGTAAAATAAAGTTTATCATGAATGTGTTTTAGTTTTTTCTCTTTATTTCTTCTTTTTATTACATGTTTAGGCTATCAAAGAATCATTATCTGTGTTCAGGGCAAAAGTAAAAGTAATAGATCACAAAATGGCCTGTTAAAATGCAATGACGAAAGCAAAGACTGAAACATGTTAATCTGCATTGCATTGTTACAATATGTTTGGTTTACGCAACGCTGCTTTTCAAGATTCAAGAAGGTTAAAGATGAAAGACAGAGCTATATTTCTATGAAAATACGCAGTGAACCATAAAACACACATCCTGTTTGAGTCAGCTGCTGACAGAAATGTAAATACAATGCATGCTTTTCATATATAATGATGATGCATGCCATCACTAAGCAGCACTAACATTATGTCTGAAGATATACAAAATACCTGATTTGAATCATGTAATGTTTTGTTTTGCGTCCTTTTGATGCTTACTTTTTTGCCATAATTCTCCACAGCATGTGAGATCCACCCCAACGCATAAAAGCAAAGGGTTTAACAATTAAAGTTTTAGGAGTTGTATAAAATGTGAGGTTCTATAAATTAGTTGGTTGTTAGAGGCATTACTTTTGACAACAGGAAATAATATACTTTGACTGACTAGTCAATTTCAAAAACCTGGTGGATGGATTTAAGCCATTTAATAGGGGGATAATTAAACGTGCAAAAATAGTATGTACATTTAAATAAAATAATAAACCAATCATATGAATGATTTTTGGCGCCCTCTCATTGCCAATAAGAAAATTACAGATCTGTTTCAAATCTGTATTTTCAAACTTAAATTGATTCACAATGGGTAAATTTGCTAAGGGACCAGTGAATTTCTAAAAGGAGTAAAATTAGTTAAATACATAAATTATTAAAAACCTGGTGGATTATGGGGGTTTTGGGCACTTGTCAACTAGTCAGTCTTTAATAGCCTTGTGTTTTAAACGGAAACAGTGGTACATTGAACACTCATTCGAATGGCACAAGAGTTGCAACTATGGCAGCTGAGAAAGCCATTCTTTCTGTTCTTTTTGAAAAGTTTTCTGAGCCTGATGAAATCAGTATAAATACACTTTACTGCAAAATATGCTCCATGTTACAGTCACTGCCCTTGCCGTCCAGAATAAAAGAGAACACTTGGACCCATTGTGCAGTCTCTTTAGTACCGCATGGTTTACGATACAAAAGCTATGTGCTGTGTTTTAGACAACAGAAAATGAAACACCTTGACTGACTAAAACATAAATAATAGTAATAAAACATAACACAAAAATAAAGGTGCTTGATGATGCAATAGAAGAAAAGTCTTCGCAAAATGGTCCATATGAACTTTAAACATTCAAGAACTTTTCTGTTTCAAAATAGGTTCTTTAGATTATAAAGAATAATGTATAGATTAAATGGTTTAATAACCTTTGACTAAATACTTCTTTGAGGAAGTATTTCTTTTTATGGGTTCATGGGAGTTGACCCCTGTGAAGAGGGGGAGATTCCATCAAAAACACTGAAGATGTTAGATGGGTACATTTTAAAGGGGCCCATTGCCCATTAAATGTGTAGGCCAGGCCTATATAGATAGAGAAACATAAGCAGTTTACAGTGGGAGGTGACCGGTAGGCTATTCAAATGAAGTAAAATAAGTTTTGTTCTGGAGCAGAAGTGAAAGTAAAAGTGCTTCATCTCTCAGATCTTTCGGTACTTTGGATCAACATGTGTAATTGCTAGTGGGTAATTTTGTATTTATTTTTTTCTTGTTGATTTCTGGGTCAAAGAAAACTGCAAAATGAATCCTGAACCATCCAAAACACACACAAACAACAGAAGAGTTTCCTTTGGTAACATTTCTTTATTAAAAGTTTAATTTGTTATTACTTTATTTGTTGATTTATTGTTATTGTAAAAGTAGCACTTTATTTTACAGTACGTGTACTTACCTTGTAAATATATGGTAAATATGTTGTACTTACAGACAAATGTGTGGTTTCTTACTTTTGAGTATCTACATGTAATTAAATGTTATACTGTACTTACCAGTGGTACATACTTTGTAGTTTTTATGTAACTGGTAAGTACTGGGTAATACCAGATACACACTTATACTGTAACTAACAAGTAACACTAATAAGTAACTTATAAATGAATGTATTTATAAATACAATATAAGTACAGCAGTGTTTCTCGTTAGTTACAGTATACATACACTAAGTACCTGACATTAATTACAATAACCTGTAAGTAAAATATACTTACCATGTACATACAATTTGTATGTACAGTAGTGTTTGTTATTAGTTATCATAAATGTACACTATAAGTACCTGTCATTAACTCACACTTGCCTGTAAGTACTAAATACTTATATTGTTTATTCATTTGTAAGTACAGTAGTGTTTCCTGTTAGTTACAGTATACCTACACTATATGTATGTATCTGGTATTACCCTGTACTTACATAGAGTTACATAATAACTACCAAGTATGTACCACTGGTAAGTACAGTAATGATACCATTTAATTACCATGTAGATACTTAAAAGTAAATACCACACATTTGGCTGTAAGAACAACATATTTACCATATATGTACAAGGTAAGTACACATACTCTAAAATAAAGTGCAACCAATGTAAAGGTTGTAAAGTCACATGAATCACATAGATGCTGCAGGTGTTTTTTATATGTTTCGCTCATGCTTTTGTTAAACATTACAGAACTAGATCATCATAGAGGAAACAGACATCAACGTTTTTCGCATGGACGCAATTATTCACCGCCCCCAAATAAACGTGTGCATAGACAACGTGCGTTTTCAGAAGGTGGTAAGAGCGATATCTGTATATCAAATATAAAATTACATATGTTGTGATAGCAACACCAGCAGTCTGCAGTGTTAAAGTAAACTTTTCATGCTGTGAAATCATTTCCATTTTAACAAATAAATTATTTACTTGGATTTATTGATTAAATGTTTTGAGATGCGTGTTTATTGTTTTTTGACTATTATAGAAAAAAATAATATAATATTTAAAAATAAATGACATTGAATATATGTAAAAAAGTTAATCTGTAATTTTTTGAGTTGAATTAGAAATTGAAAAAATAAAAATTCAGTTATTAAATGAGTACATAAATCTATTTTTTAAACGGTCTGCTATCTTACCCCGATTCCCAAAGTTTATAATAATAATTTATAAGACGACCTGTGGGGTGGGATTTTGCGTCAGATTGAAGTCATGTGAGGAAGATTTGGCTATAAAGAGGCAAAAATACACATTGCAGATTTAAAAATAAAAACAAAGGTGTTGTTTAGGGTAATTTGACATTTTTGGGCTATCTAAAAATGTCTTAATAATAATGTTTGTAAGTATGTTTGTTAATTGATCAATTTGTGATGTCATTAAAGAGTGCAAATTAAAAACGTAGGTCAGGACAAAAACAAAGTGAGTTCAAAATACTCAAAAAGCAAATTAATGCAAATATGCAAATACTGGCCTTAGTTTTTAGTAGAACAGATGGTTAAAGTTTGATTTTGGGATTGGCTTGCTTACCGTAGTAAAAGACTGCTGAAATTAGCTATGGTAAAGCATTAGCTTTTGTAAATTCTGTTCGAAATATAAGATTTATTACTGGGGCCAAGCTGTAGCAATAAAGCTTACTCCATATCTGATGTGTTTTATATTAATTAGGTGATGACTCAAATTCCAAGACACTTTTGCCTAATATTGTAAAGGATCAACAGCCATTAAACACTGGGACAAGTCAACAGCAGAAAATTCAGTTAAATGAGTCCTCGATTCAAGCTGAACCTCTGAGCCATTATAGGAAAAAAAGACTGGAAGTACAGAACGCAGTCAATGCTGAGAGTAATCTTGTCCTCTCTGCAGAGCTCTGGAGCTCAAATGACACAGTGTTTTATCTGACAGTATCTTGCCATCTAATAAATGAAAACTGGATGCAGCAATCCTATGTGCTAGATACAGCTCACCTCCTCACTGAGCGTACAGCAGAACATGTCCTACAGCAACTTATGAGAATTTCAAATGAGTGGAACATCACAGACAAGATTCAAGTTGTGGTCACAAATGTTGATGGCATAAAAAAGGTCGACAAAAGTTCATGCAAATGGACATTTATACCTTGTTTTGCCCATACGCTGGATAAAGTGTGGCTTGAAACAAAGCGTGACTCTGGCTTGAAACCATTGTTTGGAAAATGTCAGCAAATAGTTGCATTTTTTCACCAAAACATCAAAGCCTCAGAATGCCTCCAGAAGCATCGCTCTCACCTCAAACTCCAAAGAAATGAACTGATTCAGAGCATCGATCTTAAGTGGCTTCCTACACTTCACATGCTTCAGAACATCTTAGAGCTGTGGCCAGCCATAAATAAGGTTTTTACTGAACGTCAAGCAGATAACCCTTCCCTAAATGAAAGTGAAATAAAACTATTAAAGGACATTGTAGAAGTACTGAATATTCTGAAAGAGATGACAAAAAAAATAGGAACTAAAGATCACATGGCCATCTCAAACATCATACCGCTGGTCCAGAAATTACAGGTAGAACTGAGAAATCTGGGAATGACGGGGAACACAATAGCACAGACGCTGTCTGAAAAATGTGACTATCATATCGGCAACATCAAGCAAAATATTTGGTTTAGAGTTAGCACAGCACTGGACCCACGACACAAAACCTGTTTGCTATGCGACTCTGGGGTTGAAGATGTCAAAACAGAAATCAGAACAGAGATCAGGGGAAACACACAAACTGTACATAGCAGTTATGAAACTAGCAATACAGAGCTGATTCTACAAAAATACTGGAAAATAAAGATTACAGAGGACCCACTTGAATTCTGGAAGAGCAGAGTTGAGTTTGAACAACTGGCGACAATCGCCCGCAAATACCTCACAGTGGTCTCCACTGCAATTCCAATTGAACGTGTGCATCAGCTGGAACAATCACAGGCCATCAACAGGAGAAACTGGATGGACCCAAAAGATCTAAATATGATCCTGTTTTTAAACAACAACAAACTATGAAAATATGAATATGATAAATTGTGCGTATATACTGTATATATATTTGTCAAAACAGCTGAAAAGCCTTGCTTTTAATAATCGAATGTATAACAATGTTTCAACGGGTTTGCATTAACATTTAATCAATAGGGTGATATTAGGGGTGCACCGATAAATGCCAATTTACACTAATAATACGTGGCCGATAACTATTCTTAATCGCACAGCCGCTATTATGCACAGCTATTTCATGTACTACGGCTTTTGATCAGTATATCCTTATCGATCTGAAATCACTGTTAGTTTGAGTCGTTTAAAACATGCATTTGAAAAAGCAACACTCATCAAACATAATCATTATACATATTTTTTATTATCATGAAAATACCTGAAAATGTTTGAAGAACAGCAATATAAATATATCCTAAAGCCATTTCCTGGAGCTGCATGTCATAGCCATGGATATGTATAAAGGCTAGATGTGTTATGGCGGCCATCTTACCACAGGCAGCTCGCTCACTAGTAGCATTGAGTTTTGATTGTGCAGGTACTTTTAAATGACCATAACTTGCTCAATTTTCTATCAACTTTCAAACGGTTTGGTTTCTTACAAACTTTATTAACGTGGCTATAATTATGGATGCTTTAACATGTTTCATGATTTTTTTTAGTTTAAGTATGCAGTGTCATATGCACATCTTTGACGTTTGTAACAAACCAAACCGTTTGAAAATCGGACAGAAAATTAAGCAAGTTATGGTCATTTAAAATTATCTGCACCATTAAAACACAGTGCTACGAGTGAGCGAGCTGCCTGTGATAAAGATGGCCGTCAAATGCGGATGTTCCACTCAATTGGTCAGCAGCGCAGGCGAAACATCTAGCCTTTATACATATTTAATGTCATAGCTGCATGTGTGTGGTTCTTCATCTGCAGCGCATATTGAGTTTCTGCACGAGAGCGCCCTCTGGCTTTTGGATGTAGCACCATTTTACCGTAATTCATGGAGAAACATAGCAACCATCATCAGCCGATATATCAGTGCACCCCTAGGTGATATGATAATAAAGCATATTTGGCATAGTGTGGGAATTCAGGGTACTCTCCCTTCTTTAACTGGGATAAGATTTAAGAGTGTGGCGATTGTTGGAGGAGGCAAAAACTGTCACAAGACAGAATTGAGGGACGGCTACTGTATAGAGACATCTTCGTGCTGATTAGTCATGCTCCTCCTGAACTTAAATAAACTTCATTTAAAATGATTTATAGATAAGCTAACAGAGATTACTTTGTCAAATTATGTTTGTCAAGGCATGTGGACTTTTTAAATAATTTTTATCTGAGACTTGGTCATCACAATTGTTTTAAATTGTTGTAATAACAGTATTTAGATGTTACTTACATTTTTTCCTACGGTGAAAGTTATGCTCACTTTATAACTATACTAACCTACTTAATGTTAATATCCAAATTTTTAGCAATTAACCTTAACCCTAACCGTAACCTAATAGGTTAAATTCAACACTGTCTCACAAGAATTCGTACTATTTACGAGCTGGCTAATTAGTTTCAATTCATACGACCACATTCGTAAGTTAGGGGTTCGGTTTTGTTGTTGTTGTTGTTTTTACACAAGAATCGTATGATTTTGCACGATTAATTTCGTATGAATTGATACGAATTAGCCAACTCGTAAAATATGTACCATTTTGTCTCCTTTTGACACAATGCTGAGTTGAAAATGTATATATATATTTTTTGAGTGTATGCTACATAAACAAACTCTCAAATTTAGGTGATCTCAAATGATGATATCTTTTTTTGTTAGCCAAGCTAAACACAGACATGGTAAAATAACACAAACTTTATGAAAACGTTTTTGTTAAGATTGCTTTGACATTATGAACTAGAGAACAATTAAAGCAGTTTATAAATTGTTGAGCTAGTGGTTGAAAATGTTTGATCAAATGTATGTATAAAATCAACGTATATATATGTTACTTTAACTTAACAAATTAAGTTAAACAATGTGTTTTGATAAGTTATGTCAACTTATTGCAAAACTTAAAATAGTAGGTTGAATTGACCCAAATTGTTTTAACTTCATGTTTTATGCAGTGTGGGATGTGGACTTGTAATTCAATGCTGTAGTGTCACCTTGATTAATCTGTCTGTAGGCCTACTTGTGTATCTTTGCAGCTTATATGTTTTACTTTATAAAAGAACAAAGGGTCCAATATGCTTGAACAATAATATTGAGAAGACCGATTGCCATCGTCACCACTTAGTTTGCAGCACTTCGATCTCGGGCGCATGCAGTAACATCATCACTCCTGAGTTTGGAAGTTTGAGCGAGAGGGGGTGATGATGTTAATGCGCCCGAGATCGAAGTGTTGCAAACTAAGTGCCAGTGCTCTTCCGCCATTATAATAAATAAAAAAATCGCCACGTTTTACAACCACACTGTAAAAAAAACTTTGCTGCCTTAAAATTTTTTGTTGAATCAACTCAGATTTACGAGTCATGTCAACAGAAATTAGTTGTCACAACTTATAAAATATAGTTGAGAAAAGTCAACTTAAATTTATAAGTTATAACAACTCACCTGTAGTTATAGACCCTTTTACAGCTCACGTGATCAAATAGCCTGCGCGCGCATTTGGGCAACGGAAGTGGTGTTATTCCCCATTGGTTCTAACGTGGTAGCAACTCAGAAAGTTTATTAAAATGGTTTCCCAGCATCAAATTGTCTGGTTGTTGCGTTTGGTTGCACAAATATAATATACTAATATACGTATATATGTATCTGGCAACTTTATTTTTGGCCATCTGCTAACGTCTTCTATCCACTCCCCTATAGTACACGGATCTGGTAGCTGTGTTGAAAATGTTCATAAAGTCAACTTTTTTAAAATAACTTACTGTTTGTGTTGCTTCACTTTTGATTCTTACGATACTTCCGTTGCCTAAATGCGCGCGCACACGCTGCCACGTCATCATTGTGTACAAACAGTAAAAGGGTCTATAACAACTCATCACTAGTCAAGATAAATAATAGTAAGTTGAAATGACTTGTAAATCCGAGTTGATTCAACAAAATTTTTTAAGGCAGCAAAGTATTTTTACAGTGCATACCTACTCATAGTGATGGGGAAATCAAGCCTCAAATGAAGCACCAATACTTCCCCTACTGTTTCGAACTAAGATTCAAAGCTTTGAGGGTGTTGTAAACAGTGCCATATGTTGGTTAATAAACCACTAATGAAATTTATTTCATTTTTAATGTTTTGTGCACAAATAACAAATAAAAAAAAATGTGTGTGAATGAATGTTTAATTTACCTATTAAAGTGTGGCAATAAGTTCCAGTATGAGTTAATATTCATACAATTCAATACTGTAGGCTACAGAATAATATTCACATAATAACACACATGCACAAAAGTATATGGAAATACAATACTATATATATATAGTATTATTTGGGACAAAAATTTGAATAAGGCAAATAACTCATAAAAAATCTTTGGGGTTTGAACATTCTGACACGCAAAGCACGCAGGTAAGTGAAGCCTTGTTTGTTATTGTCACGTGATTTCTACATTAACAACACAAGCTTTGAATTGAGGCTTTATCTGGCACCAAGCTCCGAAGCCTCGGTTTAAAAATGTAACATCACTATTTACTCTTGTCATGTAACAGTCTTAAGGAAAAACATGGAAGTGTTTGGTTGCTTCTTAATTCATCCTTGTTTGAATCTTAATGAATGAATGGTGCTATACGGACGCGTTGTACAAAGATTAAGTGCACACATTAAGAAAAGAGAGGTATGTATTTATTAAAGTAGAAGGAAGAACATTGTAAAATATAGAAAAACGGTGGTGTTTTCCGAGCAAAAAGGTGTTTTGTCGCCCTCTTCTGGCCAATAGGAAAATGACAAAAAAAAAGGTTTAAGGTCTGTTTTGTGAAACCGAGAAAATAATTCGTCCACAGCTATAGCACACGCGAAATGCTGAAATAAATGATTTAATTAAAAAATGTTTTGCCGGGTTTCAATAAGCCAAGCTATTTAAGCTTTTCCGTTTTGTGGTGTTTATGGGAGAGCTATTTGTGATGAGGGTGAGATTCCAGAAAAACACTGAAAATGTAGATGGGTAAATGTAGGCCATATATAGAAACCAAAAGTGTATTATTAAGTCAGGCACGTACTGTACTGCAATGTCTTTATAATATTCGTCATTGATGCTAAAGACATTGTTTTCATCACCAGGTAAACATATCCGTTTACAATGGGAGGTGGCAGGTTATTCAAAGGAAGTAAAATAAGTTTTGTTCTTGGGCAGAAGTGAAAGCGCTTCATCTCTCAGATCTTTCTGTAGGCTACTTTGGACCAACAGGTGTTATAGGTGATTTAGTATTTTTTTCTAGTTGATTTCTGGGTCCAAGAAAACAGCGAAATGAATCCTGAACCATCCAAAACACACAAAAACAACAGGAGGGATCGCTTTGGTAACATCTCTTTCTTTATTAAGAGTTTAATTTGGTATTACTTAATTTGTTTAAATGTAATTGTAAACATTAATGTCACAATAACTGAATCACATACTGTAGCTGCTGCATGTGTTTCGCTCACGCTTTTGTGAAACATTGCAGATCGTCATAGAGGAAACAGACATCAAAGTTTTTCGCATGGATGCAATTATTCACCGCTTCCATATAAACGTGTGCGTAGACGCCAGATGTTTTCAGAAAGTGGTAAGAGCGATATATGCATATCAAATAGGCCTATAAAGTGAAATATGTTGTGATATTAGTCTGCAAACATTAAACTATTGACTGTCGATCACATATTTTTGCTAGTTGTTAAACGATGTCACCTGACAAGGTTAAAGTATTTTTTTACGCTGTGAATTCATCATTATACTCTTAATTTCCATTTTAACCACAACAACAAATAAAGAATTTACTTGGATTGAATAAATGTTTTGAGATTCATGTTTATTGTTTTATGACTATAAGAAAAAAAAATATATATATACAACTACTTAATTGTGATTTTTATTTTTAAATTCAAACCAGAACTGGAAATATTAATTTAGGGCTGTTTAACCTTGGGTTATCTTTGTTCTAAACCTGCCTTTAACCCTAGCTTAAGGAGTGTTTCTCACTTGTAATTTAGAAACAAGGTTATCAAAGTCATTAAGACAACTTGCCCCAAATTGAAATGTCTGCTAATGTTGGTTAAATCTCAGGGTTAGCTCAACATAGCACATTAGCTAAAGTATCAAAAGACACGTTTTTAAGCGGTTTTGATCAATGAAACATTGTAAAAAAAATTGCTATACAAATAAATGTGACTTGACGGGGGGACAGAGAATGAAAAAACATTTTTACCTTGTCTTTGTTGAATAATGGTAGTCTACCCGCATTCACGAACATCCAAAAAGTGCTAGACATGCTAAACATCTCAGTCTCATAGTAATTCCTCTTTTAGAAATGTCAGCCAGAAAACAGCCCAATCTGAAAAACTGATGCTTATGACACAACAGGCATCTCACTGCCCCTCCATTTCGAAATAATTGGCTACATTTTTTGAGTGGCAGCAAAGTCAGCCAATCAGTAATGAGATTGCAAGTTAAGCCAGTAGGGGGAGCCAAATAGGTGCAAAACCACTTGTTTAAAATCCCCCACCCTAATAGAGCTATCTGAGAGAGGTTTTTAGGAAGCTTCTAAGGCATTACAGACCAAAACAAAACATTTTTTTGTCTACATGTCACATAACAGAAGGATAAATACCCCGTTCAATCATTCTATGTCACCTTTAAGGGTGCATGATTTTTTAAAAACACCTTGGAAAAGGGAGTTGGGCCGGCCACCAAAACACACTTGTTGCCAGTCAGAAGTAAGGGGTGTGTCTACTAACCAACATCGTTGCCTGGGTTGCGTATGTGTGGGGAGGGCCTATCAATTAGAGGTCCAGATTCTATTGGGTAGGGGCGTGTTTGTTTAGGTGATTTTAAATGTCAACATTGGCTTTCCTAGATCATGCACCCCGCCTTTAATTTGTGTACCATTTATAGAGAGAAAGCGATCTGGTGGATGCATTTATTCCCGACCTCTGCGATCAGCAGAATCACAAGATCACCAAGAATCACCAACAAACAGAGGTGTGAGTTGTAAAATATCCACTTTTATGACATGTTTTATGATAAGAACTTTTACTTCATTAATTTAAATGCCCATTTATTTCTAGATGATGACTCAAATTTCAAGACACTTTTGTTGAATATGATCATAAAGAACCTACATCCATTAAAAACTGTAACAGGATTCCAGGATCTTGCAAGCAGTCTACACCCCTCTTTAAATATAAATGAGTCCTCGATCCAAACTGAACTTCAGAGCATTTATAGGCAAAAACGACTGGAAGTACAGAACGCAATCAATGCTGGGAGTAATCTTGTCCTCTCTGCAGAGCTGTGGAGTTCAGATAAGACAGTGTTTTATCTGACAGTATCTTGCCATCTTATAAACAAAAACTGGATGCAGAAATCCTATGTCCTAGATACAGCTCATCTCCTCATTGAGCGTACAACAGAACATGTTGTAAAGCAACTGATGAGAATTTCAAATGAGTGGAACATCACAGAAAAAATTCAAGTTGTGGTCACAAATATTGATGACATGAAAAAGGTTGACAAAAGTATATGCCAATGGACATTTATACCTTGTTTTGCCCGTACGCTGGATAAAGTGTTCAGAGAAACCATAGGTGACTCTGGCTGGAAACATCTGTTGGGAAAATGTCAGCAAATAGTTTCATTTTTCCACCAGAACCCCAAAGCTTCAGAAAGCCTCCAGAAGCATCGCTCTCACCTCAAGCTCCAAAAAAATGATCTGATTCAGAGCAGTGATCTACGGTGGCTTCATACACTTCACATGCTACAGAACATCTTAGAGCTGTGGCCCGCCATTTTTAAGGTTTTTATTGACTTTCTAGAGGAGAAACTTTGTTTAAATGAGAATGAAAGAAAAATATTGAAAGATATTTTAGCAGTACTGAAGATTCTGAAGAAGGTTACTGAAGAAATGGGAAGTCAAGGGTACAGCCCCATCTCAATGATCATACCGCTGGTCCAGAGACTGCAGGAGGAACTGAGAAAACTGGAGATGGGAAATGAAATAGCCAAGACACTTTCTGCGAAATGTGACCATCATATCGGCAACATCAAGCAAAATTATTGGTTCAGAGTTAGCACAGCACTGGACCCACGATACAAAACCTGTGTGATGGATTCTAATATTGGTGTCAAAGCAGAAATCCAATCACTGATCAAGGGAAACAGGCACACTACACACAGCAGTTATGACACAAGACGTGAAGAGATGATTCTGGAAAAACATTTAACACAAATTCAGAGGATCCACTTGATTTCTGGAGGAGCAGAGTTGAGTTTAAACAACTGGCGACAGTCGCCCGCAAATACCTCACAGTGGTCTCCACTGCAATCCCAATTGAACGTGTGCATCAGCTAGAAAAATCACAGGCCATCAACAGGAGAAATTGCTTGGACCCCAGAAATCTCAGTATGATCCTATTTTTGAAAAACAACTAACCAGAACATTTTATATAGTGTGTATACATTATGATGGGGTGTTTTAACACGTTTCTGAATCAAATATGGACAAACCCACCACTGGGTTAAAATATTGGTTTGTCCATTTTCTTAAGCCATGGGCATATTTATTTAATATGTTTAATTTAACATACATTATATCTTTTAGATTGAATATATATTGAACATGAGTGAAGAAAATTAATGAAGAGTTAAATTCAACCACTAAAACTAATTTTACCATGAAGGACAGCAAGTAAATAACTGTAGCATACTTGTATAGCATGTTATAAAGTAAGAACTAATAAAGTAAAGCTTATTTTTTTGCCTTTCTTGTAAAACAGTAACTTTGAAAATAAATGTATAACAGTAGGCTAATTATATTTTAGCATTAGAAATACTGTGATTAGAGCTTACACAGACTATTATGGGTGGTGGTCTGTATAAAGTCCGATATTAAATGTGTTCTCAGTTTGTCATACCTCAGAAAATCTGCTAATACCACACAGACAGATTTTAATGATAAAAACGGATTAATCAATTAAATAAGTAAATTAAACAAGTTATCAAAATCTTGGAAAAAATAGGCAGGATTCTCTGCTCTCAAACGTTATGGGGCGTTTCCGCTGTTGAAGCTGAAACCACGCCCACTCGCTGGAGAGCTTCCGCCTCTCAACTTTCAAACACCGCTACAACCCGAATGGATGCTCGTGGTTGTGTCAAAAGCAAATATGATGATTGTGATATTTTTGTTTGTTTGTTTGTGTCATAATAAAATTTTAAGTTCACTTAGATTTTTTCTCTCTGTGTAAGTTATGCTCACTGTATTGTATGAGTTTCTATGTCTTGCTGTTGTTTTATGGTGTACTGTATACAAATGAAATTATTTTTTTTTTAATCGGATTATCTGTTCTTTCATTTGAAATATTTTATGTTTATTTAAATAAGAATTTTTTTTCTGGAAAACATTAAACTTAAGCTGGGTGGAAATTAAATGAAAAATCTCTATTTGATCCACACTTCAACAGTTGCACGATATAAATGTTCATGTATAAATTAGATGAATGTTGATTTATGAAAATAAACACCACAGTCTTTATTTTTCATTGTGTCTTTGCTGCGTCTGTGTTGCTTAGGAACTAATTTGTTTGGCGGAAGAGTAATATTTGTACTAATATAATTACAACTTATTTGCTGGGTTTTATTTTATGAAATTCTGCTACGTTTATGAAGTAACCGTTTAATAAAAGCAATTATTGCTTTAATATTTTATAAAAGAATTTCGAAAAAGGATCCAATACATTTGAAAAATAATATTGCACAGACATTGTCCACAAGATGGCAATAGTAACATAGGTATAATATTACGTGAAATATGTAGGTTTTATTTGAAACAATGAATAAAGCCATGGCATACATAATTGGTGGAACCAAACGTTGTAGACTTGAATAACAAGTTCCAAAAAAACATCAAAATAACACAGGGTGTTTATGTAGCCTACTAAATGACCACGTACAGTCTTAGCAGAGCTAAACTGTAAATACCTAATTATTATGCTATTATTTTATCATATTTACAAAGACCTTCCCCATCTTATTTTTAGACATTTTAGGTATTTTTGGTTAAATTCAACTAACCTGAACGTCTTTGGACTCTGGAAAGAAAACTGTACTCAGAGTAAAAATGCAGCATGAAGTTAAAACAGCTTAGTTTCACAAGTCAACTATTTTAAGTTTTGACTTAAATAATTTTTTTTTTAAGTAACACAAAAATATGATGATTTGATATCATTTTTTTACAGCAGTGGTTCTCACCCTGAGATGGGCGGCCCCGGTTTTTATAAAATAAATGTATTTATAAATTCTGTGTATTTAAATCTCAAAATAAATGTCATTAACAAACATCACTACGTTCAATAATTTAATATGTTTTGTTTAATTAAAATGTTAAGTTTTACAATGTTTTATGTCATACACAGGAGTCCCACACAGTTAAATTCAAATTCAAGGACCTTTCAAGGATTTTCCAGATTGCAATACCCTCAAATTCAAGGACTAAATGTGGGGACACATTTCAAGTGAGAGCAAGGTTACATTGGGTTACCTTTTAAGGGAACTCGTGCTACAACACTGCGGTGACACTTAAGGGACGCCTCCAGTGGTAAGTGCGTCTGAATGTGTATATCAAATTCAACCAATGATGAGGCTTAATGACAAAGACGGGGTGATGCAGGAGCCAGGAAGTATATCGCTATCTGATATATTGCCGAAGACGTCGTTACAGGGACGAAGGAAGACGCAGCATCTCGTTCCCTTCTCGGAGAACAACAGTTACATACGTAACCAGAGACGTTTTCATGTGTCAAACTATGCAAAAAAAAAAAAAACATTTTGGGATGAATCAACATTAGCATACAGAAGATATAAGCATTTAAAACAAACTGTTTAGCACGTGTGCTTAAAAAGTCTAGAATTTTTATGATATTATCCTACACTACACAGGGAAAAATATAGATTTTCCAGAAAACTTCTTGCATAAAATAGTTCAAGCACTTTAATGACCTGTATCTATCTGTATGTATATTTTCAGCAACTTCCCAGGGCCTTGAATTTTTCCCCCCAGATTCACAAACTTTCAAGGATTTCAAGGACCCGTGGGAACCCTGCATAAATTTTCTTTGGGGGGGCATGAAGGGTTGCACCTCTTCAATGGGGGCCGCACGCTAAAAAGTTTGAGAACCACTGCTTTACAGTGTGTGCTGACATTCAAACTCCTCTCTCCTAACACAACCAAGGTTCAAACGAGGGACCTTTTCTGCTGTAAAAGCAAAAATGCTAAATTATTTCTTGAAACTGCTGTGATAAATTAGTTTTAATGCCTCAGGTTATTAAACATGTAATAGCATGTAATCCTATAACACCGGTGAACTAGTTTTTCTGCCTTAAAGGGAGGGATAGTACAACTAAAAATTAAATTGCTGTCACCTTGATAAATGATGGTAAGCACACAGTTGACAGTACCCATATTACTTGTTTCTCCTAATAAGTCAATGGGTACCATCAACTGTGTGATTACAATCATTTATCAAAAATTTTTCCTTTGTGTTAAACAGAATAAAAATTTCATGCATGTTCAAAACATGAGGATGAGTAAATGATGACAATTTTTTTGTGGTTGAACTATTTCTTTAAAATAATAACCGTAAACATCAGTATAAATTACAGTCCCCGGTGAAGTTTTACAGTTTTTGGTTTTATTGAAAAATATAACGGTTATTTAGCAGGGAAAGGTGAGGCAATTCATTATTAAGTCAATACAAAACAATACAGGTAAAGGTGAAAAAGAGAGAGTGAATACAAAAAAATTAAGAGATACTGTTAATTGAAGCCTTAGTGTTTTAAGCCATTTTCTGTAGGAATTCTGTATTTGACAGCAGAAGATTCAATTACAGATTTGATGGTATAAATTATTATACTACTGTGGTCTTAACAATAAAGCAAAAATAAACTGCACAAACCTCCATGTTATTACACGATGGTACAATTTTGTCCCTGCATATGCAAAGACTACTAAATGAATGAACACTACTCCAATACTCCAAAAAATCCTGTAGATGGTGCCATAGTGCTCTCCAACAAACCTCCTTACGGTCAAGTTTCCAGCTCATGTGTCTTATCTAGACATCTTCAGCCACCTTGTGTGCAGCATGACATTTTTGAGACCACTTTCTTAACCCATAAAAGAAACAAAAATAAAAGGGCAAAAAAAAAAAAAAGAGAACTGGCACATTTGTTTATACTCCACTTAAGTAATTCTGTTCGAACTCTCAGACAAAAATGGCACATTGCAGCATTTCAGCTGGATATAAGGCAGCACAAGTCCATTGTAGGCAATCACCCAATTTTCTAATTCTTTGAGGATAAACCATAAAAAAAAAACACTGTAAGAAACTCAACAAGTCATGCATCCCCTTAAAACTTAACAGTTAACTTAACTTAAACCATTTAAGTAAACCGGTTGCATTAGACCATTTAAGTTTTAAAACACATACATTTAAGTACTGTAAACTTGAGTCATGTGCAATTATCCACTTACATTTAAGTAGTGTGAATTTAAATATAAGTCCATAACTGCATATGACACAATTTGTTTAAGTTCACAGTACTCAAATGTATGTGTTTTAAAACTAATGCAACCGGTTTACTTAAATGGTTTGAGTTGAGTTAACTTTTAGGTTTTATAGTGTACTCATCCGTACCGTATTTATCTCTCTGTACAGACATACTGATTTCATAAACCAACAGCATGAACAAGCTATACACTAAGATACATAAGATGTAGTGTTTGAGAGCTAATGATGGTGCAATGCTTATCCGAGACGACCATGTTAACATTTTATAAAAGGCTACAGAGAGATGACTATATAATGCAAATAAAGTATAAGATCTACAACAGATCATTGGGTACCATAGACAACCATTTGTCTCTTCTAGTGTGCTTGTAATGCCAGATTACAGGACCGACACAGGTGACGGAATAATAATCTGGATTATTAGATTCAAATATACAGTAAATGAATGAAAGCGACTGTACATATATCAAGAATGCAATGCTTTTAAATGATACTGAGTCACTTTAAAATTGTATGATTACCCAAAGTATATAATGAAAAGTTAATACTTGGATGCTGGATACCAGGAAGTTGGCAAGTATTTCTGATCTTTTTCATACCAACATGAATGCCTTCTCTAGTAGTTGCTATTGGTTTTGCACGCATAGCCTGAATTCAGCAATACAAAGTATAACAAGAGTAATTCAGAGATGAAAACCCTCCAGAAGTCCTTGTGATGATGAGCACTGTTTTAAGACAGAGACACTGAAGAGTCTATAAACAATAATGAAATAACACTTCTACACAAACCTCTTCATAATCTGTTTACTCTGTCATACACGCAACACTATCAACTCAAGTCTCAATCCAATTATTATTTCTGCAGCATTATAATAAGACAACATTACTGTTAATTTCAGTTTATGGATCACATAAATCTGACCTTCTTCACATCTCCATGACTGAGAATTTCATGTGACCTGACAGGAAATCCTCTTATACAAACATGAAGCACATGACAAAGTCCAGATCTGAATTGAATGAAGGCAACACATTAAAGAGAGTCCTGTTTAACCTCCAACAAGTTTATGGTATTCGACATCCAATACAATTGGTTGTAAATATTACTAACCTAAAAAGTTATAGTTCGCCCCAAAATCGTACGTAGTGACAAATAAGACTTTCTTTCTACAGAAAACAACAGGAGATGTTTGGCAAATTTAGTGAGGGTCCCCATTGATTTTCAATGCATCAACATCATGATTTAGACTTTATCCTCGTGTTCCACCGTAGAAAAAAAGTCACATGACTTTCAAATGATGCTGGGGTGAGTACATGACATTGAAAATTGTAACCCAATCAAGAACTGCAAAACAGGAAACTTAAAGACTGTTGGCATTCGGTTCAGAGTTACAAAGAGTGCAAAGGCATAGGTGAGCTGTATCCGAAAAATGCACCGTCAACAAGTCCACACATACCTCCAGTATCAGCACTCTCAGTGGTCAACACTGGAATTCATTTATGATGCACACGGGACAATGATTGCCATTTTAAATAGCATTCCGATCCAACGGCACACAGAAACAAATACGTAAGCACATTCTTCTTACAGCTGTGGGCGCTTACTAGTAACAAAGAGTTTGTGTACCTGAAATAGAAGTTGTAGTGGAGAAAAACAAACTGAAATACACATCTTCCCTTTTATCTCCATAATAAAAACGGTCCTTGTGCTAGCATGTACATCCACAAATTGAAAACAATCCACATGTTTTTGATCTTTGCACAGACCATCCGGCACCGTGAGGTTTACACCCTAATCTCATCATCATCTTCATTGTCATCCATGTAGGAGAAGTCTGTGTCGTCTTGAACTCGGGGTGTGCTGTACTTGACCATGTTGTCCTCGTATAACTGGTTGTCGGGTTTTTCCTCCAGCACGGTAGACCCTGAACTGGACACGGAACAGCTGTCTAGATGTTCATGGTTCCTGGTAAGGATCTCTGGAGTGTAAGGGGTACTCCCGGAGTTAAGATGAAGAGATCGGATATTAGGAAGGGACTCCTCTGCCTCGTTGGATGGGCTTTGGAGAGGTGAGCTGCGTCCCTCGCTACTTTTTCCTTCTTCGAACCCAAGGTCGTCGTCGTCACAGCCCTTCTTTTCCATGACGCTCAGGATGTCCCCCAGCATGGAGGGACCCAGATCGATGTGGAAGGACATTATGGACTCTGCGTGTTTCATGCCTCCGGTATACGGAACCGACGGCCGCAAGTCGGTCAGCTCACCGAAGCTCTTCTCTTCCAACTCCAAGTCAGAAGCAAGGGGTGCTGTAGCACCATTAAGTGGCTTTTTATCATTGTCCGGAAGATACCTTAAAGGACTTGATGACACGCTTTTGGGAAAACTGATTCCGACACTTCGTTCGACGCCGTCTTCGTTCAGATACGGCAATGAGATTGCGGTTTTCACACTTGATGAACCACCGGGAGTTGCCAGTTTGGATTTATCAGGTTTGTCGCGATTGACGGATTGGGAGCGTTTGCTGCTCCTGAATGTTCGGGACAACAGGCTCTGTTTGGGTGAGGTGCGCTGCACCTCTGGCTCTCGTGGTGGCTCTCCGGAACGGGTGCTTAGAAAGGAGGTGTCCCCGAACGCATCGCCTCCTCGACCCACGTGCATAGTATGGCGGAAATCTCCCAGAGGCGCGCTGATCATCTCCGCTGTGAGATCGGCGCGAGAACGCCGCTTCGACTGGGAAGACGTGGACACGAGCTGTTTTAGAATAGGCATGATGATGTTTCTTAATCTTTGACCACAGAAAACAAGAATAACCAGTGTCTTTTGTCTATGAACAATAGGTCAATCTTTCCTCAAACTGCGTGTATCCAGGACAGAAGTCAGGATGAAAACACCTTCAAGCATGTTGGACTCATCGCCATTGTAAGCAGAGATGTGTTACAGTGTCCAGCCGTAAGCATGTGCAAGCTGCGGAAATAAAAAGATAATATTTTAATATAAGAAAAAAATAAGATCTATTCTATTGTACATTACAACTGGAAACTTTGATATGTGTGAATATATCACAACAGAAATATTACATTGTTGGTTCAAAAATGGATGACCCGGATAATGTGCGTGTATATTTGGGTTCGTCCTGTTTTGACCCAACGCTGGGTTGACAATAACCAAGCATTTCTTTGGGGTGTAGGAAATTATTATACTTTGAAAATAGGATTTTCTCAATGACATCATAAGCAAACATTATTCAGATTATTATTATTATAATGAAAACCTTGCATCAACATGAAGTATTTCAACACTAAAGCCACTTGAAGCATTGCTTATATTACATAAAAAGATAAATGGAAGAAATGAGAAAAGGAATTCCCGTTGACACTCCATCCCATTTCCCATGATCCTTTATTGTTGTTGGATGTGGAAGTGCTGTGTCGACAGGGTGACACGTTGCACAAATGATTTATGTTACATGAAAGATTTACTTCAGCACGGTGGTAAACACGCTACCACTTAAAACAAAGCGTTGTGCTTTTAACTTGACTTGTGTTGAACCTTTGAACCATCTGTTTACTCTGGAGTTACGCCACACAAATTCCTCACAATATTCTAGGGCCTAACATGAACTTTCAGTGTGAAAACTATTATTGATGGTCAGTACTGTTGTGGGACAAAAGCACAGTTGAGTAAATCGGTTTATTGCAACAATAAGTATTGAGAGTTTTAAGCAGATGTTCACTACAAAATAAACCAATAAAGTACAACTCTTTGTGATTACATAACTGAACTCGGGGGATTTTGGGAGATGCAGAGAGCTGCATTTATTTAAGTCCATCCAGACTGAAATTCTCTGTACTATGTGCCAGACTCTTATGGTGCTTTTCCATTATTTGGTAGGACACGTCTTTGCTCGCTTTTCTTTGGCTTGGTTCACTTTTCCATTGCTGATTAGTGCCACTTCAGAGTGGGTGAGAGTATACGCCTTACTTAGTCCACCGCCATGTTGATTCCAAACCGAGGCTGTGAGAAATAGACGTCCAGAGCGTGCACTTTAAACGTATTGTTTAGTATCAGAACTCGTCCGTCAAAGCACATATGATGACATCACTTGATTTGCTTGATGGCGCACGTGGGTAATCAGTTGACCAATCAGTGATCTGCAGTGTTTACATGTCACATTTTACAGAAGTATTGGAACGGCTTGCTTGAAACCTCAACAGAAGCAGTACTAAAAAGTATCAGGTACTTAGTATTGCACACAGTGGACACTCCCCCAAAAGTAAGCCGTAATATCCAATGGAAAAGCACCCTTATATCATCAGTAAATCTAAATATTTACTTGCCAGTCTACTGCACAGTTTGTGCTGAACAATGTATTTCTTTTCCTTTTCCATCTTTCTTGTTTCTATTTCGTAAACATTTACGATCCTTTCCTTACTCCTTTATGACACATACTGTGTCATCTCGCAAGACTAATGACAGCTGTGTCATCTTATTGTAGTGCCGCCGTAAAGGGTAATAAAACAAAGAGAAAGTGAAACTGTGAGAATCTTTAAGATTCCAGTGCTTAGAGTTCATTGCGAACCTTTTGATACCCAGCTGGTCGCTGTGATTTATAGTTTAATAATCAGATTATCTGGTTCCTTACGCAGGGGAGGCCTCTTGGCTTTGACTGACCACCAGCGGCAAACAAAACACCCTTGAGACTCATCGAATGATTCATTCAAACAAACCAAGATCACAGACACGTCTGTAAAGCTAACAGGTGTTAAAAATACACTCATTCGATTTCCCCGAAACTAAAGTAAAAATATATCAGCAAAGCCCTCGTCGCCATCTGGACGTTTGTCTGCAATTCGCCGTGATTTCAAACGTGACTTCACGGCCACCCCCTGTCTTGGCATGCATGCCATCGGGGTGAATGAAATCCAAGCAACAAGCTTCCAAAAGACACGTCACCCCACCAAAACATTTGCATCTCTGATAACAAAAGCCCATTGAGGTCACAAGTGACTGAAGCTGTGAGGGAACAGAAGGGGTTTTGATAAATTATAAGCTCACCACTCGAGTAAAAAAAACAACAACGGGATTCAGCTCTGCCAGGTTGACCTCATTGTTAAATCACGGCATATCGCCCCACTCTCAGCACCCTAGAGAGATGCTTTGTATGTTTAAATTTGTCAAATTTACCATTTATAATTGATGTCATTGTAACATTAATCAGGAAATAAATGAGCTGTTGATGTGACATATGAAGCAATAACTGAAGTGTTCATTTATTATTTATATTCATTATATTATTTATTTATTTATAATTCTTCTCCTTTATGTTTCTCATATACCTTGCAAAATGCATAAAATGTAAATGTCTTAAGTAGCATGGGTATATTTGTAGCAATAGCCAACAATACAAGTATGTGTCAAAATTTGCCACAATTTTATGCCAAAAATCATTAGGATATTAAGTAAAGATCATGTTCCATGAAGATTTTGTAATTTTCCTACCAGAAATCCAAAATGTATTTATCATTAGCAATATGTGTTTCTAAAGACTTCATTTTGGCAACTTTAAAAGGCGATTTTCTCAATACTTTGATTCCAGATTGATTCCAGATTTTCAAATAGTTGCATCTCGGTCAAATATTGTCATATTCTACAAACCATACATCATTGCAAACAGACCCGGCGCCAGACACAAATTCACGGACGGGCATTTCATTTTTTCAGGGGGGGCACAAATGAGAGCAACCTCACTGCAATCCATAATATCATTAATTATGAATTAAATGGACAAAAAAGCAAGGAAGAACTAACATACCTCTCCATTAACACAACGGAGTTGTCGTAAAGATTGGACCTATCTTACTGAAGCAATCTAAACGCAAATAAAACACGTCGCAGGGCTCGTCATCAACGCTTGTCCACTTAATATCAGAGAAAAGTGGATTTTTTAAAAGGCCAAGTGAAAGAGAATTTTACTTGCTCGACCAAACAAGTAGCCTAGTCTGATTAAAAACGCCAATAACAATCACAAAAACAGGATAATGATTCTGCATCCTTTAGTCTCAATGGCGACCGAAAGTGCATAATGTAATAACGCAAAGTTAAACAAATAAGCACAGCAAACACAAAGTGAGTTAACAAAGTGGGTTAAACATACTGCGGTAAAAATGTGGATTTTTTAAAAACATGATACAGTTAGCAGCATCACATCACACTGTTGAAAATGTGACAGATTTAATGACAGTTCACTAAAAAAGGAATTAATATTAAGCCACTTACATTTTAGACGCAATGTTGACTGTTTTTGTTGTTTCAGCAGCGAAAATAGTTGAAAGATAACAGCAGAACCATAACGTGTCAGTCTCACTGCAGCACCACTCAATCGTGTCTTAACGTTAAGCGGTGGCACGCTTAGCAAACAACCAAACATTTCCGCGCTCACTATTGACAAACCAATCAAATACGTTTAAAAAATATATTTTTAAAATCAGACCAAACACATTTTTATTTTTATTCAGGAGTTTTATATGTACAAAACAATAACTTCTAATTAATAACAGTGGCCTATTGATAAAAACATGGAGCTGGTGAACAGGTGAAGGGAGACCGCAGGTTCATCCAGGGCGGGCACTGGTGGCTTAGGGCGGGCCCGGCCCCCTAAGGCCGGGACTGATTGCAAACCTTTTTAATTCAAATTCAGATGATGTCTAAATCTCAATTTAAAAAAGCAAAAATGACCCAGAGTTATATTGTGGTCCAGGGTCACAATACTTTAACAAATTAGGGGATTTTATAACATGACATTTGTGTTAAGCATCGTTACTGTGAGTTCACACCAGACACGAGTTCAACGATTTGCGTGAGTTGATAACATACAAAGTCAATGTAAAGACGCGATCAGACGCCTCCTCGCTTGGGGCGATACGAATGACGTGAACACATGCTCTTCGCCTCAAATGCGTCTTCGCCCAAGTTGAAAATATTCAACTCGAGCGAAAAATGCAAATAGAGCGTCTTGCGCAAATGATTTCTATGTTAAGTCAATGTAAAGATGCGTTTACGCGCCTCTGGAGGTAAACGGGCGTGAATGAGGCGTTTAGCGCAGTAGACACAAATCTGCATCATTTGCGTGTCTAGTCCGTG
Source organism: Paramisgurnus dabryanus (assembly GCF_030506205.2). Taxonomy (NCBI): domain Eukaryota; kingdom Metazoa; phylum Chordata; class Actinopteri; order Cypriniformes; family Cobitidae; genus Paramisgurnus; species Paramisgurnus dabryanus. Next base: position 44,857,267 of record NC_133337.1, on the reverse strand, counting down.
CGAATTGAGCGTTGCCGGGGAAGAATGCGAGAGTTGAAAAATCTGAACTTTGCCAGAAAATCACGTCGCCAATAAGGAGCTTGCTCTGGTAGTGACGTGATTACCGGAAGCTAGCGGAGTTGCATAAGCCCCTCCCATGACGCGAATTTCCACGTGAATGTCTAGAATGACTAGAATTTCACGTGCGAATGAAGTGAGTAAACTCAAAATGTTCAAGCGTCCAACTACTCGCAGTAGCGCGTTTTTGCCGCCTCTACTGCGTTTGGTGTGAATCCAGCATAACACATCAGTACAAAATTCCAACAGCTCTTAAAACCCTCTACACCAGCTAAAATCTCCCTCTGGACTTCCAATATATATATAAGCCATAGCATTATGACCAAATGCCTAATATTGTGTAGGTCCCCCTTTTGCAATCAAAAGCGCCCTGACCCATCGAGGTATGGACTCAACTAGACCTTTATATCAGAACCAGCACGGACCACACGGGCCAGCCTTCGCTCCCCACATGCATCAATAAGCTTTGGCCACCCATGACCCTGTCCCCGGTTCAGTGCTTTTCCTTCTTTGTACCACCTTTTACAGGTTCTGACCCCTGCAGACACATTTTGACCCTTAAAGGGTCGCTAAGATCCTTAAATTTGCCCATTTTTCCTGCTTATAACACGTCAACTTTGAGGACAAGGGTTTGTTGATGTGTTAGAAGAAGCAGGAGACCTACATTGGAGACCTACACATCCACAGCTGCTTAGACTGTTGTGTTGAGACTCAGTAAGAGTCTAACCACACATCTGCAGGGGGTGCATTTCAACAGGGGACAAACTCCAAACCGGGACACCGGGAGACCTGCTCCCATCTCAACATTCCTAAGCTAAGAACACACTGTTACGATAACAGTTATGTACTAACAAGCAATGGACTGTGGTTTATAAAATGTAGAAATATTTTGGGGATTTTCAAGTATCATCAAGCACATTCACGATTATGTTAATACATGCCTAACTAAGTCACATGTTAAGGGATTTATGACCTTAAAGTAAAGCAATACTTGTATAGATGAATCATATCTTTGCTACAAGCATCTTTGCTAATTCCGGAATTGTATAAACACACGCCATCGCACCCATGACTCTTCCCTTATGATGTCACAATCTCTTGCGTAAGGACGCTCATGCAAAACACATGGAAGAATATCAGATGAAAATATTGCAGCAAATGAGACACCAGCATTACAGCAGCACTATTTATAGACCAGCTTTAATCTTTAAACAAGACCATTACTTATTAAACAAGCTGCTGCCGTGCTAAGATCCTAACACATCTTGTATCATATCTGCAACTTTCTGATTCAATGCAACAGAAATTAATGTGTATTATTTAAGCAAAAAAGGTAAAATAGGCTGTGCTCCATGTATTGCAAAATATATTGTGTAAGATTCAGTCTTACACAGTATTAAAGGAATAGCTCAACAAAATAACATTTCTGTCAACGTTTATTCACCATCTGTTATTAAAACATGTATATAACCCTCCTCTGTGGAAGACAAAAGAAGATATTTTAAGAAATGGTTTTGTATCCATACAATGGGGGCCGATGTTGTTTGTTGACCAGCATTCCTAAAAATGTCTCCCTTTGTGTTCTACAGAAGAAAGTCATACAGGTTTGGGATGACATGAAGGTAAATTTTTGGGTGAAGTATCCCTTTAAGCTCCTTATTGCTTTTCATTGGACTTTTAGCCTTAGCACATAAAACATTAACAGCACATATTTTTAGCTAAAATGTACAAAGCAGTTTTATGCAGCCTAGAACCTAAATATGTATTTATTTATTTATTTATTTAGTAGCCCATATTTACAAATATATATATATAAAATGTTCTCTATAACTTATCCATAAAAGGACAACACAAATAAGTATTTTTAGCCATGATAAAGCTCATTAGAGACATCCTTTTAGTATGCAGAATAGAGATTTAGGACAGCATGACAGGGGCTTACTGATCCAACGACACCCTTGATAATCTCTAAAGTACTTTACGTCCCTTTACAGGTCTCCTGTTCACACAGATACCAACAGTACAACTGATACTGATCATTATTTCCTGTTTGGCATGATGTCCCCCATATTAAATAGCTACTAGAGTCATCTGAATATTCATACCAAATTTAGGAAGAGAGATGCTACACACCCTCCAAAAGTCTTGCTGGATATTTCACACTACAGCCTGATATACCATTTATTCAGAGCATGGCTGTTATCTCTCAAATAATAATTATATTGTGATGTATTTACTCAGTGGGTAGCTGCAAAACCTTAAAATAATTTAATTTAAAGGCACTGAGTCACTCTAATTGTCCTGTGTAATGTTTAACAATCAACCCGAGGCAACAACAGAAAACATGTGGTCCATTTCATAGGTGAATGGATGTTTGTGTATTATGCATAAACATACTTCAGAGATGAAAGTTTCATAGAGAATACTTCTACCATTCTAGTATGCCATACTAATTTTATATAAGTGCTAATTTGGATTTATAATGGTTTAAATTTTAAATCTTTGCTCAACTATTACGTCTTACTCCTTTAACAAACTTAACACCAGGGGCCCGTTCTTCGTACGTCGCTTAATACATCCAAGATCAAATGAGACATCCGAGAAGTTTAGATCTGGCTAATTATAATCTCGCTTATTTGGTTCTTTGAACACCACTGCTGTTGATGATTATTATGGCAGGATTGAATTATCTGAGATCACTGCGCGTTCGTGCACTGCAAGAAAAGTCAATACATATCGATAGTAGAATCACTGATCAGCCACGCTGTGATTGGCCAGTTGTTACAATGGCCAAGAACACGCCCATTTTTAACCCCTACAGTCTGAGAGCTATTGATGAAAGGTTGTGAACTTTTTATGTGACTGAATTTAAAAACCCAGTTAAAGCTACTTTAGTACATAATCACCATAAATAATGTACAATTTTCTGTAAAAAAATAATCTTGATATCTTTACTATGCTTGTCAAAGATTGAAATTAATGATTGTAATTAAAATTTGATGCTCCTAAAGTACTTTAAGTCTCTTTTAAAAACAGTTAAATGCTATTTTGTCTGTTTGTAACAGCAACTTAAAAAGCAGAATAAAAAAACACAGGTGGTGGCCCTCCATCTTCATGTGATGTGCTGGCAGGAGTGATGTCTCTAAACTGGCTGATTGTACAGATCATCTCTGGAGCAGTTGCTCTTTCTTAAACCGACAGCCAATGCAACAATTTAATTCCTGATAAATAAAATTTTAATTGTAGTGTATTATAAGATAATATAAGATTATTTTCCTCTCTTTTGTGCAGTTGTAGATAATACACCAACACTTTTAGCAGTTTCTAAGAATGTGGTAAATAAAGTATGATGTGCAGTAAGGGAATGGTAATGTTATTCTACATCAAAAGATTATAAAATGCAACAGTTTCTGATAGCATTGCACATGACAGTAAAGAAATCCTCTCATATGGTAGTCCTTCAGAGAAATATGCAAGTGGTTAAATAAGTTTACTTCAATTGCATTATTCTTAACTGATTTCTGACTATATTAGCAGTATCCCACGTTAACTGAAAGTCCTGCATCTGCTGAGTCTGCACAGAAAAGTGTAGTTATTTTGGTCATTTTTGTCACAGAACAGGGACAGGGTAGCATATTTGTAGACAACGATTTAAAAATAAAACAGATAGAAATTACTAAACGAAAACCCTTTCATGCATGACATTGTAAGCTACTTGACAATCTAAAGACAAAACTAAAATAGGAGATTACTTTATTCAAATGAAAATTTTTTCACACTGAGTAATAGTCTTTATTGTACATAACATCTATTAGTGCTGGGTATGATTAATTGCTGTTTTTATTAAGGAAAATTCAAACAAATTTAAAATGAATGTGATCAGCGTGTTTGTCTTCTCATTCGTTTAAGAATAATAATCAAACACCTGTTACACAAAAACAAGTCGCACAAGTACAGAAAAATAATATTTGTTATATTATATATTTTTTAAATAGCATCGCTAAAAGATTTAATTAATATATTCTTTTTTTTATTACGTGTTAAATTTGAAAAGCTCTTTATATTAATCATGCATCTTACGCAGATTGCGCTCGTATAATGAAGAATACGCGACTGCGTCAGACTTTCCGTATCACATCCGCTTAAAAAGGTACAAACTAATCTTGTTTACATGAAATAAGCCTGCTCCCGAGCAGGTTTGAGCTTACGGACCTGTTGCTATGACAGCAAGTTTAAAATGAGCTTCGAAGAACCAAATAATCCAAGATCATGCCAAATCATCAACAATCAAATCCAGCTAACTGAGTTAGCGACGTACGAAGAACGGGCCCCTGGGGCCTCACTTATAAAATGCTGTGTAAAAACCATTCTACATTTGATCTTACCATCATTTAACAAAAATGCGTACGTGTGATTCATAAACCGAACGTACGCGCAGAAAATGCACATACCCCTTTCAAATCTATAAATCGCAACTTAAACTTGTGCGCGCAGCCGAGCAGTTTCAGATCTCCGCCTTTAAACGATGCGTAATTAATGTCAGACATATAAGAGTGCTTGTCAAGGTTTAAACCCAGTTTCAAACAGCAAGAATGGCTTATATTTCCAAAAACCAGCAGCAATCAGACAAGCAAAAGTGCGTACGTCTGCTCAGACCCTGACGTGGCGCTAAGCACTTTTCCACGTCAAAGACAGTTTTTATAAATATGGACTTTGCCGTGGATTTTTGCCTACGCACACTTTAAGATCAAATCTGTGCATCCGCATGCTTTATAAATGAGGCCCTATATCTGTAGGCAACTAATGAAATCAATGGGCCAATATAATGGCTGTCAACTACAGACCTTAAGAGTATTGATCAAATGAAAAAAAAGCACAATAATGGACACTTCACCATTATTGAAGTTTTAATAAAACTTGGTATCCTTTAAAGTGCCATCCTCCAACTCACAAATATTATCTTACAGCTCACATGTATTGTTCACCTCAGTTAACTTCAAATTCAAGGACCTTAAGCTTTCAAGGACTTTCCATGTCCAATACCCTCAAATAATTCAAGGACTAAATGTGGGACACATTTCAAGTGAGAGCAAGGTTATATTGTGTTACCTTTAAAAATCCACTGTTACAGTTCCCTTTCGAGGGAACTCGCGCTGTGTCACTGCGGTGAAACTTTGGGGACGCTTCCAGGGGTAAGTGCGTTTGAATGTGAATATCAAATTCAACCAATGGTGAGGCTTAACGAAAAAGACATGGGGGACACGGAAGCCAGGAAGTATATCGCTATCTGAAATATTGCCAAAAGCACTATTCGGACGGGATTAGTTTTCCAAACAACGTTCGAGTTTCAACATGTCCCCCAGGACGTCTGTGATTTTATGTACCGTTTCGGACAGGATTAAAAACACAGAGGACCTCTGAGAAGCACGATTTTCTCAGAGGTCCCCCTGTAAAACTAATCCCGTCCGAATAGGGCTAAAGACGGCGTACAGGGACGCAGGAAGTATGGCAAGGGAGACACAGCGTCTCGTTCCCTTCTCAGGGAACAACAGTTACATACGTAACCTGAGAGGTTTTCATATGTCAAACACAACTATGCAAAAAAGCATTACGGTATGAATCAACATTTGCATACAGAAGATATAAGCACTTTCAATGACCTGTACCCATGTATGTATATTTTCAATTTCAAATTATTACCCCCAGATTCACAAACTTTCAAGGACCCGTGGAAACCCTGATTGTTGCTATACTGTATGAACCAGTCAGCATTTAAGACAGCAACAATCAATGTTATAGTAAAAACATTGCAATACAAGGCAAAAATTGAACGCTATAAACACACATTTACAGAAACTACTCTAAGGGTGCACAGAGTACAGAGTTGTGCAATTCTCTGTCAGCTTGTTATTATTGACTACAGTTACAACCTGTTTTTCCTGTTAACCTCCCTGCAGGACTGAGACCTCGCAAATAAACAAGTGAGCGTTAACATGTGTATGGTTGTAGGATCCAACACTGGATATTGAGACACTCAAGAGCACCTGTGTTGATACAAACATCAAAGTCAATACACAGACAGCGGTTAGTCCTGATATAAAGAACACAAGTATAGTACATGCACACAAACACCAAAGGCCAGGTTTACTTTTGTAAGCAAACTTGAAGAAAAATTACTCTGTCCGTATGTTTACACTTATAGCTACCTGAATGGCAATTTGGCATAAAAGAGCAAAAACCCGCTTCAGTACTCAGGATTGTTATTGGCATAATTACACAACAACTCTAATTAATTATGATACAACAGAAGCACACACTTGTATGAGTTGGCAAAGCAGCACGCAAGTCTGCACTTGTGTCTTTATATGGAGCGTGTTTCTGGCCTCAGGCTGGACTCAGAGTTTATCATGACCTTCAAACCTGATCTCACAATTTGTACGCATTTTATGAGTTTGCTTATTCGTATAAATCTGTGAATGGATGAAAATGTACCATAATTAGAAAAAACAATATTGATACCCCACCCCTAAGTTCAACGACACATGGAGCGAAAGCAAATAACACAAAAACGTACAAATTTGGTCGTAGGGCTGCACAATTAAAGGTGGGGTGCGTGATTTTTAAAAAACACTTTGGAAAAGGGAGTCAGGATGACTACCAAAACACACTTGTAGCCAATCAGCAGCAAGGGGCGTGTCTACTAACCGACATTGTTGACTGGGTTGCGTATGAGTGGGCGGGTAGGGGCGTGTTTGTTAAGGTCAAATGTCAACATTGGCTTTCAAAGATCATGTACCCCACCTTTAATCGAAAAACTAATCGGGATTACAATTTCAGATGTGACAATTACATAACATCAAAAGTTTTAATTACAGCCGTCCATTTGTGCTCATTTCTAGGCATTTCGGCAGTCTGTTTGGGCACCAAAGTTGATGCGTCCTTTAGCCATTCGTTTTAGATTTTTTACTATAACATCATAACTCCAATAATTATTTATTAACAATATATTATTTATTTTTTAATGTTTAAAATATACCTACAAATATGTATGCCATAAGATGTGTTGGACCTTCTCAGCTGGGTGATTTGTAATTTTTGAAAAAGAGCCAACGATCTATAATAACATCTCCGCAGACAGTTTCTTGGTAGATTCCATCCCGACAGCAGATAATTCAAAGATAAACAGACAAGATAAAATACGACCATTAAAGGATTATCACCCTATAAACATGCTTAAAACTAAATTACACAAATGAACACACTCGGTACACAAATAATAATAATAATAATAATAATACTTTTTTTTTAAATAGACTTTTGAAAAGTTTTTCTTGGCTGGGCCAAAGCAGGATATTGTGTGTTAGCTTAGCTTAGTCTGAATTCAGCAACCAGCGGGGTAAACAATATATATATATTGTGTGTTTGGTTCCTCTGCCAAACACGCTTACCGTATACGAACCACAAGGATTACACACTATAAATGTAGAAAACACTTAAAATTGTGTTTCAACCAGCGAGGCCTCACACATACATAACTTTATACAAACACACACACACAAATATACATTAGCTGTCATTACTGCTCATATTTTACAAGAACCATGGTGCTTTCAACCGTCAGTAACCTTTGACAAGGTCATAGTTGCAGCTCTGTAATCATAGAGTATAAACAAAAGATCGTGATCTAGCAGATGATTAACTTTCCACATCTTTTCCACTCCGCATTCCTGCAGTTTTCGGCTGCCAGAAGCCCTCCGAGTTACAAACGGTTCAACAATCCTTTTAAAGCCGTGTTGTTTTGCATCCAAACGGAAAACTCCAAAGCATGACTGAAAGAATTCAAATAAGGATCCCTTTTGAAAATCATGCTCTGGATTGGCTGGCTTAGCCGTGCTGATCTGCTCAAAGAGGAGCGACTGCAAAAGTTTCGGCCCATAACTTTAACACCTAAGCATTTCCAGACACTTTCATCCAGAGTGAGTGTATGAAAACGCATATTTATACTGAACACACTCTCAAAATTTTACAAAAGCTGTGACTGGGATGGTCACGGTACCCTTTAAGAACCTCTTAATATGTACCATTTGGCACAATATACATGTAGGTACTAAGATGCACTTTTCATGTACAAAGATGTGCTTTTTAAAAGGTGACAGCTGTTGTACCTTTATTTCTGAGAGTGTGGGAACCGAACTCCCACCTTGCTATGGTTAGTGCAACACCACCAGTTTGTTGTAGACAGAGAGCAAAATTGAGCATTGCTGTTTCTAGTTGTTGATGGGAGTCTTGTGGGCTGTGTGTATGGAAACAAAATACGAGACTGTTAAAGAAAAGCAGAGCTACGGTAGGCGGTGACATCTTGGCAGGGGTGGTAAAAAGACTAAATGCCAACAGGCTGGGCACAGGCATGGCAAAGCTAAGCTACAGCACATCTATCCAACATCTCTCGTTACAGTGTGAGGAAGAAAATTAGTTGAGGCCAACGTGTCTTAAAATAGTTGAAATATCTGTGACCTGCCTCTGTACTACATTTTATGAGATATATTTTTAGTTTAGATCTTGTGTATGTGTTTTCATGTACAGAATGAGTCATTGATGGGGGAAGTCAACATTTTCTGCATTATACTGTGTATAAACAGTGACAAACCCTTCTTCGAAAACCACCTCCTGTACCGGTGAAAAAGACACCAGTTGAACTGCATTTTTGAAGGATGCACTCATGCAATGATACATCTCTAATTTACAACTTTTCGTTTCGCCCTTAGGAATTCCCCACTGGGGTGAATAGGACACACGAGTACCTTGAGAAATACAAACTTGTGCCATTCATTATTGACTGATATTCTTATTACAAAAACAGATGACATTTTAAATGCAAAACCTGTGGGTCACAAAGACTGACCCAAATAAGTGAAATAATAATAACTCCCTGAAGAACAATACAGGGTCCTCAAACCTCGGTGCTTGGGCCCTAATCACAGAATAAGTGATTTGAAACATACTCTTTAAGCATGGACCGGTTACCCGTTTCAAGGTATACCACGGTTTCAAAATCCCTAAAATGTTCTGCGATACTCTCTCCAAGGTATAAGCTGTGTTATACAAAATTCATTAAATCATTAAGTCATGTGATTGATTTGATGTTTAGATTTAATTTTAAAAACAGCCCTAAATTAGTTTTTAAACGTCAAAATAACCTCCGTGATTGGTTGGTAAAATCTGAATATCCTGCACGCAGTAAAGGTATTCCATCTCTCCCTCCAGGTAACTACAGGTGTGGCAATTGTGCCCAGTGCGCTTTCACACACAAATGCAAATCTTTTAGTCATCCACGCACTGGTCGCGATATTCCGATACGGGGCACTATCACCTGTGCTTCTACCCATGTTATTTATTTAATTCGCTGCCCGTGTGGTCTTGCATATGTCGGTAAAACATCCAGACAATTACGTAATCGTATTTGTGAACATCGCAGCAACATTAGGACCGGTGATATGCGTAGTCCCATAGCGTCTCATTTTAGGCAAATGGGTCATAATGTTACAGTACATCGGCATAGAAAAGGTAACAAAACCATCAAGAGGTGGAGACTATGAGAAGAAATTATTACAGAGAGAATGTTTTTGGATTTATTCTTTAAATACTTTGTCACCATTAGGGTTGAATGAGGATTTTGATATCAAGCCATTTCTATAACAATTTTTAAATGTTTGTTATTTCTTTTCAAGTTATATGATATGTATTTTGAGTGTGTCGTCATATGATTTGTTTCTGTCACATGATTTGTTTTTGTCACATGACTTCTTAGTGAGCAAGTCTAATTAAGGTGAGCACCTGCTATGTATTTAAAGGTGTTTCTCACTTATTGAGATTGTGCCTGATGAAGACCTGAGGGTCGAAACGTTGCCTTTTAATTAAATAAACTTTTTGTATGGAGCAGTATTTTTCAGTGTGCGGACTTCATTTTGTATTTATAGATTTAATATACATCATTTTAAAGGCTTAATTTTTACCTGGTATTTGAAAATAACTTTAGTGTTGCAATGGCAAAACCAGAACACCGTGAAACCGTGGTATTTTTGCTAAAGGTTATCATACTGCCAGAATCTTATACCATCTCATGCCTAATAGACTTAAAAGTCCTCCTGTGGTGAAAATCAATTTTATTGATGTTCATGTCTATGTGGTGTTTTAATATGCTCATACCATAAACTATATTGCAAATTCATCATTCAAACACAATTTCAGAGTAGAGATGTAACAAAATGAAAATTTTGGGTCAAATCAGAAATTCTTGATGCACTTGGCCGAAAATTTAAACCAAAATGACTTTTTTAAAAATTTATATAAAAAAAGTTTTTGTATAATTGTATTAGTATTCTTTTTAGTTTCATTAATTTAATGAATCTCTTTTAATTTCATTAATCAGTAAGACTAAAATCTGAGAAGAGCAGTGCCATTTAGGGCGCACTCACATTATCCAAACCAAACCGCGCTCGGGCGCGTTTGACCCCCAAAGCCTGGTTTGTTTGACTAGGGTGATCGCTTCGTTCCGCGCCCGGGCGCGGATTGTTTAATCGCGCCGCGGCCGGGTTGCAGAGGTGGGCCGGAGCGCGGTTCACTTGGGCTCAGGCGCGGAAGGCTGTGGTGTGAGCGCAATCGCGCCTGAGCGCGCTTCAAAAGGTGAAGACGTCAGTTGCGCGACCACTCGCCTTCATCTGCCTCCGTAAAAACCTTTTGATGCGCGCAGCGGGGTTACGTGAATGTCCGAGCTGCGCACGTGACAGATCAACTAAGCAATATGATGACATGTGAGAGGGCTGTCTGTAATCGCGCACCAAACGACTCCGAATAAAAAAACACAGACTTATCATTACGGTGGGTTCCAGTGTTAAGAGAGCGCTTTACTTCCTGCTTTTTCAAAACAATCGCATCTTAATGACGAAAGCGCGCCCGGACTCGGATCGATAAGAAGTACAGTGGCCCTGTCCCAAATGGCGCACTTCATGTGGACTTTCGGTCTCGTGGCCTTAAATTGCGCGTGCTCGCTTAGTCCAAGAGTCCGTAGGGTGTCCCATCTGTCATTTTTACGCTTTGAAGTGTGCTCATCAGCGCCTCCTTTGCCCCCTTGATGCGGTCTTCAGCGAAGCCCGCACTGCAGCAGGCTTCGCGCACTTTACCAACCCAGAAGTCCTTGCGAAAGAGCAATCAGACAAATCAGACGACGGAAGGGAGGAGCTCACACTGACGGGCAACTTCTCTACCTATTTCCGGTGTGACGCTCGAGTCTGTCCCAAAATACGACTCCGTTGCACCCACGTGGACTCGCATTAAGGGTCCCTAAAGTCTGGACTACGTGATGTCATCAAAGTGTGGACTCTGAGGAGGACCACAAGTCCGGAGTGTGCCATTTGGGATAGGACCAGTGTGAGTGCGTGCCCCTGGGGGAGTAGGGAGGGGTGGCAATCGCGCCCAGGCATGGTTTGGTTTGGTTGGGATAATGTGAGTGCGCCCTTACTTTCGGTTTATCATTTTGGCAATTTTTTTCTTTCTGGCAGACAAATTTTTGGTGCATCCCTATTGAGGCATATTTTTTCCATAAAGTTTGAGTTTTCCTAAAGACTCAAAATTGCCGTTTAAAATCACCTCGGTTTCCTACATCAAAAATATCATATGTAACCAATCACATCAACACGTCACATTGTTAAAGCTTCTTTCATGGTACTGTGGTGGTAAATTTAGTTTGTAGCATTACTAACGATCCAGTTAAACTGAGACTTCTAGAACAGTCTATTATTTAATCTGAAATCAACAACATTTAAATACAATGATTGATTAATTTTCATCCTTTAAAATAGAAAGCATGATTGATCTTGTCAATCAAAGTCACCCTTCATCACACACACACAGCGTCCGAGTTTGCTTTAGCATATGAGTGACCCAACTTACACACGCCTAACTGTGTCCACAAAGACATCAATGAACCAGTGTCACAACATTCACAATACATTTAAATAAACAGCAAACAAGCTTTAAGACAATCAGATGAGGCAATCCCTGTAGACAGCTATAAACAGACTTCAAAAGATCTCTCACTGGTTAAACTTTGTTAGTTTGGTTGCTTGAAGCGGACTTTCCTTGAAATTAATGCTCTGTTTGAAACATTCATATTGTCTCTATTATCAGTGATGTATAGAAATATAAACCATACGTTGATCACACATATTTCCCCCCACAAAATGCCCTAGATATGTAAATTGCCCAGGATTTTGGTCCTGGTTACTTTGAAGATAATGATCCTGAGTGACAGAGGGCATATGTTCCTTATGGATCTATAAGGATATTGGATTACTCAAGTCAAGCCAAGAGCATCTAGAATGAAAATTAACCCAGATGGGGAGAAGAAATTCATAATTTTCTTTTTTGCTTCAGCCACACGCTTAAAGGAGACCACCTGTTACTCTATACAAGAAGAAGAAAGAATGAGAGTAAAAGAGAAAGATGGAGAGAGAGCGAGAGAGAGCTCACAAAATCAAATTGATCCATTTAGTTAAATTCAAATATTATGTAGTATGCCAAAAAAAATATTGCTCTTATTATATCTCGGAAACATAACAATTATAAAGTATTTAAATCCAGTCTTAATCGGATACATGTTCTGGGGGTCCCAAGTCCTCCTCTCTTATATATTATGAGGACCTTGGCATGAAAAATAATTTAGACACTTTACATTTAGACTAAAGCCCGAAGTATAGTCTAACGAATGCAGTCGAATGCACAACCTTGCAAAAATAATAGTTTATTTGTCTTGTAGGTGTACACAGTCGTTCGAACGCATTGCGACAAAATTCAATGCATCTCCTGGGCTACGTACTACATTCCCCTGTAGGCAACTAGGCATATGCGACCTACACGTACAATGTACGCAGGGTTTCAAATATCCAGCATGCGCATAAAGTACGCGCGCACTTTCTGATGACGAAAATTGCGTTACACCCACTGTCTGTGGACCCCAGCGTACGTGTAAAAAATGTACTATACTTCGACCTTAAGAGAGAAACACTTACAGATTTAGAATAAGAAAGAGAAACACACAGTTGTGGTTTCCCGGACAGGGATTGGCGTAAACCAGGACTAGGCCTTAGTTTAATTATGAAATATAACTAGTTTTAACCAACATGCCTTAATAAAAACATTACCTGTGTGCATTTTGAAGCAAAACAAAGGGCACTGATGTATTTTAAGGTGTCAGTGCAAGTTGTTTTCAGTTTGGACAGCTCTTACATTTATTTTAGTCTAGGGACTAGTCTAATCCCTGTCTGGGAAACCACACCTCAGAGATTTAGACTGAGAAAGATTAACAGATTTAGACTAACAAAGAGAGACACTTAAAGAATCAGATTAAGAAAGAGAAACACATTGAGATTTAGATTAAGAGAGAAACAGGAAAGTCAAGTCAACAGTGAATTAAGCAGAAGCTGTGACAACTGGAATGTGTGACTCAACCCAGAAAAAAATACCTGCAATTTACTCTAGAGAGAATCTATGATTACAGGTACATAAACTGGGCTCGCACCTTTCAAACATTATAATTATCATGATTTTGTCATCGCAAAAATGAAAGAACAAAAAGAAGCCAAACAACAACATCCAATTTGAAACTTGCCAGTCAACCAACATAATCATCTGTTAACCAAAGAAAGGTAACTCAAGACCAAAGCTTTCCCTGACTACTCTCTCAGAAGTAAAGGTACAAGAGTTGACACTGGGGCAGTAAGTATCTTTTCAAAAAGTACATTATTGTACCTAAAAAGGTGCATATTGGTACCTAGGACCTCTTTAAAAAGTACCGCCCCAACGATAACCAATCCCATAACTTCACAGCAGAAATAAATATGTTTATGGCTTGGCACAAAAAGGGGCGGTTTCCCAGACAGGGATTAGACGCGTCCTTGACTAAAATAAATGTAGGAGCTGTCCAAACTGGAAACAACTTGCATTGTCATATCTTAAAATACATCACTGCCCTTTGTTTTGCCTCAAAACGCACACAGGTAATGTTTTAAGTAAGGAATGTTTGTTAAAACTAGTAATATTTTCTAATTAAACTAAGCTTAACTGGCTTAAGTTATTCCCTGTCTGGGAAACCGCACAAGCCCTGAAAAGTAAAGCCAAAACATCTCGATCGCCCCCCAGTGACTGGTCCCAGTATAGGTCATAAACCGGGACTTGAGACCAACAAAAAAAATTAATTACACTTCAATTATCTTTTTTCCGACTGTCATTTATTGTAGTTTTTATCACACTGATGTAAATTCAAATGTTTGTTTTTAAAATAGGTTTGGGTTTAGTTAGTTATTTTGATGATATAAAACGGTGGTGTCATGTCATGATTGACAGCTGTGATATCGTGTGATATGCACATTCTGCGAGAGCGAGGGCGGGGTTTTGATTTCGCGGCTTCACTTCCTGCTCACTGGTCTCAGTGCATGACTGGTCCCGAAATCGCTACTGCGCAGACTCAAGACCCAAGATGTCAGGGCCATATCGGGACACTGGTGGCTTCACTTTTCACCAATGGAAGGGAGCGAACAGGCGTCGTCCATCTTTTTTTACAGTCTATGGTGGTGACGCGCTGCCATGATGCCGATGGCAGGCTCATCCAACTATCAGCTTCAGAAATGCTCTTCACAAACCTATGGATTTTTGCATATTTTTCAGTCTATAGTTAAAACTGTCCATTTAAGATTGTAGAGACCAGTGTGTAGAGACCTGGGGAAGTGCAGTTTTGACACAGACCAGGAATGATGTAATCACTCAGAGCATCCTAGCAACTGGCTAACAACCTGGAAAACACATTGCAATTTCCTCAATCCATCTTCCAACACCCTAGTTTCTTACTGCTGACTCAAGCTTTATAAATCCTTTACTTAGAAAATTAGCTATCCATCTATCATTTTTACTAGAAGATGACATCAGATGTTTATATATTTGCAATATATAACCATGACTTCTGCTTCTGTCATTCAGTCATTGAAACCACAAACTACACTGCTCCACAACGTTTAAGAAGGTCATACGACAGAATCGGTCTTGGAAGCTGAGAATCTGGCTCACTGCCTAAAATAAGCAGGGGTCAACGTCAGCACGAAGGCCAGCAGAAGGTATGGTTTCAGAGGAACACGTTTCTCTGCTTCTAAAATGTCAAATTCCTGAGGCCTCAACTGGGTTTCATACAGGAAGCTGGAGTTGTCTCATTCAATTCACAGAGGCATGGACGTGCAAAAATATTGACTCTCGGCAAGACATTCGGCTGTGGTTAAAATAGTTTTAATTTCCCTTGTGTTCTGATATGAACGCAATCCAAAAACTGCATCCGACGAGAGTTTTTCCAAGTTCAAAGACTTCTACATAAAAGTTGAGAACACCTCACAGACGCTTCCGGTCATTGTGTTGTGCGTTTCTCGAATGCCAGATTATTACTAAAAATATATATTTAGTGTTATACCAGTAGTCTTTCATCAAATGAAATGGGTTTTTAAAATGTACAACTATTGATTATTGTTCTAAAAAATATTTATGATATATACGATGAAACACATGTGTCATAAAAGCACCAAGTGTATATAATATACCAGTTTGTTGTTATTTATCAGGTAGCAAATCTTTTTCATGTGAAAGATCATAAAGACCATGTCTGTCTTGGTCCAAAAAGCACCATAAAAGTCATGATGACCATAATCTCTTCATATACAAAAATAACAATTGTCGATTTTTTTGTGAAGAATTCCAGATCAACACAAAAGCTGCAAAAATCTAAGCTTACACAATCGGACTGGGGAATTTTAAATGTATGGTTTCATTATCAACAACATGCACAATGACTCGCATGCAAAATTTAGCAGGGTTATGCTTTCAAAGCCCCCATGCTTGAACTTCAGTCTCTGAACAGGGTCATTACGACCTCCCGTAGATCATGTGTCGACATCCAGGCTGATTGCATCGGCCGTCTAAGTGACTCGTGTTGCTGAGTCACTAGAAAACGGAGTCACAGAGGTGTTCCTGCACCAATATAGGCATTGGTCATAGAGTCTATGAGTCTGTGCCATCCTCTACTAATACACACTTTACTGCAGGCGCTGAATCACTGCAGCAGTGCATGGGCAACAATCCAGCGCTATAACTGTACAGACATGCTCAAACTGTGCTTTATTTACAAGGCACTGCAGATAATATTATATAAAATGAAATTAATGGTTGAAAGGTCACATTTACTTTCTAAATACAAATAGATGGATTCATCAATCATCAAAAAAATCAATATCTCTAAAACAACTTTAGTTCTCTGCTGATGTCATCAAGGCTTACTGAAGAGTTTTAATTAAATGTGAACACAAGGCCAGGGGTAAACCATGAAAAAGTCATGAAAAAATAATGATGAAATGAGGTTGAAAATTGAGACAGAGAGAGAGAAAGAGAGAAACAGAGAGAGAGAGAAATAAATCAAAAAAAAAAATTGGAGGAAGGTAGAAAAAGAACAGTTCACTTATCCATCTGGCAGGTTGGCGTTACATTGCACAGACATACAGAAATTGACATTGGCTTAAATTTGTCCGGCTAACTACAACTAACCAAAATCAACCGGTAGCTGGTTGCATAAACTTCTAAGACTAGTCTTAAAAGTCAGTAATGTGTGGTTTTTCTTTAAGACTGATCATATCTGTTTTAAGTACAAAAAATGTAGATTGGTCTAATTTAAATACAAATAGTAAAACTGATTAGCCCTAACTAACTACTTATTGGTCAGACTAGTTCTTAAGACACAGACTGTGTGTGTCCAAAGTTGGGATGCACCGAATCCAGGATTCGGATTCGGCCGAATACTGCAGTAGCGCCTCACTGCAGAACGTGACATCCAGGGGGCGGGGTTGGATTTAGATCCAGGGGCGGAGCTGGATCCCGATCCAGAGATCCCATTGGTCGGCAGTTTTACCACAAGACACGTCATACACGTGTTTCTGCGTTACCATTTCCGCATTAAGTCGTAACTAAATTAAGTTATTCTTTTGACATAAAAACTAACTTTACTTATGACTACAATAAAAGTGCCTTTAGGGTGAAATGTAAGTTTTTTGCTATAATGTTTTGGAGTAAAACATTTCGGGTAAGCCTACTATGAGTAATCTTACCACATGCAGTTTAAGACCTATTAATGGATACAGTATACATTTGCATAATTATTAAAATATATATGGACTTTGAACTTGTTTTAACGCGTCTTTGCTTATAGCCATTAGGAAACAGGTTTCCCTCGTAGATTTTTTTAATTTGCTAATAAAATAATATCAAATAAATTTGTTTTTATATTTACTCGAATAGGAATAGCTGTGTTATAAGTGGGATAATGTACAAATAAATCCCTTCAGTGATATCAAACTGTCGGGAACATGTCCGTACCTCTCCTTACACCTAACTGTGATACTTTCTAAATTATGAATCTTTCTCAACTATATTATTAATCAAACCTACACTTAAATTGATAAGAGCAAACGTTGGCGACCACAAGTTGCAACTAATTGGGGGCTGCAACAACGCAAATATACTGGTTCATTTGGCGGAACAAAGTATATAAAGTGGGAGGAGTTGGATCTAGATCCAACCCCGCCCCCTGGATGTTGTGTTCCGCAGTGAGGACCATCTCGAATACTGGGCTTTTTGACGGGGTTCAGGTTCGGCCGAATCCTAGATTTTTTTCCACCGAACCGAACTCTAGGCTTGCGCTACACTGGTTGACGTCACGCGGCCGTTGATTACACACATCGGGTGCTGACGTGGACATGAGCTTTTTCTTTCGGCGAGCCTTAAGGGCCCCTGACATTGACGAGCGGAGCTTTTCTCCCAAAGTTGAATCTCTAACATCTCGACGCTCAGCGGCACCGTTGGTGTACACAACCCCTTAATGTGTTTTACTGTGTTAATGGAATAAGGATGCGAGAAGGATTCGGTATTCGGTTTCGGATTTGGCCGAATCTTAAACAGTGGATTTGGTATTCGGCCGAACCCAAAAAATCTGGATGCGGTGCATCCCTGGTTAAAAACACATTCCGTTACATTAGGTACTATATTAGATAAAGTTGACATTGAAGTTGTTACTCATTGACTGTTAAAACAGTAGCTATAGTATGAATGAATTTGGACATACCGCATAACAAGTTAGTCGTTAACTAGAATGACGTTAAACAAGTGCAATTTAACCACAAGGGACATCTGTTTAATACGTAGTTGCATTTGAATAGGGCTGTGTTACCGCTTTTGGACATTTTTTAATAAAACAATGCTGCATCTTCTTCGTTAGATAATTCCTCTCCCAGGGGCTCACGGGATAGTAAAGGGTCCATTGAATGAACACTTCTGGATCTTGCCGGAAGTAGTAGGTACTTTTCGCCTACTGTTTTTGGAATACCTATTTGGACATACAACTCGCCTCGCCTTAACCTTATGGCTATGTTTATGCAACCGGCCACTGGTCTCAATTCCTAACTGAAATATATTTAACTTGCTATATTAACTTCAGGTATATTGTTTTGCTTTGTCTATCTGACACCATAGATCTACGGCAGCAGTTTTACTGTGGGGCACTGATGTCATTTTTCACAAATATTGACAACCTTGGAGGACAAAAATATCAAAGGTTAAAGGTCAGCACTCTAGGTCACACAACGCTTAAATAGTTATCGGTTTAAAACGCATTCACTTGTGCTTTGTGAATACTTCAGTTCAGAAAAACCCACGACTTGGTATACCCAAAATGTCTGTTTCAATTCACTGTGCCATTGAAATCACTTCGGCCAATCAATTTCACTCCGACCTAAAACAATACGGAAACATTTGCCAGGTTTGTGCCAACGACAACTTGAAGTGTTAGGTACTGCAGCCAACTTACAAATTTGTTTCATTCACATGCAAATCTCAACCATCTGTAAGTTTCAATATTGAAGAGTGAATATGGAAAATAAAGTGAAAACACACGAGGGATCTTTGGACAACTTCACTGGAGTCCCATTTCACTGATTTACTATTCATTCCTTCAAGCGGTTATATAACACTTCAGTCTGTTTCAATGGCAACAATTTGATCGTTTCGTCTCAACCCAGATGCAAGAAGCTCCCTTAGTCTTAATATAATCTCCAAAGTCATGCCAAGCATTTACCACCACTATGATAATGACTCATACAATCACAAACATCTTGCTATTAGTAATCACATATTAATCCATTATGCCCTACTACAAGCCAAGTCTAGGAAAGAAGGCAGGGCATCTCCGTGTAATAAGACCAATGAATAAAGGGGAAAAAGTATTTTTAATATATTTGAAGTTGTAGTTCAACTATAATTTACAACATAACTACTGCCTAAACAAAGTGGGGGAATTTCAAAGGCACATTAAATTAAAATTTAGATAATACATACAGTATATCTCATTGGGATACCAGGGGTTGTAAAGGCTATTTGAAATTCAAATGAGTACAATACCTGTATGACTGCTCTGCTGAAAAAACTACTATAACTTCTAATAGTTTCCATTACAAACAACATCAGCTGTTTACCATTAAAACCATTAACTTTTCTTTATGTAGTGTGACTGGGCCTTTTCCAGTAGGACATGATGGTGTTTTGTTAGTTTCCATTTGCCAAATAACTTACTACCAATAGAACCCAACACAAAGTTCCCATCAAAACCAATGCAATTCCCATTATAACAATTAAATGCATTAAAGTTTCGGATGAATTTAATGGTCCTGCCCACACACACGTTGTCTTTTACATAAAACTAAAGCAAATAAATCCCAAAGACACATATTTGAGATGAAAACTCTATAAATTTAGAAGACTTTGCTTTTTATTTTAAAGTTCTTTAGGACTCTTCCTGAATATTATTTAAAGGCACAACAGCCAAGTTAATGAAATAAAAAGGCTACATCTAAATAAAAGTCTTACCTCTTGCGTATCCAACCTTTGGATCCCAGGAGCCTCAATGCCAAGTTGAGCTTCTCACGCAACAACAATGGACCAAGTTCAATTCAGTTACACTCCAAACAAAAGAGTCTCGAGGGACCAGCGCTCGAGCTTGACAAATGTTTTAAAAGTCCTTCACAAAACCTTGTGGCACAAACACGCGTTTATATGCGGACAGAAGACAAACAACGCGGTATCCAAACGAGCGCGTATCCGTGCTCAGAAGCTTCTCTCACTGATGGCGATGGCGCGCACGAACGCGCTGAAGAGTTCAGACCTCAGGGAGAAGCCCCGCCCACAGCCCCGCCCACGTCGCGTTGCCTGAAAGACTGCGCCCCGCCCCCACTGGCTCAGCATGAGCAACAGTTCATTATGTTGGCTTGAGAAAGCCAACATACTGTTGTTGCACTTAAACTTATTATTATTCCCTCTTCTTTTCTTCTGAGACTAAAATTTCTAACTCTAACTCGTCCTAGAGCTTTCAAGCTACAGCCATCAAACTTTGGACAGACTTTCGGTCTGATCTGACGAGGTGTGCTATATCTTTTCTAACTGATGGGACCTTCCGAATTCCTAAACGGGGCGCTGAAACACCCCAAAATTTCCATTGACTTAACATTGAGACAAACTTTGACGGGTCAAAGCTGCGAGTGAGAAACTTGTAGAAACTTGTGGCTTACCACATTTAAGGAGGCTGACAGGCTGTGTAAGAACATACCTCACAATGGGGTGTAAGCTGTACCCCTGGGGTGTAAGAGGCCCCCAAAATTTCCCATTGACTTATAATGGGGCAGGAAACATGCCCATAAAAGGGAATAAAAGCGTCCCAGATGGAATATCTTCACTTTAGAGGGTCTTAGAGACATGGGGGTGGGCTCATTTTACTCAAGCATCCAATCAGTCTCTTAGGATCACCCCAGAGCTATTAAGCCACGCCCCTAGCAACAATTTTGGGTACCCTAGCAACATCTCCCATAGACTACCATTATAAAAAGCCCAGATGGATATCTTTGCACCAGAGTGTCATAGAGACATAGGGGTGGGCTCATTTTACTCAGGCATCCAATCAGTCTCTTAGGATTCTTATTGAGGTATTAAGCCACGCCCCTAGCAACAAAATATGAAGACCCTAGCAACATAATAAACAAAGCCTTATATCTCTGGATCTGAACATCGTAGAGACACAGGGGTTGGACCGTTTTTCTTGTGGTTTGACGTGTAATCATTATGGGATGCCAATTTTCTCCCTAGCAACCAAACTTAGTACCCTAGCAACGGAATAAACAAAGCCTTATATCTCCGCTTCAGAACATCATAGAGACACGGGGGTTGGACCGTTTTACTTGTGGCTTGAAGTGTGATCATTATGGGATGCCAATTTTCTCCCTAGCAACCAAACTTAGTACCCTAGCAACGGAATAAACAAAGCCTTATATCTCCGCATCAGAACATTGTAGAGACACGGGGGTTGGACCGTTTTACTTGTGGCTTGAAGGGTGATCATTATGGGATGCCAATTTTCTCCCTAGCAACCAAACTTAGTACCCTAGCAACGGAATAAACAAAGCCTTATATCTCCGCATCAGAACATTGTAGAGACACGGGGGTTGGACCGTTTTACTTGTGGCTTGAAGGGTGATCATTATGGGATGCCAATTTTCTCCCTAGCAACCAAACTTAGTACCCTAGCAACGCAATAAATGTTAGCTTCATGCTAGCTTCCTGCTAATAATGCTAGCTTCATGCTAGCTTCATGCTAATCATGCTAACATCATGCTAGCTTCATGCTAATCATGCTAACATCATGCTAGCTTCATGCTAATTATGCTAACTTCATGCTAGCTTCATGCTAATCATGCTAACATCATGCTAGCTTCATGCTTATCATGCTAGCATCATGCTAGCTTCATGCTAATCATGTTAGCATCATGCTAGCTTCATGCTAATCATGCTAGCTTCATGCTAGCTTCATGCTAATCATGCTAACATCATGCTAGCTTCATGCTAATCATGCTAGCATCATGCTAGCTTCATGCTAATCAGGCTAACATCATGCTAGCTTCATGCTAATCATGCTAGCATCATACTAGCTTCATGCTAATCATGCTAGCTTCATGCTAATCATGCTAGCATTATGCTAGCTTCATGCTAATCATGCTAGCATCATGCTAGCTTCATGCTAATCATGCTAGCATCATGCTAGCTTCATGCTAATCATGCTAGCATCATGCTAGCTTCATGCTAATCATGCTAACATCATGCTAGCTTCATGGTAAATCATGCTAGCATCATGCTAGCTTCATGCTAATCATGCTAACATCATGCTAGCTTCATGGTAAATCATGCTACCTTCATACTTAAACATACTAACAGCCAGATAGCCTACTAAACTAAACTTATGTCAAACCGTTTTAAACGTTCAGGCTACGCTTTCTCAAGCCAACATAAAGTTTGTCTTCAAACTTTACTATCTAGTTCACACTAGGTTTATACAAGTTTAAGCTTAAATGTACTGTAGATTTAACTGTTTCCATGCTCTATAAGATAATAGTAAAGCTTTTTAATGACTTTTATTAAAAGTTAACACGTACATAAAACTTAAAAACTATAATAGATAACGGACTTTAAAAATGCTTATTCAAACTGATCCTACTGATTAAAGGTGTGTCTTTATGAACATTTGAAAAAGATCGAAATGTAAAATAATAAAAACACGTTTTTTTTTACCTTTGTAACATTTTTTTTTGCATTTTGGTTTAATACATCTGTAATATTTTTGTGTGTGTATACACATATATATATATATATATATATATATGTATAAAATACTGTACTGTATAATATAATACACTGTATAAAATACTGTGTGCTGTGTATGTAAACGCAAACTCACGAAATGGCTTGTTTGACTTTGTTTTATTTAGAAAATAATATATTTCTGTCATCAGGCCTTCTTATTTATTTATTTTTCTCCAAAGACAGTTTGGCCAGAATCAAAAGACCATTGACAGTTCTTTACCTCCTTCAAGTTAATCTGATTTTTCACATGGTCTAGTACAGCATATACATATTTGATCACAGAGTTCACCCTTGGCACTAAACACTCATTATAATACAATACATCCCGATAGGCAGGCCAAACAATTAATATTTTCCAAAGTCCTTAGATGCAGCTCTGGTGGATAATACTGATAAGGTAAACCACACCACGGGAAAAAAGCACAAAAAATAAACACATTTTTAATTAAACAGAAAAGGTAAAAACAGATGTGTTTACAAAAGTATCCATTGATGTTGAATAAAAAGGCTTGTTTTACATTTGACATTTGACTGTTAAAGCAGAAATCACATGAAACAAATTTGTGAGAAGCACAACTACACACATCCTCTACATCAGCATGTTATATTTTGCAGTGATCGCAGTGCTCATATTTGTCAAGCTTAAAATGAAATGCAGGCTTTTGTGATACAATGTGATACAAATAAACTCTCTTCTCCTTCATGTACATCTCACTATATATTTAATCTTTCCAAAAGAGGATCTTATGGTTTTAGTTCTACACAGATCTTAAAGGCAATGTGTGCAAAGGCCCCACTGTCCCACAAAACAAAACAAAAAAACAGACATTTGTGTGTTCTGTACAATATATCTGCACAACAAATCTTAAATAATGAATAAAATACATTGTTGTACCTTTCACTCATCACACATGTATAACCATAAATCTGGTATGTCAAGGTTCAAAAAGACCATTAAAAACATTACAACACACAGGGCCATTTAAATTAACCCACAGCATCCAAAGCAAACAGTACATACCCAATAGTAAATATTTCTCTAAAAAAGCAAGAAAAACAAAATGTAAGGGGCCCACTGAAATGTATATACTTGTGTTACAGACAGATATGATATGTATGTTCTGTTTTTAATTTATGCAAAAGTTATGCATGTAATAAATCTGTTTAGCTGTTTTAAAAAAAATAACTCCACACTTTAACAGAGCTTTAATACGGCACCTGCTTTGCAAATCGGTTCACAATCTCACCAGAGCTACTAAAACAGGCAATTTCTTTCCAAATGCGCTCTATACAGAGTTAGCAAACACAAGTTAATCAATGAGTTCATATCCAGTTGTAAAACATTACTGTTATTGGCTTCGAAAGCATTTATCCAACTGTTTGAAATGTATAATTAACACAAAACTAACAGATGCAACCACAAACAGGAGATGACAGGAATCACAGCTGTAAAACGTCTTTGGATAGGAGATTTTGAATTATATGCCAGATGGTTTTATATTTAAAGATTGAACAGCTATGTTCCAAGATACCGGCAACTTCAGTTGCCAAAATTCATTATCATGGAAAACTAAATACTGAAGTCCCATTGACAAATTATATTGCAAATCATGCAAAAACATCCCAAATTACCACCAATCTCTCTATGTCTGTTGCTAATTTGTTTTCTTACATTGTGAAAATATTCAAGTATATTGTGTATTCAATATTCTGTATCCACTGTCCTTACTGTATATACCCCGAGATTATATAAGCATTTTTCCTTTTTATATCTGTCTGGCTGGTGCACATTCATCATTAATCTGTCAAAGGCCAATTATTTAAGACATGCAGCACCTGTCTTCTGCACGTTGAAGGAAAAACTTTGATAAGTTCATATTATTGCATGCTCCGATATGTCATATTCCAATTAAAATGGCATTTTCCTGAAACACTTACTTGTCTGCCATTGGTCAAACAAAACAAGAGCACCGACCAAACCTCACACCATTGGTTGACAATATGAGGTTGTCAGACAAACAGAGCGATGTTTTAATAGCACCACAGATGCTTGACTTTTTTAGTAAAAATCAACTTTTAAATGGCTTATTTTAGCTGTCCTTGCACATTAAGATTAAACATACAGAAATCATCTTTACACTTTTTCCTATTCATTTAGATCACTGTAATGAGCAATAGGTAGAACATTTGTTAAAATAGGACACCATTCAGCTCATTTGCTAGATCACTGCATTAGCAGCACAAAGGTTGAGAGTTTGATTCCCACACTCGCTGACAAAAAAGTATATTTTAAATTAACAGTAAGTCACTAATGCATAAAAGTAAATGACACATCGCTGGCTGTGACATCATCACCCAAATACCAGGTATCCTAGTCTCTATACACACTTTATTTTGTCTCCTCATAGATGATATATATACACCACCCATGTGGCTAAATTTGAATAAATGTATACCTTTAACTATGATATAATATGGATTTACTGTAATTGTGGTGCATTTTGGACCAAGCCTCTCTTAATCCCTTAATCATAAATGATTAAGAGCTTGATTTGTTTTAGTTACATAAAGGGATATAACTAGAAAAAACATGTTAAAAAAGTTAAAGATGTAGAGAAACTTGTCTATTTTTTGTATGATGAAAGCGTGTTTCAAATCATATCATGCTTTATTGGCTTTACTCTCTTTGAAATGTGCAATGGATGCTTTCAATATAACATGATATAAACAGGTTTGTTGATCTGATTTACAAACACTAAGCCAAATATCATTTAAAGGGTTCAGATGGATTTTCACAAACAACCAAGTAGTAACAGTGAGGCACCTACACTGTTAAAAAAAGTTGGTTCAACTTAAAAAATTAAGTTACCTGGCTGCCTTTAAATTTTTGAGTTAATTCAACCTAAAAATATTAGTTGACATAACAATTTTTACAAAAAGTTTTTTAGTTTTTAAGTTGAATTAACTCAAAATTTTAAAGCAGCCAGGCACTTATTTTTTAAGTTGAACCAGTAAATCTTTTTTTACAGTGTAGCCTACCATACATGTAATCACGTGCATAACGTAATAATATTACTTTTCTGAAGTAACGGGTAAAGTAACGCATTACTTTTTAAATGTACACATTTATATTTGAGTTACTTTTTCAAATAAGTAATGCAAGTTACTTTTTTAGTTTAATTAATTGGATAAAAAAATTATATACTGAATTAAACTAAACATAGTCACATTATGCACTTTATGCGTACACGCCTATGTGGGAACAGTTTGAGTCAGAAACTGAGAGGGCAGGCCAGAGCTCGACATTTTTGTGATGAAATATGCAATTTCTGAATGCAGAACTTTTCAGTCATAAAAAACACCTGCAATGCCTGAAAGAGATCAAGCCTCAGCCAAGAAAAAGCAATGCAAAAGTAACTAAAAAGTAACGTAAGCATTACTTTCCATGAAATTTTGGGGGGATTAACTTAATATTGTAATGGATTACTTTTAAAAGTACCTTTTCCCAACACGGCATATAATACTCAAATTAGCAAAAAATATAATAACGTTCAGTGAGTGTGATTTTTGTAAAGCAGGGCATGTTCCTGGAAAAAAATTATATTTTTTTTTACTTTTAAATCAAGAGGAAAAATAACTTGCCTTCAAATATCATTCCCATTTAACAGCATTTTTTAATAATCAGCTACAGTAGTAAGCTTTAAATATGTAGTGGGTCGAACCTGCTCAGCTGGATTCTTTTCAAACTGTTGCAACACCTAAAAACTGCAGACAGCGATCTACACTGAGAATGCAACTCGTACACGCGAGTCATGTTCTGACACATTACAGAATGTACCAACTAATGTATTCCTAGAAAATATGGAGTAATTTAATCTGATAAAGCTAGTAAATTAGCCTAATAAATAAATATCCCCAATGTGTGATTTGCATATTTTAGTATAAAATCTATTTAAGACAAAATGACATTCCTGAAAAAAGCCACTTTATAGACTGAATAGATTGCAAAACAACAACTAATCCGATGCTCATTGTGAATATTTTTTTGATGCCACCTCAGTAAAAGCAAAAACCAGCACACCACAGCTATTTTTACGGCAAATTACAGTATGCAACAACCCCATCAGACCACTATATGTTATGTACTATATGCAGGATTTTGGACCAATGAGATTGCTCCAAGGGCGGAGTTACTTAGCACAATGACACTGACGTACAAACCAGGCCTGCTGCTTGTTAATAGTTGTGATTGGTTAGGAAAGACTGGAAACTAAGTTGGGTAATTTATGACATCTTCACCCAGATTTATACACTTATGTAAGGCCCTATGTCTGCCATATGTTTTCGATTGTGTCCAAAGGAAGCGTTGTGCTTAAAAAAAAAATGCCAGCTAGAGTTAAAAAAAAGTTCAGCTGAGCTCATCAATGTCACTTTTCAGTCAGTCGTCCAATTGCAGTGGAGGGGGCGGGACAAATACCACACCGGTGCATCATACAATGCCTGATAAAAAACACAAGTATCAAAGCACAAAGAAATGCTGCCAAGTGCCCATAGTCAGCATTCGCCTGGCGTTTAAATGCACTGGTGAACATACACCCTTAGACATTACCCTTTACCATGTAAAGTTTCCCTGCCAAACGACCTTTTATCAATGTTCAAACCAATAGCTTTTGCAGAAAACCATTTATTTGGGAATATACTGTGTTCAGGCAGACTGAGCGTGTGATTGACCTTGTTTATACATCCAGTAAAATCACTTCACAGAAAAGAAGCAAACAACATCATTAAACCACAAAAATAAGCTGTGCAAGTGCCATGTAGTTCACTGTTGGGTCTCTTAGTCCATTTTCTTCTGTATCTTTAAATGGCTTCTTCAAAGCAAAGTTGTAAATAATCCATATGGTCGAAGTACACAATAGACTCGCTTGGTTGCGTGATCTTCAAGAACTTTTATCTGTTTTGTCCCGTCTTGCCAGATCATCACAGAAACCATATGATAATATCAGCAAAATGACATCACTGGCAGTGTGTGTGTGTGTGTGTGAGATACAGGTGAAAACAGAATCCCTTTAATAGACGCTTTAATGTCCGGTTCTGCTGAGATGCTGTGAAAAAGAGCTCTTCTTTATTAATGGGTGTCTTTTGATGTTTGCGTCCGATGTTAGGGAGGAAGTACAACCTGAAGCTCAGGATGACATCATAGAGTCAAATCAAAAGGAGCAACAAATGACCACGCCCTCTTCATACACGACCACGCTCTCTTCATACAAACCCATTCACCCACACACACACAAACCTGTTGCTAACACTGATGACTCTGAATGCTTAATTCAGAGTAATAGTATAATAGTCAATGAGACTTTGTAGTCTTTCATATTTGGCCTTTGATCTGTCAGCTTCATATGGGAAAATATACTCGTGCTCCTAACCTCGACTTTACAAACACAACCTACATTTCACCTGCGAAAAACATTCAAAACACACATCAGGGTGAAGCACTTCATGTGGCCTTTGGCCTTTTTTCATCGACCTGTGGCCAACTCGATGTGCTAAGTGCAAACAGGTCTTTATCAGAGCGTAGTCTTTAAGTCTTAGATCAGGACGACCTTTGTAAGCTCTCATAATCACTGCGGTACTTTGTCACTTGTTCGAGAACAAAAATACCACTGTTTAAATCTCAAAGCACTGACGTTAGCCACCCCGGCAGTCGAGATTTTCCCGGCTTATTTTTTATTAATCCTTCATGTGTTGGTGCTTTTGTCCAGCATTGTAATATACCGCATGGCGTTGTACTCTTGTACAGGATGCAACAAAACAAAAGATGAAATAATAAAAAGAGACAAACCAAAAAATAAAACCAAGTCATGCAGTTTGCACAAGCAGCACCAAAAAGCAAAACTGTCCAATTGATTGTCTTTCATTGTAAGAAGCCAAACCACAACCGAGCAGAGAAACGAAAAATAAACAATATATTCATCTGCATGTCATTCAGAGCACAAACTAAGTAAAACACAATAATAAAAACCGGCTTGCAATGACAAATAAAGCACAAGAGATCGATGGCTGACGTTTGGCGTCGTTCTTCCAGAGGTGTGAGACTTTGGGAAAGTAAGATATATTCCCGCCTTTGTAATTTTGTTGCTATTTTGATTCAAACAAAAGAGGAGAAGCCAGCGATTTGGCCTCGGGATCCTGGGGCCAAGCTGCTGGGGGGCCGATAAAGTGTGCCGTGCTGACTGGGTGGGTTGGAGCTCTGCTGCTGGGAAGGTGTTGGAGTCCGACTGCCCTTTGGTCGGAAGAGGCTGCCAGTTTGGGGTTGACTCTGAGGGGTTGGGGAGCTGAGCTGCGGTGGGAACGGAGGCAGTGGGGGGAGAGGTGGTGGAGGGGCGGTGTGTTCGGGTTCTCCGGACTCAGATTCGGTGTAGTTGTAGGCCTGCGCTCGTGAGATGCCCTTCTGCTGTCTGCGCCAGGAGTTGTAGTAGGTGGGATCGCTGATGTAGTGGTTGACGAATGAATGGGTCTTCTGTCGGTTAGGGTCCACTTCATACTCGCTGTCACTTCCCTGGGATAAAGAGAGAGATAATTGTGATGGAGATGAAATTTAGTTTTTTTTTAAAAGAGAGCAGAGATGTACCTAGCCCCTAAGGTGACATTGGAGTAAAAAAATCTAAAGTTTAGTTTCATGTGCTCACGTGAAACTTTCATGTGCTCACACGAAAACTTCATTTGCAGAATTTTTTTTAATAATGGGATTTTACTTATCAAGTCATCACTACGGAGCCCCTAAGGGGACATGGAGCAAAAATTAAATAAAGTTTAGTTTGTTTCTTGTGAAACTTTGATGTGCGCTTGTGAAACTATCGCATGCGCACGTGAAACTATCGCGTGCGCTTGTGAACTATCGCATATGCATATGAAACTATCGCGTGCGCACGCGACATCTTATCAAGTCATCATTATGGAGCCCCTAAGGGGACATGGAGCAAAAATTATAAAGTTTAGTTTCGCGTGCGCACCTGAAACTATCGTGTGCGCATGTAAAACTATCGCGTGCGCACGTGAAACTATCGCGTGCGCACAGGAAACGTGAAACTATTGTGTGCGCACGTGAAACTTTCGTGTGCGCTTGTGAAAAGTGTGAAACTATCGCGTACATCTGAAACTATCGCGACATCTTATCAAGTCATCACTAAGGAGCCCCTATTAAATAAAGTTTGGTTTATTTAAAGTTTGGCGAAAGTTTCACAAGCACACACAATAGTTTCAAGTGCGCACGTGATAGTTTCACGTGCGCACGCAAAACTAAACTATATTTAATTTTTGCTCCATGTCCCCTAAGGGGCTCCGTAGTGATGACTTGATAAGATGTCCAAGTAAATTTCACAGAACCAGAGGTTGTGCCACAAATATCTGTTTCTATATTTACATTTCATTGCGCTCTATAGCATCCATTATAATAAAATAAAAAAATTGAGTTTGATTACACTTTCATTTGAATTGAAAACTGTGGGTTAATATGTTATGGGCCGTTGGGTTTTTCTCTTTTTTCTCTTCCTCTTTCTCTATATGAAATGACAAAAGATGCAGTGGTCTTGCAATCTAGAACAATAATCCCATTCATTTTACTGTACAACACTTACAATATCATATTTCTTTTTGATCATGAGACAACACAATAGACCACTCAATCCCCGAACACACACACATACACATACACAACCACATGTGTTGCTAGTCAAAGACGTGCATTTCCAAACAAAAAGAAAGACAAACCAAAGAAAGCACAACAAATTCATCTATCGCAAATGGAACCTCAATGCTATCAGTGCACCTACGGGAACCAATCGCACGCTGCATTTAGGGATTACACCATGATGTGGGTTATATGAACCTAATGGAAAGGACTGGAATGGACAAGCACTTCCTGTCAATCAATGCACAATGCATGTCCTCACCCATTGAGTTGGAAGAGTTTGAAGGCCCCCAGTCTTAAAGGAGAAAACAAGCGCCTCCTAGAGGTAAACAGAGACATGGGGTTTAAAGCAGTACAGTAGGGGCCGTAGTCTTCCACCACATTTTTTTATGGGGCAGAAACAACGGTACAGTACCCTTGCAAAAAGTACTATGGCTGTACCATGGTTTATTGACAATATCAGATGATATAAAGCAGAGGTGTAATGTACTCAAGTATTAGTACATTTTTTAAGTATCTGTACTTTTATCAATCAATTTTAAATCATAATATCATACTTTTTCTTCCACATTAAATATCTTTTAATATTTAATTAGTTACATAAAAAGTACTTAAGTACTTTTACTCAAGTAAAATTACGTTTTTTATAAAAGTAGGCCTATTTATAAGATAGTACAAGATTTTAATGCATTTATGTATTCAATGTAAATAACAGCTTGTTTTTACCAAATGTAATGAAGCGAACAGTACAGTTGAAAAACACTTTGATAAAGTACAAATACTTGAAAAAGTTTACTTAATATAGCAAAAAATACTTGAGTACTTTACACCTTTGATATAAGGTAAGGTCAACCATTAGTGAGGTTTAGTTGGCATTTTTAGCATAAATGAAAGCAATTTTTTATTACGAATTATATCATCAGCATAACAATTTTAGAGAAAGGTGTTGACAAATGTTCACAGATTACAGAAATCTTTAAGCATTTGGTATATCCTCTTTTTCCTATAATGACAGCATGCACCATGATCCATGTTATCCTAGCATGATTTGAGAAAGCATTGAGTTTAATGGAAGCAAGGAAAAAAGTGTACAAAAATCTTGCAGATTTAAACATTACATTTAGTTAAAGACCACAGAAATAGTGCAAAATCATTAATATTTTATTGTTCAGTACATATTAAATAATACCATGGTATTATCAGCATAGCAGTATCTAAAACCATGATACTTTTTGTAAGGGTAATGAGCAGTTTCTTTAAAGGAATATTCCACTTTCATGAAGAAAATCCAGACCGATCTCACGGAAAGTAGTGTTATAGTCACGAAAAATTGTATTCATTTATTCGTGTCCATGGCACAAAATTCAGCTTTTTCATGCCTTGAGCACAAATGTCTTTTTTGTGTCACTTGCACAAATTTCTATAAATAGTTTTTCGTATCTGTTGCAGGACTTTCTTTTACATTTCATTTAATGTATTGCTGTGTTTTCTAATTGTTTTTTACCGACTTTCTTACCATTGGCGCTTGGGGTTGGGGTTAGAATCAGCTTCTGTTACATTATTAAACATCCTAACCTAAACCCCAACTCCAGGTGAGAATAGTTTAAAAAGCGAAAAAAAAAAAAAAAAATAAAACATGTAGAAACCAATACATAAAAGAACATCCTAAACCAAACCCCAAATCTAAGTTCAACAAGCGACAATGATTTAAAAATCGAAAAAGAAAGAGAAAACAGTACATAAAATGACACGAAAAAGAAAGAAAGTCGTGCCACGGACATGAAAAACTATTTATAGAAATTTGTGCGAATCTGGACACCACAAAGACATTCGTGCTCAAGCCACGAAAAAAGCTGAATTTCACGCCATGGACACGAATAAATTAATCAAATTTTTCATAACTATAACACAACTTTCCGTGAGATCATGTTGAAAAAATCTGATGATTTACTCATCCCCATGTCATCCAAGACATTTATGACTTTGTTCAATCGCAAAGAAATTATGTTTTTTTAGGAAAATATTACAGGATTTTTCTCCATATTGTGGACTTTAGTGGTCCCCAACAATTTACAGTTTGCAGTTTAAAATTGCAGTTTCAATACAGTTTCAAAGAGCTCTAAACGATCCCAGCCAAGGCATAAGGGTCTTATCTAGCGAAACGGCTGTCATTTTCACCTAAAAATAAATGAAATAAAATATAAGTACTTTTAAACCACAACTTCTTTTCTTGCACTAGCATTGTGAAACACCAGTGTGACCTAACGTAGTACGTAATCATGTCAAAAGGTCACGCATGACGTATGTGAAACTATCGCCCCAGTGTTTACAAGTGTGTAGAAAGGGGTTGTATTTGGAAGGATACTACATAATGTCTTTGTGTCAGTTTATAGTTTAAAATGGTCCGCAAGTGTGTGTTTCACATATATAATGCGTGACCTTTTCATGTGACGCTGTGGCGTCACATGGTTAGTACAAGACGTGAAGTTGTGGTTAAAAAGTTCATAACTATTTTTTTGGGGTGAAAATGATGGTCGTTTCGCTAGATAAGACCCTTATGCATCGGATGGGATCGTTTGGAGCCCTTTGAAGATGCACTGAAACTGTAAACTGTTGAGGTCCACTAAAGTCCACTATATAGAGAAACATCCTGGAATGTTTTCCTCAAAAAACTTAAAGGGGACAGAGAATGAAAAAACATTTTTACCTTGTCTTTGTTGAATAATGGTAGTCTACCCGCATTCACAAACATACAAAAAGTGCTAAACATCTCAGTCTCATAGAAATTCCTTTTTTAGAAATGTCAGCCAGAAAACGGCCCAATCTGATAAACTGATGCTTATGACATCACAGGCATCTCACTGCCCCTCCACTTTAAAATATTTGACTAAATTTTTTGAGTTGCAGCAAAGTCAGCCAATCAGTAATGAGATTGCAAGTTAAGCCAGTAGGGGAGCCAAATAGGTGCAAAACCACTAGTTTAAAATCCCCCACCCTAATAGAGCTATCTGAGAGAGGTTTTTAGGAAGCTTCTAAGGAATTACAGACCCCCCCAAAAAAAATTGTCTACATGTCAAATCACAGAACAAGGATTAATACCCCGTTCAATCATTCTATGTCACCTTTAATTTTCTTCTCGACTGAAAAAAAGACATAAACATCTTGGATGACATGGGGCTGAGTAAATTTTTATGAATTTTTTATGAAAGTGTAGTAATCCTTCTTCCTGGAGCCACCTTAAATAGGTTCCTCGTAAAGTCCTCCTACACTTTCAGAAAGAAACACACAAAACTGTAGCTATTAAGGTACAACTGGCCGTCACCCAAGGGGCACAGTTTTGTTCCTCTAGTTAGTACCTTTCTAACTTATTTTGGGTACATAATTGTACCCTACAGTTAAATGTTCTGCTCCTCTAGGAAACAAAAGGGTACCTCCGCAGTACCTTTTTCTGACAGTGTACAAACACAAAACACAACTGTGTTACTGCACGTTCACACTGCCGCAGACTTGAGCTTTCAAAGTTACCGGAAGTCATTCATTTACAATAGAAGCTGGCTTCTATAAGCTGCCCGGAGCGTAAAATCCATCAGTGTCGTGTTTTGGGCGTTTTGAGCTACCAGAGCGTCAATAAGAAAGTTTAAAGAAGCTCAACTTTATGGTAATGAGCTATGACGCGGTTCAGCAACCAATTAGAATATAGCCAAGACGTTCTTCGCTGGCTGATTCCAGAGAAACATTCAATGTAAACTTTCATTCCTACCAAAACAAGCGTCCTTGAAGCTCAAGTCTGCGGCGGTGTGAACATACAGTAAGGGTAAACGCTGCTCTACCCTAATACCCCTTTCTCCAAATCACTACGATCACAATACAACAACTTCTTCCCTCGCTTCACTTTGACAAACAGTATCTGGCTATCACTTGTCGAGCTTCTGCCAGTGTTCACCACAGAAATATCTTAAAAGTGCCAAATGCCATCATGAATGAGGCTCTGTGTTTTGTCTTTCCACACCAATGACTCCCACTTAACACTGCCAACAACCTAAACCTCACCAGGAATTCAGAATCCTGGAATTTCCAATGCTGGTATAAAGGTTTGCCTCTGAATGGCTTGACTTTTCTTCATTGTTTGAAATGCTCTTCGACCCAGCTACTGACACAAAACCAGTAAAAAAGTTTATTTATACCATCCAAGAACAATATTGCCATTAAGATGTCAGCATACTGTATATACTGTATATCCTATAGTTGAAGTATGAGACCACAGACTTCAAGTGTCGCACATAATCTCAAGTAAACGTCTCCTTTCTCTCCACTTTTCTTTTCTCTCCATTTTTTATCTTTTCCAAAAATACTTTGTAATCTGGAAAACATCTACTGGAAGTTTTATCTTTTATGTTCTGGAATGCTGGGCTCAAGCCTCATTGTTTAAAATACTCTTCAAATCATTATTTACACATTGTATAACATATTTTTGCCCTGTCTAAGAGGTATTGCTTATTAAGTATATATTTTTGGCAAAGTTTTGTCTTTTAATCATAGGAAAATAACTTACAATGCACGGATCTGTCAAGCCACCCCATTATTGTAACATACGTACATATGTGACACATATGCCTCCAACTCAAATTCCATGAGAGGAAATCAGTTCCCCCAAAACCAGCCCCGTATCCCCCTAAACACCCTACAGCTATAGTTTCCCCACCCAGGACCAAGCAAATGTATTGCTTTCTTTCTTTAAACATGTCAAAAACATTCTAGAAACAAGCGAACTTCAAAATATGAAGTTCATGAAAATCTTTGCCATCCAACAATTCATTCATTTCATATGGAGCTTACCCTTAAATGTGGTCAACAATATTTTTTATTTGGCTTTTATATAGTTAAAAACTGTAAAACAGCAGCCTAATTGTTTAAAAAAAAAAATCTGATTACTTTAGAACCATCTTCTCAAACATATCCTCACGATTTTAGCCCCTTGAACAGGAGCAGCATTGGGTTTTTAATGGGAGACATTCCAGTCATACCGGCAAATTCAACATGAATCAAACAAACCGCCTTCTAATTCGGCTTTGAAAGCTTTTTCTGTTCAGCGTGACCTCACAGTGAAGCAAAGGCCAGAAACTAAAGCTGTATGCTGACACGGTGTGTGGTCATCACAACATGTTGGCTAACAGAGAGCGCAGTGACCCACCCATGTCCTCCCCCTGCTGAAACATGCAGGACGTGACAGCTGTTCTCCACTCCAAAAAATGTTTGTTTATTCATCGACTCCTCTGTAATCCGCCTAAACAATGCTGTTTGGCTAGGATCAACATCCCTGTGACAATCAATCTATTTAAAAAAGAAACATTAAAAATTCATGACTGCAAATACCAAAACACTGATGATAACACACAAAAAGCACTTTAGTCTGGATGTTTTCACCAATGGTTGAGTAAAATATGGACAATCATTGGGTTTAAAATAACCTTTGCTGTGTTGTTTTAAATTGAAACCCAACGTTGGGTTGGTCCTTACCAAGCATTAGCTAAAACAACCCACAAATTTTGGGGTGTAATAGAAAATGCATTACATTATGATGTGAAGTGATTATTGTGATAGGATTTCATCATACTGGATTTTTTGTTTGTTTGAAACAGGAGGCTGATTCCCCAGCAGAGGCAGAGTGGGGCAAGACATTCCCATCTGGAAAATCCTGATTTGTAAATAGCCTTTGCAGTGTCTGAAAGACTTCCTCTATTGACCTACATTGAAATAATGAAAGTGAGGGGCCGTTTACACAACAACGATTTTTAGAAGTTTTTATGCGGTTGTTGGTTTACATGGCGGTATCATTTTGGGGTCCAGAAAACGCAAAATTTTGAAGTTTTTGATAATGACCCCTAGTCGTTGCCCTGTATCTATGAAAACACAACTCTATGATAATGTAACATCATGCATGTGTTAAAGGCGAGGTGAACAATTTTTGAAAAACGGAGTCGGGCCGAGTATCAAAACACACTTGTAGCCAATCAGCAGTAAGGGGCGTGTCTACTAACAGACATCGTTGCCTGAGTTGCGTATGTGTGGGATGGGTCTATCAAAAGAAGGTCCAGATTCTATTGGGGTAGGGGCGTGTTTGTTTAGGTGATTTAAAATGTCAACATTGGCATTCAAAGATCATGCACCCCGCCTTTAATACAATCTATAGGCATACGCTAGTACAACCCAAAACCATTATGGTTACCAACAGGATTGTGTTTGTGCTGCTCAAAATACTAAGGCCTGAAGGAGATCAAGCCTCAGCCAAGAAAAAGTAACGCAAAAGTAACTAAAAAGTAAAGTAAGCATTACTTTCCAGGTAAATTAACTAAGTAACACAATGTTACTTTTTTGGGGGAGTAACTTAATATTGTAATGCATTACTTTTTTTAAAAGTAACTTTCCCCAACACTGGATACTATATAGTACGAATATTGGTAGTATAAATTAATTTGAACATACTACATCTGCCATGTTGACACATCACATGGCGTACATCGTCATAAGAACAAGTTAGTCATTAACTTAATCAAGTGCAATTTAACCACAAGGGACAGCTGAAGCATAGGTCATCTGAGTACTTTTCGCCTACTGTTTTTCGAACACTATGAATTCTGCCATACTATTTGCCTCTCCTACTGCTTATTGCCTTCTATATAGTATGGAAGTAAGCAGTTTTGGACATCGCTTTAGTTTTTTTTTACTCTATTTGGAGAAGCATTAATAAACTATCTTCAGCAAAGTTTACAACAATTTGGCACTTCATAGTCCAGGGTCACTGGTAGTACTAATCCTACCACCCTGCTTTTGCCATTTTGATTATTTGTATTTATTGCTCTGCAGAAAAATGTGCGCAGGTGTGTGGTGTTTCTTTACAAGGTAACATCGCCATCTAATGGCCTGGCGCATGTAATATGTGTTTTTAGTCGTCTTTGTGGATCCATGTGCATCTTTGAGAGAAAGGATATTGTGGAAAAGATAATGGTTAACTGCAAGGGATAAGTGCATGCTGTACTGCATTCATGCACATAAAAGTTCATGTTAGTCTGGGGCAAACACAATAAATCTAGAGTCATACAATTTCCAAGAGCCGTGATTAATATTCCAACCTCAATGCTGAGATGACTGCAAGACATCCAATTAACACAG
The DNA here is from genome assembly GCF_030506205.2 of Paramisgurnus dabryanus. Classification (NCBI taxonomy): domain Eukaryota; kingdom Metazoa; phylum Chordata; class Actinopteri; order Cypriniformes; family Cobitidae; genus Paramisgurnus; species Paramisgurnus dabryanus. The sequence continues at coordinate 44,819,532 of NC_133337.1, read as the reverse complement.
TGTTTCTTTATTATTGAGAACTGCCTGTACGAACCCAACTGTTAGCTGAAGCCACAGTGCCAACGTTTCCAAGAAAATAGAAAAAAATACAAAAGTGACTCAAATCAGATTAAAAAACTACTTTATCTGCATTATCATTCAGCACACTCACACAAAGGCATATATAAGACTAGATTGAATTTCACCGGTCTAACATTTCATGCACCGTGGAGGTGCTCAGGTTTGTTGCCCTGCCGACAGAATTTAAGCTGGTTTTAAGAATCCCTTTTCTGGTCATGAACAATGACAGCCTTATATGTCCCAGTGGCAGCTCGGGCTCTTATGGAGACGGCTCAATGGATCTGCAATAGCCTGGAGTTATCCGCTCAATAAAAACTTCAAGGAAACATTCGTGCATCTCTCTTCGCCCTGCCTGACGGTGATAACACCCGACTGAGGGAATGGTGTGCAGGGGGAACAGAAGATGGTTTATTCCAGGGCACGAGGCTTAGACGGCTGAATGCCAGTGGACTGGAAGCTTACAGGCTCATGTCTTTATAGTGAGAGATAAAGTTTTTGTTCTGAGTTGTTTTAGAAAACAGAAAAAATTAGTTGCCAATCTTATTAGGTTTGTAAAGACAATTTAAGAAAAAATTAATCAGTCAATATACAGTATTGTTCAAAATAATAGCAGTACAATGTGACTAACCAGAATAATCAAGGTTTTTAGTATATTTTTTATTGCTACGTGGCAAACAAGTTACCAGTAGGTTCAGTAGATTCTCAGAAAACAAACAAGACCCAGCATTCATGATATGCACGCTCTTAAGGCTGTGCAATTGGGCAATTAGTTTAAAATGGGTGTGTTCAAAAAAATAGCAGTGTCTACCTTTGACTGTACAAACTCAAAACTATTTTGTACAAACATTTTTTTTCTGGGATTTAGCAATCCTGTGAATCACTAAACTAATATTTAGTTGTATGACCACAGTTTTTTAAAACTGCTTGACATCTGTGTGGCATGGAGTCAACCAACTTGTGGCACCTCTCAGCTGTTATTCCACTCCATGATTCTTTAACAACATTCCACAATTCATTCACATTTCTTGGTTTTGCTTCAGAAACAGCATTTTTGATATCACCCCACAAGTTCTCAATTGGATTAAGGTCTGGAGATTGGGCTGGCCACTCCATAACATTAATTTTGTTGGTTTGGAACCAAGACTTTGCCCGTTTACTAGTGTGTTTTGGGTCATTGTCTTGTTGAAACAACCATTTCAAGGGCATGTCCTCTTCAGCATAGGGCAACATGACCTCTTCAAGTATTTTAACATATGCAAACTGATCCATGATCCCTGGTATGCGATAAATAGGCCCAACACCATAGTAGGAGAAACATGCCCATATCATGATGCTTGCACCTCCATGCTTCACTGTCTTCACTGTGTACTGTGGCTTGAATTCAGAGTTTGGGGGTCGTCTCACAAACTGCCTGTGGCCCTTGGACCCAAAAAGAACAATTTTACTCTCATCAGTCCACAAAATGTTCATCCATTTCTCTTTAGGCCAGTTGATGTGTTCTTTGGCAAATTGTAACCTCTTCTGCACATGCCTTTTTTTTAACGGATAGACTTTGCGGGGGATTCTTGAAAATAGATTAGCTTCACACAGACGTCTTCTAACTGTCACAGTACTTACAGGTAACTCCAGACTGTCTTTGATCATCCTGGAGGTGATCATTGGCTGAGCCTTTGCCATTCTGGTTATTCTTCTATCCATTTTGATGGGTGTCTTCCGTTTTCTTCCACGTCTCTCTGGTTTTGCTCTCCATTTTAAGGCATTGGAGATCATTTTAGCTGAACAGCCTATCATTTTTTGCACCTCTTTATAGGTTTTCCCCTCTCCAATCAACTTTTTAATCAAAGTACGCTGTTCTTCTGAACAATGTCTTGAACGACCCATTTTCCTCAGCTTTCAAATGCATGTTCAACAAGTGTTGGCTTCATCCTTAAATAGGGGCCACCTGATTCACACCTGTTTCTTCACAAAATTGATGACCTCAGTTATTGAATGCCACACTGCTATTTTTTTTTAACACACCCCTTTCAACTAATTGCCCAATTGCACAGCCTTAAGAGCGTGCATATCATGAATGCTGGGTCTCATTTGTTTTCTGAGAATCTACTGAACCTACTGGTAACTTGTTTGCCACGTAGCAATAAAAAATATACTAAAAACCTTGATTATTCTGGTTAGTCACATTGTACTGCTATTATTTTGAACAAGACTGTAGGTGTGTAATTATATAATTGCAGGTACATTTGGTGTCCAAAGTCATAATTTTTTTCTGCTTTTTCAAATGGTTGTCATGTATCACAAGATGTTACAGGCCATAAAAATTATTATTGGGCTCTCCCAAAAGTCAACAGAGGTCTGTGCCAGCTAAACAGGCTCTTGAGAGATCAATACAAAGTGCTAACGGGAAACTCAATCGAAAATAGTTGCTTCCTTTAATCTGGATGCTGTGTGTGTAGACATTAGACTCAAAAAGGTTTAGGACAGAGCCTATATGTGCTGTACAATGAGTTTTCCACTCTATTCCCTTGAAGACAAAGACCAAGAGAGACGTTTCTAGGGTACATCATTGTGTTCTGGACATATTGTGACCTGACTCACATAACCTCCCATATAATTAATTCTGGATTAAAGTAATATGCAATTAAGACCAAACCTCATGTGACAATTATATGTAGGGTAAAGCATACTGTTTCCTAAATCTCAGAAAGTTACAGCACAACGAGACCTGTCCTAATAAAAGTGTGCTTTATGGGAATTTCAACAAGTTGCATTCTGTAATGAGTTAGCCTTGATTTAGCTTTAGCAATCCTGCTTGGAAAATAGCAGACAGTTGGCAGACCGTTAATATACATTACCTGTGAATCTGACATCTCAGATGGTTTCTCTGTGAGACTGCTGCTCTCCGCTGGGATCAGGTCATTGTACTTGGTGCTGACATCTTCATCCGAGTAGTGAAGGCTACCTGGACTGGGTCGAGGAGGAGACCTGAGGGAGAGACATGATGTGATCATAATATCTTTAGATTTATTGTGCTATTCCAACCTGCTTAACACACAACAAACTTTATTGCCTTTTTATGTTAGTGGTGGGAATCAGCTCTGATTTAGAGCATGACTCAGATTCGGGTTTCACAATTATGATTAAATTTTAATGGAACAATAACTGTAACCAAATGTTATAAAATATAAAAACACACGGACCAGATCTACTGTACGCAGTGTATAAGTACAGTATAAATATCCACTAGATCAAAGGTCTTCAACCTTTTCATCCCGTTCGGACTTTGCCTGCAAGTTAACTCCTGTTAGCATTGAATTTGTTAATCTTACAAACATGTTGAGGAGCGGCACATTTCCAACTTAAGTCAGAGGTATTCAGGCCAATCACAACGTACAGATTAGCTAGCCAATCAGGGACACAGAGCTTTTCAAATCGATGAGTTTTGTACAAACTTGTACATTGTACATTTCAGGAAGACAGGGATATCTGGAGCTATAAAAATGTACGGTATGTGGAAAATAATGTGTTTTTTAACCATAAACCACACATACACATTGTAGTATTGTTAGCAATGAAATATGTGCACATAATGCATTTTTGTTTGATGCATTTTTGTTTGTTTTATTTCCCCCCCAGGACCCCTAGAAAAACTGCCATGGACCCCCTACTGAAGACCCACGTTTAAGATCATGTTACACATTTAAAAAGGTAAAGAAAGCGCAAAGATTTTTGTCCTATTACAGTGGATGTGTCTCTATTCTGAACTTACTGTTGACAGCAAATCCAGTGCAACACATAACTACAAAACATTTACAATTTTCACCAAACTATGCATAATAAGCACATCTGAATTATTCAGTAAAACATGTTTATATACTCAAACGGACTGCTGAAAAACTACAAAAGTTACCTGCCCCAATATGAGACCCATATGAGCACCCTGGACCACAAAATTAGTCACATTTTTTTATTATTGAGATTTATACATCATCTGAAAGCTGAATAAATAAGCTTTGCATTGATTTATGGTTTGTTATGATAGGGCAATATTTAAAAAAAATCTGGAGTCTGAGGGTGCAAACTTTTTTTTGAAAATCACCTTTAAAGTTGTCCAAATGAAGCCCTTAGCAACACTAGTTCAAATGATCAATACATTTTTTATATATTTTATGGTAGGAAATGTACAAAATATCTTCTTGGAACATGATCTTTACCCAATATCCTAATGATTTTGTGGCATAAATATTAAAGGATTAGTCCATTTTCTTAAACAAAAAAAAAAAAAACTGATAATTTACTCACCACCATGTCATCCAAAATGTTGAGGTCTTTCTTTGTTCAGTCAAGAAGAAATTATGTTTTTTGAGGAAAACATTCCAGGATTTTTCTCATTTTAATGGACTTCTATGGACCCCAACACTTAACAGTTTTAATGTAGTTTAAAATTGCAATTTCAAAAGGACTCTAAACAATCCCAAACCAGGCATAAAGCTCTTATCAAGCAAAACGATTGTCATTTTTTGCAAGAAAAATAAAAAATATGCACTTTTAAACCACAACTTCTTGTCTTCCTCCGGTCCTGTGACGCTCCAGAGTGACCTTACGTCATGACCTCTCAAGAGGTCACGGATGACCAATGTGAAAGTACGCCCCAGTGTTTACAAGTGTGGAGAAAAAGGATCGTTCCAATGTTGTTGTATGTGGAATGATACTAATTAATGTCTTTGTGTCAGTTTATTGTTTACAATGGTCCGCAAATGTGCATTTCATATATGTAAGACGTGACCTTTCCACGTCATTACGCAATTACGTGAGGTCACAATGGCTCGTCACACAGCCGGAAGAAGAAGAGAAGTTGTAGTTTAAAAGTGCATATTTTTTATTTCGTTTCGCTAGATAAGATCCTTATTCCTCAATTGAGATAGTTTTGAAACTGCAATTTTAAACTAGATTAAAACTGTTAGGTGTTGGGGTCCATTAAAGTCCATTAAAATGAGGAAAATCCTGGAATGTTTTCCTAAAAAAACTTAATTTCTTCTCTACTGAAAAAAGAAAGACATCAACATTTTGGATGACATGGTGGTAAGTAAATTATCTGGATTTTTTTTTTTTTCAAGAAAATGGAATAACCCTTTAATAGTTTTGACCTGTACAATGTATTGTCCTGTGCTACAAATATTTTCCTGAGCAACCTATGAGTGGTTTTGTTGTCCAGGGTCATATTATTACACTGTAAAAAAATTATACGCTGCATTTCCTTAAATATAGTGCATCATTTTTGCATTTAGTTTTACTTGAAATTTTAAGCAATTGTATAAATTGCTCAAAATTCCATGTAATACTTACTTTAAAAATTGGATGCAAAAAGATGCACTATATTATTTAATAAATCCAGCCTTTATTTTTTTCAGTGTATAGTGTGAAATTTTAGAATTAGAACATAATCAAGAAGATCGGTGAAAACATTTAGAAAATTATAATTAGGTTGTGGCATAAAGCAAATATTTATGACTCTTGTACTCAGAAAAGCATAAACTTTCTTTGGAAATGATTTGCCAGTAACTCTAGCTGAACACACTTGTCTCTTTGTATAGGTGAATGAAGTACAGTGTGTGCCTGTATTAGTGAGGATTCTTTATGAGTGTCATGAGACCACCGTGAGATGCCAGCTCCAAGGGGTTTCTGCATAATAAATCCTCTATGAAACACATCGGTGGAGAGCAGGGACTTAAATATAAATTCTGGTTTATAAATCATCCATTAAAAAAAGATAAAAATCTCATTTTTGCACTTTGCACATTTTCTTCTTGAAACCTGGAAATGTTTATTTCCAAGAAATTGTTTGAACAGTTTCTATATCAAGTACTGTACATTCTAAAAAATTTAAGTTGTTTGTTTAAGTTGCTAGGTCAAATATAAAAATTTTCTGGATTAATTTCACCCAACAGCTGGGTTTGTCCTTTTTTGACCCAAAGCTGGGTTGAAAAAAACAGCATTTTCTAGAGTGTACTGTACTGTTCTGGAAATATTTTATACCAGTGCTGTGAAGACAATAGACACGACAGCTGGATAATTCAGTGATAATATTGTCCAGCATTTTGTACTAAATAATGTTGATTTCAGCCTAGAAACACATTGAGATCTCTACAAAATTCAGTCCCGAATAAGTTACTGTATTTCAACTAGTTTTCTAATGCTATATCATGCCAAAACAAACTCTACATTTACACAGCATTAAGTGTTGTGCTGATGTTTGCAATCTGTTTGTGTATACGCTGCTTATGCTTCACTTACTGCACTGTTGACTCTGATCTTGCATTTACTGTATATGCCATTTCAACCCAGTATCATGAAAATACGTATCTATAGTCACGTAAATTTGTGAGTTTTTTGCGTGACACTGACACGGTTTTCTGGCTTTTTGAGTGAACATGTCACACATTTCTGTTTATGTGTCACTGTCACGTATTTGTTACTCAACTGTTTTGTCCTATTTTCAAACCATTGTCGCTTTGGTTTAGGGTTAGATTTCCATAAAATGACATCCTTACCCAAACCCAACTCTAACCCTAATGCCAGGCGACAATGGTTTAAAAATCTTAAAATATAAAAAGTAAATAATGAAAAAAGGTACAAACCAATACTTAAAATGACATCCTAACGCAAACACCAAATCTTACCCTAAACCGAAGCGCTTTTGGCGGGTTATGATTGGCTAAAGAGTACGAGTGACCCACGTTGGAGAAGCACACTGCCAGCAAAGTCTCAAAAAACACACACACAAACAAATCCAAGGCGATTCACACACGAAAAAGACGATTCACACATTCACAGTCACGATAAACTCGCAATTTTAAACATTCAAAACTTTTCATACAAAGTTGTACATTTGTGTTTTCCTTTGTGAAACGTATTTTATAAATATGTATTTTTATTTTGTGCATGTAAATCGTTTTTTTTTGTAAATATATATATATATATATATATATATATATATATATATATATATATATATATATATATGAAGAGTTTGGTTCCAAAACGCAATAAATGCCATTTTTGAAAAAAATGAGTTACTGTAAATTCTTAATTTTACGCAAAATCCAATATCCGCCATGTTATTCTGTCATCTTTTCTCCCTTTTTCAACGCAATAAACGCCACTCCTCCTTTTCTACAGAATGCAATAAATCCCCTCCACAAATTACAGCGCACCATTCCACGCAATGTAAACAAACAATGGTGCCGTGTTGAGTACAGAGTCCTAGTTTTCCTCATCTACTTTGTACTTTGTGACGTCAACAAACAAACAAAAACAAAATAATACTTTAATAGCATTGATAAACCTGTGGTTTTCTGTGACGGAAAAGAAACGTAAGCCTAACGTAAGATCTAATAATTGACACGAAATGCACTCGGGAGACGATCGCTTGTTCTCCCGACAGCATCAAGTTTCTGACATGATAACACATTGACCCCAAGGGATCTTATGAAAAACTTTCCATAATTTTACTCAAAGTCAACGAGAATCACAGCTGATCGCTGTGAAAAATGTTAAGCGACGACGTCAAGTATAACCGTGCAGCAATGACAGTGTTCTTACAGTTTTTTTCGATTGCTAAACGACAGTGGGCACAACTGGAGTCGCATGTGCAAAACTGTAACTACAGTCTGCACAGCAGCAGTTCATGTGGACCAAACTCTAGTTCGTTTTTCATTGCTTGAACACAGTTTTCAAAACTTTACACACTTATTCCATGACTTTAACCACAACCTGCACAACACTGTGGATTTACAGCACTTTGTTCAAATGCTAACACACTGCTGTCAAAACTGTCAACCACACATTCAAAACAGAATTGATTTCAGCATTGTGCCTTTTTGAAACACTGCTGATTGCAATTTCATATATATATTTTATATATATAAAATATTACCTTTCATGTACTTTTAGTTTCTACCTTTATTTTCTCATTACTGTAATTCCGTAAATTACTGCGGACTACTGAAGCAAACTGCTAATTTTCATTTACCTTAAAGAATTATGATGTTCTGAAAAAAAAAAATTATAAATCATGTGATAAATCAATAAATAAATCATTATTTGAAGAAAACATTACTTCGTGTGACATCACTGAAATTGTTGAAACTGTAAAGATAAAAAGTTATTGTAGTTGTATTTTGTGTATTGGTGTTTGCTGTTAGTGTTTTTCCTCTCAGTGTGTTGTGAGTGACAGTGTGTGTTATCTCAGTGAGGGTTATGTTTAGTGTTTGGCTGCAATGAGCTGTTTTGAGCCATGTGTTAAAAGTTGTGCTCAGGTGACTTTTGGTAGTGCAGACTGTAGTTAGAGTTTTGCACATGTCGCTGCAGTTGTGCTCACTGTTGTTTAGCAATTGAAAAAAACTGTAATATGACAAAGTAAGTGTTTTGATTAATGCCATTAATGTTTCTTTTTTTAATCAGTGTGTACAACTGTTCAACTAAATGAATATAAAATGGCAAAGATTAATGCACATTTATATATTCAGGGTTCCTACAGGTTTCTTCAAGTTAAATTCAAGTCTTTTTAAGACCTTTTTAAGACCATTTATATAAAAAATTAATACCCATTTCACGTCCCTACCAGCAAAGAAAAACTAAAATACTTAAACTTGTGTTCATTTATTTTTCCGATGTGAAATGGGTAAAAAGATTATAAGCCAAGCAAGTGTGAAAAATTTTTTTCAGTAGGCCATAGAAAGTTTGCCAAACAATGTAAAGTTGTTAAGGAATTTCTGAGATTTTCTTTGATTTTTCCCGCTTCTCCTTTGCCTGTTGCTGTGTTGTGTTGCAGTCTATGATTGTGGTGATCTTCATTTACTGAAGGTATCACGTGTTCGCAGTATTTTGTACTGTGACCCGGGACTGTGTTGCGTTCTCAATTATTGGATCCGCCACTCTTTATTTATACTACTTTATTAAACAAACAGAGATGCAAACACATGTATGTTCAAAAAAGAGAAAGGTAATCTAAGCCCTCACACCCAGGCAAATATCCAGATACTTAGGCTACATTGCCACAGACCCCTGCCATCCCTACCAACCTAGGTATATAGAGAAAAATGAAATTCGAAAATCAAAAGACGCCGACATTAATTTGGAATATTCAATTTCATTTTTTATGTTAAACCAAAACTCTTATTGAACTATCTAGCACTTCTTCTTGCTTTACTCCTTCTTCCTCTTCTTCCTGGCCACCTCCTGCAACGTATCCAGGGCCTTCCATCTGGCTGCATTCATTTATATTAATTTCACATTATATTTCATAAATCCAACCATAAATGAACAAAGCTGACAATGTTTGTCAAAGCATCACAAAACACTTTACTGTTTTTGCACTGACATATGAAGCAATACTTGTGTAGATGACCCCTTTTATCAAACTCTTTTGAATACAATAATATGTATAGTATATTAATGATAGAAAGTGCAGGTCTAGAGATTATAAATGTAATCGGTGTGTGTTATGGTTTATGTAGTTTTCTTTCCTTTTTTAGATAGAGCAGAAGCAGTAAAAGTGCCTCTTTTAATTCCTCTCTTGCAGATTAAAAGAGCTTAATCCACTTATTATTTTAGATTCAAAAGTCTACTTGCTGTCCCAGTGACTGGTGACTTTATATTAGAGCTTTGCGTTTTTTATATCTAGAGTCAGCTTGAGCTTTGCTCGTGCAATGGGCTTAATTAACATTCACATTGCTTTTTTGCTACCATCTTTGTGATCTTTGAGCAAACTTTTTAGATATAAAAAGATGGTTCATTAATAAGAATATTATTAAACAAAGGGACGGAGAAAGAAAGTGCAGCGCGTGGTCGTGACTTTCAAACCAAGCCAGTTGTTATCGCAATAGAAACGGAGGCACGCAGCTTGAAACTGCACGTGAACATTAGCGCTGACTGACCTTGATCACGGCCGTTTTCCTATCGACTCGGGTTTTACACATAATGTTAATCGGACCCGGTCCTCCGTGAAAACCTCTATGAATACAACTCTGCTCAAGTTCAGAAACATGTTACGCTGAACTCGCTTCATGTCGCACCCAATTCATCGAGAAACAGAGAGCATGTGAACGTACAGCAGACTCATCGGGAGAGACACGATGTGCTCGCAACCAAAATGGCATTAATAATAAAAAGGCGCAGGCGCTTAAAAGCGATGTGTTTGCATCCCTGATTTAATCAAAATGTGGTCGACAAAGAAACTTTTAAGGAAAAATACAATATGGAGAAGTTACATACAGCACAATTTTTAAGACCCAGACATCAAAATTTAAGACTTTTTTAAGTCTTTTTAAGGTATTATTTCCAAATTCATAAATTCAATGCTTTTAAGGCTTTTTAAGACCCCGCGGGAACCCTGTATATTGATTGAATAGATTTATAGAATTGTGAAAGAAAACTTGTCATGGATTTATTGCACTTTGTGGAAAAAATAATTCGTTTTTATAATAAATCTTTGAAAATCAAGTTATGGATTTGAATTTTTTATGTTTTTATAACCTAAAGATGCTATGTGAAAGTTTGTAACAGAAAATAGTGGTTTTCATCTTGTCACTTTCTTGATATAGAAAACACGTTTTTACAAAAATTTGTCAAAATGGATTTATTGCGTTTTGGAACCAAACTCTTCATATATATATATATATATATATATATATATATATATATATATATATATATATATATATATATATATATATATATATATATATGCACAATATATATATATATATATTTTTTTTTTTTCTTTTCTTTTCTGGCTCTATACATTCAAAGCACTCAGGACAGAAGCGGTCAAATGTGAAAAAAGAGGGGGATTAAAACACCAAGTGTGTCTCGTCTACTTGTGATTCGATCGACAAAAACGCATCTTAATAGCAAATCTGAGCACAATTTGAGACCCTGAAATTCTTGATCTCTGGTCTGCTGTTTAAGAGAAACAATTTTCTCCTTGACCATGGGTGGGACTCAGGATGGAGACAAAACAGCTGGAGATGATGATGTAACCTCTGACCCCATGTTGACTTCATTCAGATAATGAATACATCTTTAGACAGATCCCTCTGTTTCTGCACAATCTAACCGCTGTCATGCTTTCAAACACTGATTCCAGTTCAAAAGATGTGTGTGTGTGTGTGTGTGTGTGTGTGTGTGTGTGAAAATGTGTGTGTGAGTGAGTGTGTGTGTGTGTGTGTGTGTGTGTGTGTGTGTGTGTGTGTGTGTGTGTGTGTGACCTGCAGAATCTGCTGACGGCTATCTGTGTTTGTGTGTGTGTGTGTGTGTGTTGTAAACATGCCTGGTCAGCTATCTGCAATCTAGAAAAAAAATCACTCATGTTAGTAAATTGTTAAAATGAAAATGAGAGAAAGTATAAAACATCACACATCTAAATCTAATCACATTAAATAAAATGATAGTTCCTTCCCAAAATTATGTCCTCAACATTTTTGGGGATGAGTTACCACAATGCTTTGAAGTCCATAGAAAACAAATGATTTTACGCTGTACATAAAGCTTTTATTATGAGGGTCGGATTTGTTTGAGAAACCGCAGACAGGCACAGAAAAATTATCATGTTTGTGACCACTGGTGACAATCCCTCAAACATACTGTAGCCATGTGTTGTGTATTGTGTATGGTACTAACACTCAACCCTGCTGAAGAAAATCCTTGCAGTAGAAATGAAGTCTTAATTTTCTTCATTTTGATGCCCCTATCACCTTTCCACTTCATGACTTATTCATTTACTTTGCATTGCATCTTAAACTTTTACTGGTAAGAGAACAAAGCTTGTGAAACTTCATCTGCACATTCCTTCTACACCTTCCCTTCATCTCCAGCCAGAGGAAAGAGACTGGCATCACCTCAAAGACCACAAGACCTTTTATCCATGTCAAGGTGAACCAGGTTGAATAAAGGCGGAGACTAAGAACCAAAGAGTGATAATAGGACGGATTTCTACACCTGATTATTAAATTGTTCATCTGCACACCTGGATCAATCTCAGCATTATAGGTCACGGAGGGACTTTATAGAACAAGAAAGACATCAGCCCGTTTTGAGGACAGTGAAAAGAGCCGTATACAGATAAGTAACCGACTAATAAGTGCCAACTAATTCAAGCTGATAGAAGAGCAACTTTGACTGAAATAACCACTCGTTACAACCGAGGTATGCAGCAAAGCATTTGTGAAGCCACAACACGCACAACCTTGAGGCGGATGGGCTACAACAGCAGAAGACCCCACCGGGTACCACTCATCTCCACTACAAATAGGAAAAAGAGGCTGCAATTTGCACAAGCTCACCAAAATTGGAGAGTTAAAGACTGGAAAAATGTTGCCTGGTCTGATGAGTCTCGATTTCTGATGAGACATCCAGATGGTAGAGTCAGAATTTGGCGTAAACACTTTAGGTCTCTTAGTTCCAATAGGGCATCATTTAAATGCCACGGCCTACCTGAGCATTGTTTCTGACCATGTCCAACCCTTTATGACCACCATGTACCCATCCTCTGGATAATGCACCATGTCACAATGCTCAAATCATTTCAAATTGGTTTCTTGAACATGACAATGAGTTCACTGTACTAAAAGGGTAATAAAACATCTTTGGGATGTGGTGGAACGGGAGCTTCGTGCCCTGGATGTGCATCCCACAAATCTCCATCAACTGTAAGATGCTATCTTATCAATATGGGCCAACATTGCTAAGGAATGCTTTCAGAACCTTGTTGAATCAATGCCACGTAGAATTAAGGCAGTTCTGAAGGCGAAGGGGGTCAAACACAGTATTAGTATGGTGTTCCTAATAATCCTTTAGGTGAGTGTATAAATAAACATTGCATATATTATCATCCAGCTATGTTTTGATATGAATTTTATGAATACTTTGTAAACAAATACGTTTTAGAGAGACTTTTGGCAGTAAAGGTGAAATGACCAACCAGAATCTGTTATTTCACTTAGGCTTTGACAAATAAAAGAGATTTTTTTCCATCTAGACTTTAATGCTGAGTTTTACGATGGAAAGTAGGATCTTATGAAGAGAGCTGTTTGGTAATTCCATTATTTTTTCATGATCTATTTTGGTTTCAGTACTGCCACGTGGTTGAAACATAATGGGAAACTACTGTATTTGCAAAGAAAAAATAAGCCCATATAGTAAATGATTTAAGTCATGACAATCATCCATTCAGAATGCTTTTTGTGTGTAAAGTGACTGCTGGCATTATGCTTTTAAAGGTATTACAGTGCTTGAATTGACCATTTTTTTTCTTATTACCGTTCCAGCCATAATGTAAAACCCATCATGTGATGTTGGCATAAAATGCTGGAAATCTGTTGAAGGAAAAACTCACCCACCACATATTTCTGATTCAAATCCCTCTGCAGTGATTATTAAAGGAAAAAAGACAGTGATTGAAAAAAGGTAAACCAACAACGAAAGTAAGAAACATCTCACCGACCTGGTATAAACGCCATTTTTGCGGCAGAAAGAATTTTTGACGGACAGTCGTCGATTGTTTAATTCCAAGGCAGGGAAGCGGCTCTCGTCCAGGCTGACCATCTCTCCGTGTGCTAGAGCATTGCAGTTGGAGTTGTTGCCTGTATAAAAATAAAGAAATACACTATGTGAATACAGCTGGCAGTCTGGCTATTTATGTTTCAATAAATATTTTGGAGGATTTTACCATATCACAACAAACTGTCAAACATGCTTTGCGTCTAAGTGCATTAATGGAATAGAAATTGATTCAGTTTCAGACTTGATTATAACAACTGCACCAACAAATGTCACCAAAGTGTGGCTGGAGGACTTGTGGTTATCTAAACAATTATAAAATGTTCGAGTTTGATTTTTTTTCATCTTCTGTTCCAGTTCAGTTTTCCCAAACACTGGCTTAAAGTCAAAATATTTGTTATTTACGGTATGTAACTATAGTATAAAGGAGAAGTCATGGGTATCGAGGTCACTTAACTGTCTGGGAAGACAAAACAGTGCGCTGGATGGGCAAGTGGTACAGTATGTGAATGCTGTGTGTGTGTGTTAAAAGTAGATGTGTGTTTGTATGAGATAATGTCTTTGTGTGGAAATTGAAAACTAGGCCTCTCGCGCACCCTCAGTATGTGTGATGTGTTTAGTGACCTAAACGGCTGCCCTGCCCTGCAACACTATTGCAGTCTGTGTGCTTAAAGGAATAGTCCATTTTCTTAAAAGAAAAATCCAGATAATTTACTCACCACCATGTCATCCAAAATGTTGATGTCTTTCTTTGTTCAGTCCAGAAGAAATTATGTTTTTTGAGGAAAACATTGCAGGATTTTTCTCATTTTAATGGACTTTAATAGAGCCCAACATTTAATACTTAACTCAACACTTAACAGTTTTTTTCAACGGAGTTTCAACGGACTCTAAACGATCCCAAACGAGGCATAAGGGTCTTATCTAGCAAAACGATTGTCATTTTTGACAAGAAAAATAAAAAATATGCTCTTTTAAACAGCAACTTTTCGTCTAGATCCGGTCGTGATACGTCAGCGTGACCCCACGCAATACGTCATGACGTCAAGAGGTCACAGAGGACGAACTCGAAACTCCGCCCCAGTGTTTACAAGTGTGTTTAAAGAGGACCATTCCTACGTTGTTGTATGTCAACTGATACTAATTCATGTCTTTGTGTCAGTTTATTGTTTAAAATGGTCCGCAAATGTGCGTTTTATATATGTAACACGTGACCTCCCTACATCACTACGCATTTACGTTAGGTCACGCTGGACCGGACCTAGACGAAAAGTTGTGGTTTAAAAGAACATATTTTTTATTTTTCTTGTCAAAAATGACAATATTTTCGCTAGATAAGACCCTTATGCCTCGTTTGGGATCGTTTATAGTCTGCTGAAACTCCGTTGAAAAAAGCTGTTAAGTGTTGAGTTAAGTATTAAATGTTGGGCTCTATTAAAGTCCATTAAAATGAGAAAAATCCTGCAATGTTTTCCTCAAAAAACATAATTTCTTCTCGACTGAACAAAGAAAGACATCAACATTTTGGATGACATGGTGGTGAGTAAATTATCTGGATTTTTCTTTTAAGAAAATGGACTATTCCTTCAATGCAGAAATGCTGACCACACACTGATGATGTCACAGCTACTTTAATGTTGCTTCATTCTGTGACTGAGTGAACTAAATGAACCTTTGGCAAAAGCAAATACACACAAAACAGACAGAATGACAACGTATAGACAGACAAACACTAAAGACAGCCCTACTGAAAAGCCTGATTTAAGCTGGGAAAGCTGGTGTAGCAGGTTGGTTTTAGAGAGATTTGGCAACTTTTTAGCTGGACAAGCTGGCCTTAGCTGCTTAGGCTGGAAGACCAGCTAACCCACCAGATACAACAAGCTGACCCACTAGCTTGACCAGACAGGAAGACCAGCTTAACCATCTTTGCCAGGTTAAGACCAGCTTGAAATGTGATCTGTCAAAAGATGAATCGCATACGAAATAAAAGATAGTTTTTGCAAAATGTATGTGTGTGCGTTGTGTGTAATTATTTTGTATATATAAATACACACACATGGATGTATGTATTTAAGAAACATTTGCGTATGTGACAAAAACGGTTTGGCAAGATGAGAAATTCAAAAATCAATGCACATTTATTTCAGTGCACATTGTGTATTTATGTTCATTTAATGCAATAAAAAATTACATTGGCACCATTTTTATGAAAGTTAAGAAAATGTCAAATGGTGTAACCGTCAATAGCGCCAAAGCATGAAAAATATTAAATATTTTATTCACCTGGATGGCATGTAAGCGTAATCATCAACAAAAAAATATTGTAAAAATTTTCTAAATGTAATTTTTAATGCGTTTTTGTAATATTTGTCCTGACATATGCTAAAAAAGTTCTGTTTTCTAAATACTCTTTGACAAATTATGTAAAAATGTATGTAAAGAAATCATATTACATTAAGCTAGATGATTATATTTTTTTCCACTTTTTTAATTAATATATTTATATTTTCATTTAAAAAATACTAGTTCCACCAATTGACACAGACCAGTTACACCACATGACATTTTTGCAATTATCCCCCAAAATAAAAACCAGACATTTTAGACTGAAAAGAATGTATGCAAGTAATTTGCAAATGTATTTTGAAATTTTAACCTTTTTAACTTTTAATTGAACCATACGGATATATATATATTAGGGCTGTCAAAAGATTAATCGCGATTAATCGCATCCAACATAAAAGTTTGTGTTTACATAGCATATGTGTGTGTACTGTGTATAAATATTATGTATATATAAATACACACACATTCATGTATATATTTAAGAAATATTTGCATTTAAATACTGTATATACATTTCTATAATTTATATTATATATAAATATAAATATTTTATATATAAATATAACAATTTTTTCTTAAATATATACATGATTGGGTGTGTTTTTATATATAAATAATAATTATACACAGTACACACACATATGTTATGTAAACACAAACTTTTATTTTGGATGCGATTAATCGCGATTAATCTTTTGACAGCCCTAATATATATATATATATATATATATATATATATATACACACATAAATAAATAAAAATGTACATATTCATAATAATTACACACAATACACACACAAATATATTATGCCAACACAAATTTGTATTTTGTATGCAATTAATGGCGATTAATCTTTTGACCGCTCTACCAAAACCCATCTATAAACGCTGTCATACCAGAATCAGATTTCTTGGCATATTTCTTGCTTTGGCCTCTGATGATGAGGATGAAAACTAGAAGCAGGATGAAAATCAGGCCAACCAGAGCCACCACCACCAGAAACCACCATTCCTCGTAGAATGGAGCAACCTTTTGAGCTGGACGTGAAGAAATGCATTGATCATTAAAAGAAATGAGACAATTAATCAATCTACCTTAACACAAAACAAATCAGGTGATCTAGACAAACCTGATATAGATGGCGAGGGCTGGCTCGGAGAACCGTACCCATAATCATTCACACCGATGACTCGGAAGTCATAGCTGACTCCCTGTTTCAAGATATCCGTGTTAAAGGTGTATGATGTCACTTCTTTGGGGATGTCCTTGATTAAGATGTCCCATAGGCCTTCATCTGAACATCATTTTTAAAAAGAAAAGTCATTTATGCAAAATGGTCTAGATAATTCATTACTTTTATATGTCCTATACATTTGGTAACCCTAAAGGTTTGATAACTATTAATCCAAAAGCTATCTTTTATAAGACATTTCACATGTCAGGACAGATAAAGAAATTACCTTCAAATAATAATAAAAAAGTTATACCAAGTGCAAACAGCAATGATGGTCTGGGAAACATCACTTAATACACACACACACAGTTTCTTAAATCAATCCCATCTGCATCTCCACCAGACGATTTTCTCTTCTCACGTTAAACTTCTTTTCAGAGGTAATCTGATCTGCCCTGTCAATCAAAGTGCTCACATCTGTGACACAAGACGCTGCCAGCAACTTTTCACAAGACCGAGACTCTTCAGAAATCACTCTTCATTGTTGAAAAAGACTGTACGTGGGTTTTGGCTGCGCTTCGAATGGATTTAAAGGAAAACACCACTCTTTTTCAATATTTTACTTTGTTCCTACCTCAACTTAGACAAATTAATACATGCTTATCTTTTTTCATTGCGTGCACTTAATCTTTGTATGGCGTGTCGTGAATGTGTTAGCATTTAGCCTAGCCCCATTCATTCCTTAGGATCCAAACAGGGATGAATTTAGAAGCCACCAAACACTTCCATGTTTTCCATGTTTTCACGAGTAAGCATGGTGGCACAAAATAAAACGTGGCGATTTATTAAAGGGGACAGAGAATGAAAAAACATTTTTACTTTTTCTTTGTTGAATAATGGAAGTCTACCCGCATTCACGAACATACAAAAAGTGCTAAACATGCTAAACATCTCAGTCTCATAGTAATTCCTCTTTTAGAAATGTCAGCAAGAAAACGGCCCAATCTGAAAAACTGATGCTTATGACATCACAGGCATCTAACTGCCCCTCCACTTTAAAATAATTGGCTACATTTTTTGAGTGGCAGCAAAGTCAGCCAATCAGTAATGAGATTGCAAGTTAAGCCAGTAGGGGGAGCCAAATAGGTGCAAAACCACTTGTTTAAAATCCCCCACCCTAATAGAGCTATCTGAGAGAGGTTTTTAGGAAGCTTCTAAGGCATTACAGACCCAAACAAAAATTTTTTTGTCTACATGTCACATCACAGAACAAGGATAAATAGCCCGTTCAATCATTCTATGTCACCTTTAAGCCAATCAAAAATGAAAACTATATTGTATGGCTGAAGAGGAGTTTGGAGCACTTCGACCTCGGGTGCAGTAATATTGACGGAAGGAATATTACGAGCCGAGGTCAAAGTGCTGCAAAATAAGTGCTCTTTCGCCATACACTATAGTTCTAATTTTTTATCTGCTTAAAAAAATCGCCACGTTTTATTTTGTCCCACCACACTTACTCGTGTAACTACTCATGTAACAGTCTTTAAATAAGGAAAACAACGAAGTGTTTGGTGGCTTCTAAATTTATCCCTGTTTGAATCCTTAGGAATTAATGGGGCTAGGCTAAATGCTAACACATTCATGACGCGCTGTACAAAGATTAAGTGCACGCATTGGAAAAAGACAGGGATGTATTAATTCGTCCAAGTTGAGGTAAGAACATAGTAAAATATTGAAAAAAGGTGCTGTTTTCCTTTAAAAGTCAGACAAGGCTTAGCTAAAGTAATGTTTAAGCATCTTTTATAAATATAAAGACGTTATTGGTATGTATCTTGAGATAAGTAGCAGTGGCATATTTTAAGATCTGTCAGTAGGCTACTATTTTTTTTTTTTTTTTTTGAGACAGCCCAAACATGTGTTTTAGACTAGACTAGTCTTAAGCCTTGTCTCTGAAACCAGGGCTAAATCTCTTATTTGGATAAACTGATTTGCTTACAAAATAATTGTATACCACCTTCTCTAAATTAAAGCACTTTTATTATTA
The DNA here is from genome assembly GCF_030506205.2 of Paramisgurnus dabryanus. NCBI lineage: Eukaryota > Metazoa > Chordata > Actinopteri > Cypriniformes > Cobitidae > Paramisgurnus > Paramisgurnus dabryanus. The sequence goes on along the minus strand of NC_133337.1, from coordinate 44,800,349 downwards.
TTTTATGGGTTATGTCACACTTTAATGGCAGAGGTAGCTGAGAAACAACAGGAACAATGGGATCGCCATAGATTGAAACCTGTGTTGCATAGCTGCCTGTGCGCTAGCCGCTATGCAATGGCTTTCAATTTTTCTGATATTATTATTATTAATATAATATTTCTGATCTCACCTGAGGGTCTGGCCTCTATAACGTAGCGTGTGATAGGTGCTCGTCCGGGATCCCCGTTAGCCCAGTGGATGGTGATGGCGGAGCCATATCGAGAGATAAAGGGTTCTCCAGGAGGGCCCGGGGCTCCTAATCACAAGAAAGAAAAGGTGTAAAAGTTCTGTAAGTTAAACATATATAGAGATTTCCGAATGAGGGACAACATTAATATTTCTTTTGTTTGAGACACACGGATTTATGCGTGCAAACCTTCTCCAGGTCCCGTGGTGATGTTGGCCTCCACCTCTGGACCGTAAGTGAAGGTTTTGGCACGGATGCGGAAGTTGTACGTGACGCCTTCAGCCAGGTCTTTGATTTTCAGCCACAGGGGTGCGTTTCCCTTCACGTCCACCGTCACGATTTTACTGACGCCTGGGGGGGAGGGGGAGTGAAGACAGTCGACACAGGCCACTGAGGACTCTAGACAAACACACTACGTTTAGTTCAGGCAACAAGAGCTCTACACATACACGCTCACACGTACAGAGGCCATCCATCTAATTTCGTTAAAAAAAGTGTTGGTGGAGCACTGCTTCTGCGGCACACATATGTCGTGGGTTCAATTCCCAGGGATCACACATACATATAGCTTGATATGTATAGCATAAGTCTGCCAAATGCACAAGGTAAATGTAATGTAATGTAATATAAAATGAACACTTGCCGAGCAACAAATGCAAGTAAAAAAATTCAGTGTTTATGTAGCTCAGTTGGTGAGCATGACACTAGCAATGCCATAGGTCATAGGTTCAATTCCCATGTAACATAAATTGGAATCCTTAAGACTTTGAATACACTAAGTCAGCCTGTAAAATGCCTTAATGTAAATACAACCTTGCCAGATAACTTTTTAAGGAACTACAACATAACTGAGAAATAATATTTGTGGTGGTTGTATTCTCTTAATACACCCCCTATATTTACTTCCCAAATTTGGAATTGAGGTATCATCATGTGCCTCTTTAGGAGCCCACACCCACACCCATGCACACAAACACACACTTGCACACTATTCTGCAATTAGTAACAAGCCAAGTAAATAAAACCCAGTAGTATTACTAGACGTTAAAAAAATTTACTTTTATGAAAATAAGACACAAGTTTAAGGGGTGGTTTCCCACACAAGGTTTAGTTTAATCCAGGTTATTTTAGGACATTTAAGTAGTTTTTACAAACAAAGCTTGCATCTTGAGACAAATTAATGGCACTGATATAATTTAAGATTTGTCAGTGCAAGCTGCATTCAAGCATTTTAATCTCGGACTAGACTTAAAGGGATAGTTCACCCAAAAATTAAAATAATGTCATTAATGACTCAACAAACTCGTAAGACCTCTGTTTATTTTCAGAACACAGTATAAGGTGTTTTATATTTAGTCCGAGAGCTGGTTGACCCTTCATTAAAAATCTACATACGGTATACTGTCCATGTCCAGAAAGTTAATAAAAACATCAAAGTAGTCCATGTGACATCAGTGGGTCAGTTAGAATGTGTTGAAGCATCGAAAACAGTTACGACTTTATTCAGCATTTTCTTCTCTTTCACATCTTTTGTGAACTGCATGCGTGAGACTAAAGTCACGTGACTGCAGTAATGTGGATGACGTACGCCGCGGATGACGTACGCCGTGGCTTACGTGTTATATGGTGCGCCCCAGCTGTTTTTTTTTGTGCGCTCGGCCTTAGTTTACAGTCGGAGGGAGACGCACACTGTAAGTTTAATAAAAAAAAAAACTTTGCAAACATGTCTGAGGATAACACGTCATCCACGTCACTGCAGTCACGTAACTTTAGTGTCGCCTACGCTTCACAACAGACTGGGAAGAGAAGACAATGCTGAATAAAGTCTTCATTTTTGGACCAAAATGTATTTTCGATGCTTCAACACATTCTAACTGACCCACTGATGTCACAAGGACTACTTTGATGTTTTTATTACCTTTCTGGACATGGACACTATACCGTACGTAGATTTTCAATGAAGGGTCAACAAGCTCTCGGACTAAATATAAAACATCTCAAACTGTGTTCTGAAGATGAACGGAGGTCTTACGAGTTTGGAATGACATGAGGGTGAGTCATTAATGACATTATTTTCCATTTTTGGGTGAACATTTTTGGGTGAACTATCCCCTTAAGCCATGTCTGGGAAACTACCCCTAAAAGTTGTACATGAATGGCACCCAACAGGAAGTTAAAAGTCCCGAACCCTCAGTGTATTAAAAGTGTTCGTGACTCTTGACATATCATACAATAAAAACAAGAGAAACACTGACCATCAACAGGCATGCAGGGCTCGTAGATGAGTCTGTAGCCTTCGATGATGCCATTAGGAAAGACCGGCTCGCCCCAGGAGACGTTGACGGAGGTGGTGGTGAGCTCACTGAAATGGATGAAACTGGGAGCACTGGGAGCTGAAAGAGGAAAATAATGTGATACAAATGTGACACGCCTGTCTAATCCTTGTTGAAACTAAAAACAGCTACAAAATTACTTCATATTTTGTCTGTCTATTTCTTAATGAAAAAAGAAGAGCAGGCATTACATAGCGACAAAAAAATAGAAGAAAAACAGCTAGTTTAAAACCAACTAGATACTTCACAGCATCAGGCAAAATCATTTTATGTTATTCACAGCTTTCTCTAAAATAGTTTAGCTTTTATCCAAACCAGGGATGGAAAATCTACAGATTGGAAGCAAAGAGTAACTTGGCCAGCTGTCAGCAATGGTTAAAATTCCAGAAGTGTTTGGACAAATAAATAATTTCAAATAGTTTCCATAATTCCAAACCCCTGACCAACCGTGTTTACTGTCAATTAATCACCCGCTTTAAGAAACCTTTATGACTACGTGATCTTGGCATGCTTTAATTATTTTGTTTGACATAGCAGTTCTGCTTCAATTGGAATGTTTTACCACACTAAAAAAAGTGACATTGATAGGTTTGTACAGTATCACACGCATGATGCCTTGACCTTTCAGGAGTGCAGCCATACATATGCCCCATGTGTTTACTTCGATTTTACCCAAAATGTATACAAAATGTTAAATGCTCTCTATTTATAAGACATATCTCTCAATTTATTAGAAATATCCAGACAGCAGACGACTCCATGCCGAATCCACACCAGAGCTGTTGATCTCAGTGTGGATCCGGGCCGCAGTCGACTGCTGTCTGGGTACTGGATAAAAACGCATTTGTTAACTTATTAAATGTAAATGTAACCAGGAGTCGTAGACTCTAGGTGGTCTGACTGCATCTGAAATACCATGGACTGCCACCTCTAACAAGTACAAAAAAATGAGAGTTATCCAAGCATGGGTTATCACAGTAATGGAACACTACGATAATGGCCTTCCAGTTCTCAGTATATCATGTTCCCAGCACAAGAGCCAGAACCAACGTTTTCTTGTTATCTATGTTGATATACGCGAAGACCCTGAAAGAAATAGATAAGGACTCCCTTAAGGTTCTTTACCAGCTTGTTGCGTTCTTCCTCTGGTCGGCGGGCTGCGAGGTCCATCCCCAGCTGCGTTGAAAGCAGCAACGCTGATCATGTAGGTGGTGTAGCCTGTTAGATTCTTCAGCTTCACCCCTCCCTCAGGAAGGAAGAGAGTGCGAAGTTTCTCCGTCTCATTTTTTCGCTTATATTCCCAAAAGAAAATCTGCAGGGGTAAACAACAATTTACGCTTGTATCAAGCAAGTGTGTGATTTATGCACAAGGACATAAACTAAATAGACATAAGTAAATTTAACACACATTCCACTGTTTATAATGAATGAATTAAAGGGCAACTATTGTGCAAAATCCAATTTGGACATAAATGTGTGTTGGCAATGTGTGAACAGGGCCGGCGTCAAGGGGGGGGGCATTCGCGGGCAGTGCCCCCCCAAACAGGTTGTTGTGCCCCCCCTACAAAGTTTTTTATTAATTTAATATATATCAAGAATAATTAAAATAAATTAAACATTGAATGTTTCATGACTTGTAATATAATCAAATGAGGAAAATATAGTTGATAAATGTTTTTTTTAATTAAAATAGACCAGTTTCTCTAATTGGATGTATTGCTGCGTCTCACCCGTCTTACGTCTTTAGCATATTTGTGAGTTGATACTAGCAATGTGTTTTTTCACGGCATTTTATGGTTCGTGTAAAATATGGATATTAGAACATTTAGAATGAACCAGCACCGCCTGCTTCATCTGACCTCATGCAAACACAGACTGGCTTAAACTCAGAGATTAGAGGTCGAGGTGGAATTTACAAATCTACAGGACACTGTTTTAAGGAAATTTAATGTTCGTACACGCCGTCTTCAGCTATTTTAAAGGTAAGTTAGCGTTGTTTTAAATTACGTAAGCTTAAATGTGAAGTGTGGCTATAGACCGTTAACAGCATAGACGTGATTATGGTAAAGCGGCTTTTTTAAAGCTAGGATGCGGTGTGCGCTGCGCTATGAAACCCATTCATTTCAATGGCTTGCGCCGCATGAGGACGGTTTGTTGTTGCGTCGAGCAGCTTGCGCTCACGCCGCGGTCGAAGTTCAGTAGTTTTGCGCATAGTTTGTGGTCTTTTGCACTTTATACGGGAAATGAGCTGACAGTCTGTACCAGTTGTATGAGTGTGTGCTTGCACTGTATTTGTTGTTTTAATGTCTTGTTTTGCAAGTTATTGCTATTGCGTGCCCCCCTGTTAGAAGCCAAGTGCCCCCCTGTTAGTTATGGTCTGGCGCCGGCTCTGTGTGTGAACACAACAACCCAACAATGAAAAAATCCACCCACCTCCTTTTTATCCCTACTAATCCAAAGCAAACTCATTAGACATTCAATTGTGATTCTCTTCTTAATATGACGTCACACTGATAAAGCCCCGCCCATAGCCAATGACTGACAGTCCTTCATTACCATAGTTTCCACCCTCAGTGAGTTGTATGCTGTATAACATAGTGATGGTCACTTTCAAAGCACTGATTCATGAGGCTTCAAAACTTTTACAAATCTTTTGTTTCGAATCAATTAGGTCGGAGCGTGTTTTAAACTTGCCAAGTCAACGTGATTTTAGCAAACGAGGCTTCATTACGTCATAACTGTTTCGAAACCTTTCGAAAATCCGATGGTTCGCCACTAGGCGAAGTCGATTACAAATTACCAGTGACTAATATGGTTAGGTGAACTCGGGTCAGTTTTATTATGAAAGTTCATGAAACATTGATCCTTCTGACTAATAACACTACCATTTTGTCTACTACTTGTTTATAGACAGATTTAATGACAAAACATTTGCATAATTAAAAAGGGAGTTAGTTTTAATGATTTGTTTGCCCTAAATAAAACTTAAAACACATACTACACTTTAAATTATGTCTTAAGTAAATTTTTTTTACATATTTTAATAAAAATTTTGCTATTATTTTGTAAAATAAATTGTGAAATGTTTGGACAAATTTGCTTTAACACTTTTCTGACCAGCAGGTGTCGCCAGCGTGTGTGGTGTTTCGAACGCTTAGAAAAACTAAATACATTTTCGAAGCAATTGGTTTCGAAAAGCTTTGTTTCTCCCATCACTAGCTACCATAGCTCAATAGTGAGATACTTTTGACTAAGAATGTATTCCTAGGAATCAACGGATATTAACTGAAAGTGTTCACAGTCTCTTTTGGTAAAGTTGTGAGAAGCAGTAGCTCATTTGCATTTAAAGGTACAGCACATTTTTGCTCCAACCCGAATAGGGGCATTTTGGACATGATCTATTGGGTATTTTGAGCTGAAACTTCACGGACACATTCTGGGCATACCTGAGACTTATATTACATCTTGTAAAAATGGGCATATTAGGGGCCCTTTAAGCATATGTGCTGAAGAAGTACTTAGTATGCATACTATGTAACAATACTATGAGTAATTTGAATGAAAATAAATCATGCATTTATTAAAGAAGTCATCGAATTCTGACCTTATAACCCTGAATATCGCCATTCTGGGTCTCCAGTGGAGGCGGGTCCCACGTCACATCAAACTGCGTTGCAGTAGCCGATTGGATGACCACATTTTGAGGCGGTGCAGTGGGAACTGTGGGATTTGAAGAAGTTTTGATTCATTGCCTTTTTTAGCTGATTTATCCAAAATGTTTACATGGAAGAGGCTTATAAAGAAGAGTTGTTACCCGCTTCTCCCACAAAGACTTCCTGCGGTGAGCTGGTGGGACCTTCACCCACAGCGTTATACACACTCATTCGGATTTCATAGCGCTTGTGTTTCATAAGGTCTACGAAAGCACACAAATCACAATTTCAGCTTATATTACATTATATGATGTCTGATGGCAGATTATAAGACAACACAGAATGCTAAGCACAATTTTTTCAGTTATTTTTAACTGGACATTTTGTATTTGAGATAGCAGGGGTTGATAAGATTGCAAACTAGACAAGATAAAACATAACACTTGCAGCAGATGTTTTACTGTATGGAACATAATTGTTTTGCGAACCTGTCTTTGTATGGGAAATGAGTAAAAACACAGTTTTCGGTCAGGGTAAAATAAAGAGATGAGTCAGTCTGGTTATCTTTATCTGAACCCTACTGACACACTTTTCTTCCTGTAACTGTTAACAGAAGAGAGAAACCAGACAGAGGTCTTAAAGTGTCATGAAAACATGTGAAGGGGGCTTAGAAAAGGGGCGTGTCAATGTGGGAGGTGCAGATAGGTGGAGAGTAGGAGGAGACTGTGTAAAGGAGGAGTGGCTTGAAGCACAACATGACAACTTATTTGAAACGACTAAACATATGAAGGTGGTTTAAAAAGAGATGAAAAAACAATTTAGCCTGAATATTAAACGAATAATAAGTCCTACCACTGTTTTTAAAATTTCTTCAACATGCAGACAAAAAAATGGGTTTTGGGGTTTCATAACTCAAAACACAATTTTTGTGTGCAGTCGGCGAGGTGAGAAGAAGCTCTCTGAAAGGAGCTAGACAAAACAAGGGACACAAGCATATTCTCAACATTTAAGAAAGGCTTTGTTTGTCAGACAAAACCATATATCAGTTTTATGGACTGATAGAAGAAACAGAAGGTGACTTACTGTTCAGCTCATACTGAGTGAGTGAGGAATCGCTGATGTTTCGCATGCTGTAAGGAGCTGAAGAAGAGCAAGAGGACAATGATGAAAATTAGGGCTGTCAAGAAATTAATTGCGATTAATCGCATACAAAATAAAAGTTTGCTTTTGCATAATTATTTGTATATATAAATACACACATGCATACATACATACATACATACATAACAATTTTCTTAAATGTTTACTTGTATGTGTGTATTTATATATACATAATAATTACACACACAAATGTATTATGGCAACACAAACTTTTATTTTGTATGTGATTAATCGTAACTCATCTTTTGACAGCCCTAAAAAAATACATGGCAGAAAAAAGGTTTAAACAAGGGTGTCACGACTTCAAATAAAAAATGGGATCGTCGATGCGGCCACGCCCCCATGTCACGTCCGGGCGGCTTGCCAGGCGGGGGAAAAACCTCTCAGGTATTTTGATAGTTTACCTCAGCTCGCATGAAACGCATAAAACTGAACAAATACGTAAGGATTACCACTTTAGTTTATGTTTAGACTTCGGAAAGATGCAAGAGCGCATGCACGTGAGACAGAGAGAAGCGCAGCTGCTTATGACACGCTGGATTTGTTTCATATGCTAGTCCAAGACGCGCGCATTAAGTCCATGTGCGTGCAAGAAGAACGTCTCTCTCTACAAGCTCTCTCGCGTAAAGTGAAGCCCACAAACCCCCATGCGAGGAAATGCACGCAATGTGCATGTTAATGTGAAACTATAATAATAATAAATATTAATGGCATAGCATTTTTTGTCTTTAAAAAAAAAGTAAAAATCGAGAATTGAATCGAATCGTGACCTTAGAATCGAAAAAAAAAAAAAAAAAAATTGTAATCGAATCGAGGATTTGGAGAATCGTGACACCCCTAGTTTTAAATATAAAATACTACATACATAAAGAAACATTTAAACTAAATATACTGTATATAAAATTCTATTAAATATCAGATATAGAATTATATACTAGAAATTATTTATTGCACATATACAAATGGTAGAATAATTGGTTATAAAAAACAATGATTATAAAACCCAATTATATTGAAATATGTAAACAAATGCAGCATGAATTTAAAACCACTTGGTTTTGCAAGTCAATTTAAAGTACTATTTTAAGTTTTGACTTATGATAAATTGACATAGCTTATAAAAACAAGCTGAAATTGTTTAACTTAATTTGTTAAGATAAAATAACATAAAATATATGATGCTTTACTTTTTTTTACAGTGTGTATGTATACTTAATTTTTTTTTCAAGTTATATTTTTTGGCCATTTTGCCTTAATTTTGACAGTGATTGAGGAGAGGACAGGGAAGAACAGGGAGGAGAGAGAGGTATAGGATCAGCAAATGACCACGAGCCAGAATCGAATTAGGGTTGCCGAAAGTGCGAAAGCACCACATGTCGGAACGCTGCTCACTACACCATCGGCTCCAACTGAATACTTAATTAATAATCAATTCTTTATTCATTATATTTCATTATATTCTTTAAATTAAATGTATGCTTAATTATGCTGCACAAGTTATTTCTCACAAAGGGCTCAAAGTGGCAGACACTACTACTACTTCTACTACGCCCATCAAAGTTGCCAATACTGTATGTTATTCTGCTTACAGGTGAGATCTGCCCAGCCGGCTGAAACACTGTTGATGGTGTGGACACTGAAACTCCGAAGTCGGTCGTAAAGGAGCTCCCGGTACCGGATACGGAAACCAAGCAGGATCCCATTAATCTTCTCCTCAGGAGGTGGCTAAGGTAGACGAGACATGCTGAATATATTTAAATGTCATCATGTTATCATCAACATTGTCAGTAACGCTTCACAATAAGGTTGTATTTGTTAAGGTTGTAACATTGCATTAGCTAACATGAACTAACAATGAGCAATATAGTTTATCAGCATTTATTAATCTGTTAGTTAAGACCAATGCAGTTGTTCATGATGTTAATAGTTACAACATTTGATAAAAAAAAGATTAGTAAACGATGATATTTTAATTAAGATTAATAAATGCTGCAGAAGTTTTTGTTCATTGTTCATATTAGCTAACGCATTAAATAATGTTAACAAATACAAACTTATTGTAAAGTGTTACTATACCATACTGTACTGTCATTAAAAAAAGTGTATCACGTCTGAAGACCTGCCATTGGTTGGAAAACAAAAAAATGGGAAATAAACAAACCTTTAAGTTTTAGCTGTGTAATTTGTGGTGGGATTCTGTGATTCTTAGTAATTGGACATTGTGAAAACACAGCGTCTATGATTATGCAACTCAGGATGTAAAATCCCCTTAATCCCCATAAATACATTGCTTATATGTTTTTTTTTTATTAATGCAACATCAAACTCGATCAATTCGACAAACCAGATTTTCACAAATTGCAAGCTCAAGTTTAACGATCATTCAATCTAGCCAGTGAAATTCCCCCTAATAAAGCGTGAATGAAAGGGCCCGAAGGGAGGAGCCCGTTCACTCACCCTTCCTCTACCTCCATGGAGGCGCCTGTCGAACTGTAAATCAGAGGTGACTTTGAGAGCATGTGTTTAACGGACATACTTCGCCCTCTTGCTCTGTTATTACAAGTCGATGATTGATAGGTTCAGCCGACGGGATGTATGATGAGAAACAAAGAGGAAAGTCCCGCCCCCCTTACCTGCCAGCAAATCAGAACGGAGGTTGTCGTGTGTGGTGTGACGGTGAGGATGGTTGGAGCTTCGTCTGGTGCTGGAAAAATACAAAAAATAGAGATTTGGGATCTTGGCATATTTGTGAATATATTTCAGCTCTGATGTCTTATGCTACATAAACACTCAAAAGACTGCATCGCTAAACGGCCAAGTCTGTCTCACAGCTTTATTTATTGTGATGGGATGTTTGCAGGCATTATGCACAGGCTGTATCACTCTACTAAAGTTGCTACGGTACAATTGAGTGTCATAGCAACCAGAGATACTGCATTAGCTCATTTATTTCCTCGCCTCCAGCAATGACATCACCGCTGGAATACAATAGCATCACCTGGCTTTGCCATAAAAGCGTGGGTGCTATCGTGATATAAAACAGGCCTCTCTGCTAAAGGCAGAATAGAAACTGTGCTGCATAATGGCCAATTCATGCAATCACATGCAGAATGAATTGACTGTGTAGTCGTTTTGTGTTTGTATGAATGATTCAGAATATAAACTGAAGCCACAGTAGCAAATAAAGCATTTGCAGTAGTCAATGGCTCAGTTTGGTTGATATTCATGACTTAAAGGGATACTTCACCGATTCAGCATTCAGCTTTGTATCTGTAGAAACCCGGCAGTATTACTGAATGACCATGTTTCCCTCCATCATTTCCCCCTGAGAGGAGAGATATCTGCATTTTGGTTCTGCAAAAAAGTCCTCCGATGATGCAAAAATCGTCATATTACATCATCGGAGGACTTTTTTGCAGAACCAAAATGCAGATATCTCTCCTCTCAGGGGGAAATGAGGGAGGGAAACATGGTCATTCAGTAATACTGCCGAGTTTCTACAGATACAAAGCTGAATGCTAAATCGGTGAAGTATCCCTTTAACAAGTTTTTATGTTTGTTAAAGAATAAAGAACCTTACTGTTAAACTGTAAACAGTTTTGATAAAACATAAAGCAGTGTAATGGAAATGATGTACTACTTTTTGCATGATTGTAATAATAAGTGAGCATTTTCTTACCATCCTGTAGTGTAGTGATGGCTTCGCTTTCATCGCTGTAGTCACTGTCTCCAATATCATTAGTAGCTTTTACTCTGAACTGATATGAAGTAAAAGGCTTCAGTCTAAAAAAAAGAGAGAACATAAAAATTGCTTCAAATAAAAGATGTAAACCCATTTAAAACACTTTTCAGAGTCACAAAGATAAAGAAAACAACTCAATAAAGTAAAAACACAGTCAATAGCATGAAGTTTTGGGTAGAATCAATTTGCAATTAAAGAGATTAAAAAGAGAGAAATTTGTTCATCATTTCCTCACCTCATGTTGTTTCAAACCTGTATAAATTTCTTTGTTTTGCTGAACACAAAATTAAGATGTTTGAAGAATGTTTGTAACAATGCAGATCTGGGGCACCATTGACTTCCATAGTAGGAAAAAATTATACTATGGAAGTTAATGGTGCCCCAGATTGGTTTGATTATTACCATTTTTTTTTAAATCTTCATTTGTGTTTAGCAGAACAAATAAATAAATGAATCATAAAGGTTTTTAACAACTTAAGGGTGAGTAAACAATGACTGGATTTTCATTTTTCAGTGCTACCCTTTAATAGGTGTTTGACTTGATCTAAAAATGAGTTTTGCAAACTCAGAACAATTTAGTTTGATTTACAGCAAAGATTGATTCAAACTGTTATTGCTATATAAACTCAAAATAATTTTTTATGAAACTTGATGCACAGTTTAACAGTTCTATTGAGTAACTTTTTTTAATTTGTGATTCCTTCGATTTTTAGTTTCTAGCTCACCAAAAAACAACTCTTCCACAATTCACAAAATCACATAAAATCGATGCATATGAATCGGCAGGATTTGTAATTGATGTATCGAAAAAGTGAACAAATCATTACACCTATAGTAGGGCTGTCGCAATGATTAAATAATCGTCTCATCGCAATTGTTTGACCTCATCGCGATGATTTCAGATCACCGCAATGAATGCACATCTCTTTAAAAAACACAAGGGGGAGCTGCAGCGCCTGTATAAACGAGACAGTATCAGATTACTTTTAAATATGTCTTATGTGTATTAATATTTACTACCAGGTAAACCTTGCAAAAGATTTAATTGAAATAATCACAAGAATTTGTGAAAATAATAAAAAAAATCAATGAGAATTAAATTTCAAAGCAATAAAACAGACAATTAATCATCATAATCGTCAAAGACAAAATAAAAAACACAGGCAAAAAATTGTCATTATCTTCACTGCCTTAACCTTAGCCTTAAAATTGTACTGTGCCTTAAAGGGGTGGTTTCCCAGACCGAGCTTAAGTCTAGTCCCAGACTAAAATGCATATTTGAGCTTACTAAGTTTAAATACAATGCCATTGTTTCGTCTCAAAATGCACATCAGCAATATTTTTTCTAAGGTATGTTTTTAAAACCTATTTAAAGGTCTTAAAATAACTGGAATAAACTAAACCCTGTTTGGGAATCCTCCCCTGCTTTTATTGATGTACCTGTCCACGATGTAAGAACTGGACTCGTGGCTAACGGATGCAGAATGAACGGTCCAGTTCTTCTGGGGCAGCTCTCTGACTTGAACTGTGTAGTACCGTACCGGTGATAAACCGTCACTGCCAGGTTCCCACGACAGCAGCACGCTGCGAGCCTGTACGTTCTCCTGCGGCACTGTGGGACGGCTGGTGGGCTGGGGTCGGGCTGGTGATCAAAGGTCAATCAGGTATAAAGTGTTAAAACAGATCCCAAATCTATTGTCTATCTATTGTTTTATGCAGACAGTGCAAGGGAATAAAAATAGCTTTAAAATAGTTATTAAAAATAATGTGACTGTAAAAATCACTTTAATTTGAATCTTTGACATGACCTTAGGAGGTTATATTTACACAGAATGTTCTTTACATTATGTATGATGATCTTATTTTAAAACAGTAAATTAGAATAATTACTTTAGCTGGATTTTCACAAGTCTGGTTTAAGTCTACAATTTTTTTCAAAAGAGTTGCTTTGAAGATTGTAATTTGAAACTATGAGAAGCTCGTATTTCAGGACGCTTCGGCTTTAAATGACAGTAGCTTCTGCCAATCGTATGTGGTATATAAAATCTCGGATTCACTACACGTGTATAATCTGGACGCAGGGAATGTTTAGGAAATGCAAGAGAAAAGATTATAGTGTATTTAGGATTGTCATGCATTATATACCCGCAAAAAACCTCTGAACTCTTCGCATTCGCATCAACGCACTACATAAATAATCTCAGGTCTGATTATGATGTGCCGGTGGAGGAATGTGATTTTGCTTGAGTGAAAACCAGAGCAGCAAAAAAACCAAGACCACACCGAATCAGATCTGCCTGTAGGCGGCTGACTTGTTTTTTTACATGACATAAGTGGACTGTGAACTTTTCAGTTCAGAGATGGACACTCTCAGGGACGTGCACAGACATTTTGAGGGGCAGGGGCTCAAGTGAAATAAAGGGCACTTCTCATAATTATGTATAAAAAAGTATATATATTAATGCAATTCTGACTTCCTTTTTAAAAAAATATTAAAAAGTTAATTAATTTTATCTTCCTCAAACTCACGCAATTGTTTACTTTTCAAAAGATGTCTACAAAATAATCAGTTCACACAGACACCATGGTCTCCTTAGTATTCTAGGTTTATAGAGCAGCAAAGGAAGCCATTACACAATGTGCATGTTTTGAATAAATTACACATTAATTACAAATTTGTTAAAATGCTAAAAACAAAGTTGTGACTGCTGAGTTAGCGCTACATGCCAATAAATGCTATATCATATGCTAGCGTTTAGCTGATTAGTTGTTACTCAGAATGTATTTTTGTCTGATAAGGCTCAAAATATAAGGTCTGTTTACTAATGTGAGCTTCTGGCATGAGCCTCAGAGCAGAGCTCAACATTATTATTCATGACCCTTTCAAATAGGGCAAAAATAGACCATTTCATTCAAATGACAAATTCTAGGGTTGTAAATGGACATGTAAAAACGTTTCTGGATAATTTTTGCACTTAATAAATTATCAAATAACAATTTAACATATAATGACAACACATCCTATGGCACCTTTAATCTTAGGTTTCATATTTATTAGGGTTACACATGTCAGAAACAACAAATATAGATTAGGCCTATCTTATTTGTATTTTATATTTTACTTTTTTGTGATGTCAGTGAAAATTCAGACTGGGCAAGTAAAATACTGAACCATCAGATTTCTTCCCAATCTACTCCAGCACTCCAGTAAAACACATTATACTTATTTAACAGCCATTACAAAAAACGCAAACAAAAAAACTTACTACTGTAGTTAGCAATTATATTATTGTTTGTGCTTTATTATTTTATGAGCAGTCTATTTAAACTACATACACTACACTGTTACAAGTTTGCAACTCTTCAGGTTAATATGGGATTGCCATGGAAAACAATGTCCCTGAATCGTTATGTGTAACAACGTGTCCCATATTTTGTGCATAAAACTGTTAATATAAGAATGCTTTCTTCCTCACACACTTACCGGTAGCTGCCTGCATAATCATGCACATGATCGCGTATCGTTCAGGCTGAGCTTTGGCGCTTGAAGCGCGAATGATGCAGCACGAGTGTAGACAAACCAATCATAAAGCGTAGTAAGTTAGAGAGGCGGGACTAAGGAAAGGTAAAGCCAATCATATTAGCGATGTGAATTTTGGAGGCGGGACTCATCTGTTAACCGTTTGTGTGCCACAAATAGCGCTATTTTTCTTTATATAAGAGTTTAAATCTCATTTAAATTATTTCTGAATAAATTCATGTTAAATTAAATAAGCAACAAGTAAAAAACACAAGAAACAGACAGACATCAGTTGTTATATGAATAAAGATCATATTATTTTTTTTTTTTAAAAAGCACCCCAGAAAAAAGGGCACTTTCTCTCCAGGAATAAAAAGGGCAGGTGCTCAAGCCCCCTTTGATGTCTATGTGTGCACGTGCCTGGACACTCTTATAATGTAAACAATAATGTCACTTTTTGTCTTATTGTCTTGTTACTAACTGTCTTATTGTCTTGCAATTATTGTTTTTTTTTTACTTTTTGCATTTCTTGTACATTTTGTAATCTGTATATTGTTGTGTATATGGGTCAGTGACAAAAAACGGTTTGGTAAGATGAGAAATTATTATTATTATTTTTTAACTTGTTTAAAAAGCATGCATCAGGTTTATTTCATTACACAGTGTATTTATGTTACTTTTATGCAATAAAAAAATTACATTTGCATCATTTTTATGAAAGTTAAGACTGAATGGACCTGAAAATGTCAAATGGAGTAACCGCCAATTGTGCCAAAGAATGAGAAATATTAAATATTTTATCCACCTTGATGGCATGTAAGCGTAATCACCAAATAATAATAATAATAATAATTTTAAAATATAATTGTATTACTTATTTCTAAATGTAAATTTTAATAAATTGTTGTAATATTTGTCCTGTCCATTTTCTAAATAATCTTTGACAAATGATGTAAAGATGTATGTAAAAAAATCACTTACACTATTACACTACTATTACACTAAACTAGATGATTATATTTTATTCCACATTTTTTATGAATATATTTTAATTAAAAAAAATTTAAAAATACTAGTTACACCAATTGACACAGACCGGTAACACCACATTGACATTTTTGCAATTATCCCCTAAATATTCTTTTAGAATTAAATAAAACCAGAAATTTTAGCAAGTAACCTGCAAATTTATTTTCAAAATTTTAACAATTTGTTAAAATTAACATTTAATATATCCATACGGACACAAAATAATTAACGTCACGTCATTGACCCATATAGCAGTACATGTTGTATTATGTTTTTAGTTTATAGCTTTTCATTTTTCTTGTACCCGATACTTGTACATATGACAATAAAGTACTTTGATTTTAAGATGTGGAAGCTGATGTCCAAAAACATAGCTTTGTACAATGCAAATATCTCTTGCCATGCTTTGTCAAGTAAGGTAATGCACATTGCAACCCAAGAGGACATATTTAAAGCCCCTTTCAATCATAATGTGCCACTGAAATTACATTTCACAACTTTATGCATTTGGTAGACGCTTTTATCCAAACTGACACAAGGTACACATTATTATCAGTGTGTGTGTTCTCTGGATTCAAACCCATGATCTTTTGCGCTGCCAACGCAGAGCTTCAATGGAACTCTATTGCGTTAGATAATATCTTATTTGTTTTACTTTGCAATGGCTAAGGTTTTTAAATCAGACCTTTGATCATTTATTTATTGCTTCATGTCAACAGCGAGTAAAGCTCCACATTGATCGGATGTTTGGTTTGGATCTTCTCCTGTTCCCTTGATGAAGTGCGACGCTAACATGTGTTACCTCTCTTCTCTGTGGTGACCACCAAAGCCTCCGCCGCTTCTCCCCAGCCTTTGCGTGTCTGCGCTCGGATGCGAAACACGTAGACGGATTCCGGTCTCAGTCCGGTGACCGTGTACTGCCGAGCGCTGGAGTTCAGCACGTCAAATGTGGCCGTGTTGCTATTGGTGGAGTTCAGGCGGTAAGTGATCTGATAGGCTAGAGGGGGAGATCAAAAGAGGATTTGAAATCTAAATTGTTTTACATTATCAACCGTTTGCCTTGTCGCATGATTAGAGCATATTTGCATATTTTACAACGCAAAATATAAACCATTTTGATGGCCGCAAACAGAAATAAACAAATGTGAAAACAAGCAAACTTTTTTACCCAGTATAATGCCATTGGGCTGAGAGGGGGGTTGCCAGATAAGTCGCACCGAGGTCGTCCTCACTTCAGGAAACAAAATGACCACAGGTGACCCGGGCACTGAAAGACAACATCATACTTTAATAACTGTATTAAAGCTATTGTATTGTTTAGAAATGAAAAGGGTTCATTAAATAAAACTGCAAATAAGGCAGGCATTTCCAGATGGCCTCTAAATCTGTCCATGTCTTATAAACATATCTGCAAATCCAATGTTAACTTGATATCTCTGTATGGTAGTACACTCACCATCATCTAGGGTTCGCTCCAGGATCGGAGGGGAACTGGGACGACCGTCTCCGATACGAGTGAAAGCGAGAACCTGGATCTCGTACAGAACGTACTTTCCCAATCCGGTCAGCTGAACACTATGACTGCCGTTTCCTTCCACCGTCCAGAACTGAAGAGGAGAATCTGAGTCCTTCTCTTTATACACCACCTGAGAAAAAAAAATATTTTACTATAACATGCACTGATAGGTCCCTGCACATTTATTAAGCAAGTAGTTTGTTTTTATATTGACTGTAAACTTTCAGTTCTTTTTACATTATCCAAAGCGGCTTACAATGGATTCACGGTAGTGGACAATATAGTACATTTTTAGTTGATTGAACCCATGACATTTGTGCTGCTAACTGCTCTACCATTTCAGCTACGTAAACATACAAAGATCTCACAGACCTTATAGCCCAAGATGAGTCCATTCCGGTCCGGTTCGGGAACTTCAAACCACCGAACCAGGATGCTGCTGGAGGTGGTGGCAAATGCAGAGACATTGGTGGGGCCACAGGATGGGACTGCACGAAAACAGATGAAGAGAAAGAAACAATTAGTATACTCCTAGTCTTTCTAAATCCATGTTTTCCAAGTCCTAAAATAGATATGAAATATGTGTAATACAGTATAGTTCACTATGGGGACCGGACAGGGTTTAGATTAATCCATGACTAGGCCTCAATTATATTAGGACATCTAAGTAGTTTTTAAAAACATATCTTACAAAAACAATACTGGTGTTCATCCTGACACACAACAATGTCACTGATATAGTTGATTTAAACTAAATACATTTCTTTTTTACAAAGCATTCACATTTTGTCTAGTAAATATACTTATCCCGCAATAGTTAGCGTGTCCGAAAAAAAGCATTCACATAACTCGTCTGGGTAATATACTTATGCTGCAATAGGTAGCCTAACTGGAACCGAGCATATTATAAACCACAATACTGTGTGACACTGGCATTACATGTGAACGGCCCCTACACTAATAAGATTTTGTTTCTCTTTCCCTGTCTCGTCCTCATTCCCGAGGACAATGGGACTAAAGAGCCAGTTCCAGCTGCCGCAGAGGTCATTACGCCACTGATCTACTGGCCTTCCTTCAACATGATGCCCAGCCGATGTCAGACCAACAACCACCATCTGCCCATCTAATCTACTTATCCGTGTATACATACATAAATATTATGTTTTAATCCCCATAAAATTGTAAAAAAAAATCGTACCTATTATATAATATATCCTCTATAGAATCAGTTACAGTATGTCTGACTCTCTCCCAAAGGGTTTTTCCCCTACTAGGACTTTTCCCACAGGGTTTTTCTCCTAGGGTTTATTCCAACCCCTTGGGAGTCTGCTGACATTGGCTTAATTTAGCACCCTCTTTAAATAGGAAAAAAAGGGAGTGTTTAATGGCTGCTAAATTCATCCCTGTTTGGATCCTAAGGAATGAATGGGGCTACGCTAAATGCTAAAACATTCAAGACGCGCTGTACAAAGATTAAGTGCACGCATTAAAAAAAGATAGGGATGTATTAATTTGAAAAAGAGGTAAGAACATAGTAAAATATTGAAAAATGGTGGTGTTTTCCTTTAACCCATACACAGGATGAGAGGGGCAATTTGGTATCTTCAGTTTACCTAACTTGCATGTTTTTGGCCTGTGGGAAAGTACCCGGAGTAAACCCACGCTGACACAGGGACAACATGCAAACTCCACGAAAGGCCACTTGAGCTAGCCAGGGCTTGAACCCGCCTAAATTTATTTTACTTTTGAAAGTGATATTTTCATAACATATAAATGTTGCGTTTGATTGTTGTCTTTAAAAATATATAGATATATATATTTTTTTTTTTTTGAAGTTTACTTTTTTACTTTGTAATCCTGAAACTTGGTAAGCTACATGGTAAGCAGAGAGGTCCCACTAATTTGAGGCAAAGTTGGGTGTAACTTTAAGGAATGTCACTACCAAAGACCTTTCACTGCACTTAATGTGTTTAATGTGTTAAATAGAGAGCGACGTAACAACAGCAGTCAGTATTGGGAAAGTAACTCTGGTACTAATTCCCAGATGGTGTCTGCAGGATTGAAGTAATCTGATTGGCTAAAGCAAACCAGGAGAGTCATGCGTACAACCCCATGTGTTAGCAATTTCCCCGACACCCATTGATTCATCTCAAGTCCACCTCCCTGAAATCTCATCAGCATGGGTACCAAGTAAAGCGGAAGGATGTAAAAAAGTTAAGGTGGTCCTGTGAAAGTCAGGTTTGTTTTTGAGGCACATGATAAATTGGTAAACCCACACACGCAGATCTGTGCCCATTTAAGTTTGTTTAAACCGGAAATCCTGTGCCTACGTACTTTATAAGCCGCATGGTTTAAGACATGCACTGAGGTGCACATATGCAAACAGAGCTGTGTCAACCTAAAATATGATTTTAATTAAAAGAAACCACATAGAAGGCTGTTGTAAAATATACCAATATATGGACACTTGTGACTGCTAACTGTATACAGAGTACCCACACCTTAGTTAACTTCAAATTCAAGGACCTTTCAAGGACTTTCCAGATCCTCAAATTCAAGAACTAAATGTGGGGACACATTTCAAGTGAGAGCAAGGTTACATCGTGTTACCTTTTAAGATACATTGTTACAGTTACCTTTCGAGGGAACTCGCGCTGCGTCACTGCAGTGACACTTTGGTGACGCATCCAGGGGCAAGTGCGTCTGAATGTGTATATCAAATTCAACCAATAGTGAGGCTTAACGACAAAGACAGGGTGACGCGGGAGCCAGGAAGTATATCGCTATCTGAAATATTGCCAAAGATGGCGTTACAGGGACGCAGGAAGTATTGCAAGGGAGAGGCAGCGTCTCGTTCCCTTCTCAGGGAACAACAGTTACATACGTAACCCGAGACGTTTTCATTTGTCAAACACAACTATGCAAAAAAGCATTTTGGTATGAATCAACATTCGCATACAGAAGATATAAGCATTTAAAGCGAACAGTTTAGCACGTGTGCTGAAAAGGCTACAAATTGCAGAATATTATCCTACACTACACAGGGAATAATATGGATTTTTTTCCAGAAAACTTCTTGCACAACTTTCAATGACCTGTATCTATGTATGTATATTTTCAAAAACTTCCCAGGGCCTTGAATTATTTCCCCCAGATTCACAAACTTTCAAGGATTTCAAGAACCCGTGAGAACCCTGTGTATAAAACATGAAGTCCTGGTTTACCGGACTCGCGGGTTCTGCCGCGCACAGGCTGACTCCAGGGTCCCGCTCCAATGCCGTTGATGGCCTGGACCCTGACCTCATACTCGGTCCACTCCTCCAGGTCTTCGATGGTAAACTCTCTCTCCAGTCGGTCAGCAATGACATGCAGCAGGGCTTTGGATTGAGCTCCAGTCCTGCTGTACTGCACACGGTAACCCACTGAATCAGGATTCCCATTGTACTCCCATTCCGGCAGAGGCTGGGAGAGAAATCATGACAAAGTTACGTGCATTGAAATCACGTCTGACACATATACTGTATATGCTTTTGGTTATTTACCACCCATCTGAGCCAAAGGCTGGTCTCGCTAGCCGTTCGCAGGGTGACATTTGCAGGTGCCATGTCAGGAGGGGCCTGCAAGGTTTGGATTTTTCTGGAAGGCTGACTGGGGGGGCTGGTGCCAACTATGTTGACCTGGCGCATGCGAAACCTGAAAATCCAAGCCCATTTATCACTTGATGTGTACCCATATCATCATTTTAGGCTCAAATAGGGTGCATAGATTTGGTGTTACCTATAAAAGGTATATGGGTTGAGTCCAGAGACCTCCAGAGAGCGAGCATCAGGCTCATTGGCCAGCTGATGGACCATCAGCCAATCTTCATTCTCGCCCACTAGACCGACCTGACAGCAGGGGTGAGGAAAGACTCACATAAGCGTTCAGGGAACGATCTACTCGACAATGTAGAGGTTACGCTCTCTTGGATAAGGAATGACCTACCTGGGCCTCCACCTGCCAGCGAGAAATTGAGGTCTTGCCGTCATAGCCTGGCTTGAATTGCAGGGTTACAGATCGAGGGCCGATGTTTGAGATGGCCAGGTTTGTGGGGGGACCGGGAAGTTCTAGCAAAAGAAAAAAAGTGCTTTGGTCAAAAAACTTTACATTAGTACCTCAATGCCTGATAAAGGTCAGTGGACCCAAACGTTGCATGTGTTAATAAATATTAAGCAAAGATTGATAGTGTGCAGGTTTTTTATAGTTTAAATTACCAAATTTTTACATTTATGAATTTGGCAGACGCTTTTTGATTTTTTTTAAAAGAGAAGGCCAAAATATAAATAACTTATTTTTGAAAATTTGCTCATTTTGACAGCACGGGTCACATATAATGGTAAGCGCAGCTGATTGTAACCATTGACTTATAGAGGAAAACAAATATCATGGAAGTATTGTGATAAAAAATGAAAAAGATATTTTGATAAATGATGGTAAGGACACAGTTGTCGTTACCCGTTAAATTCCATCGTATTTGTTTTTCGTACTATGGAAGGCAATGGTTACAATCAGCTGTGTGCTTACCATCATTTATCAAAATATCTTCTGTGTTCAACACGAGGATGAGAAAATGATGACACAATGTTTATTTTTGTGTAAACTATCCCATTACAGAAATGTGCAAGCATTTAGTTGTGTTCTGGCGCCCCCCCTAGGTCAGATGTGGTTTGTTATTAAAAAAGCATCAACCTTTAATTTTTTCTCATTTGATAACATTTATGATTTCTCAAGAGATTTTATATGAAAACAAGATTTTAACCAGGTGGTTGCTAAGATATTTGGGTGGTTGCTATGGTGTTCTGAGTAAATACCCAGATGTTATCATGCGGTTCCTGTTTTGGGTCACAGACTTAGCCAAGCACCACTAACAAAATATTTAAAAAATCAAAAAGTTTGTCATACTTTTCCTTCAGTTTCATATCAATGTGAAGGCATTAAGTGGTAAAAAAAATCATTTCACACTCACCCCCCATTCAGACAGCAAGCGACCAGCAGTAGCAGAGCGACACAATCTCATTAATTTCAATGGAAACCGTCCAACTTCCGGCGGTACGATCGAAAGTGACCGTTGGCGACTGTATGGGCGTGTCCAGTGACGCGACAAAGTTAAGAAAAGTTTAACTTTATGCAAATGTCCAGCGAATTTCGGGAGGGACTACCAATGAGAACGAAGCAGTGGAGTTCACGTCATCCTTCTCTCATCAGTTATTCGCGTGGATGGTACTCATTTGTGTATGACAAGCAGATTTAGAAATGCCTCATTGAAAGAGACGGGCGACACACAGCGATAACATCGCTGGCTGTCTGAATGCGGCGTTAGGGGCCAGTCACACCAAAAGCGTTTATGGCAGTTGCAGGCGCCTTTTTTGAATGATATTCCATGGGCAGGGAGCGTTTGCGCGCTGTTTATGCGCGCCGAGCGCCTTGCGGTTTTTGCCGCCGGCCGCAGCACGCACCTTTGAAGGAACGCTGAGAGCTGAGAAGCGCCCGACGTCATTCGCGTCTTTTCATTGTCCAATTGAATGAGGGGAGAGGCAGGCCTTACGTTGTGGTAAGGGACGTTTACGCCCCATTCACCCTACAGTCACATTAGCTACAAAAGTGAGCGACACTGAGCAACAGGCACTCGCTTGATGGCCGTTCCTTGGCTAGTATCTAAAAGCGGTATCAAGTGTCACTTTAGAGGTATTGTTAAGTTACAAGAACGGTGTTTTTGGATTTAAAAGTCTTTATTTCTCGATAAAAGTAACAAAATATATGAGATAAAATGCCAAACTTATCAGATATATACAGAAATACGCATTTTCCGCCATCTTGAATTATTTTCTCCGACTCGACCACAGACCTACGTCATACGCTGCTCCTTCACTCCGATTGGCAGTCGCTTTGTCGCGTCGCTCAGCATTTGCATAAAATAGCCTGCTTGTCTATTTTGGCCCCACCTTGCTCGCGCAGCGGCGACACGAGCGAAAGTGACCGTTGGCGACCGTATGGGCGTGTCCAGCGACGCGAGAAAGTTAAGAAAAGTTTTTTTTTTTTTAAAGGCAGTGCGTCGCACCTTGCGTTTCGAAGCGTTTAAAGCGCGGTTGGTGTGATTAGCCCCTTACAGTACAGTTGTTTCTTACCATTGTAAAATGAAATGCATCTCTGTCCAAACATTGCTGAAATGCCTTGAAACCAGCATGTTTTTCATAACTTGGGTTACATGGTGTGTAAAGGTGACCGTTCTGGACTCTGCACTTTTTAAACGTCTGTGTTTACTTCTGAAAGTGTGCAGCTAAGCATACGGTTTGAGTCTGGAAGCCATAGACTGTCTAATGAAGCAATAAAGCAGGAACGATCACTGCTGTGGGAGTCATTATCATGAGTTCCCCGCTGCCCGGGCCTCCTTTTAGGTACTCTGTGACTCTGGACGTGTGTTTGTGCAATAACAAGAACTCGGACGTTTAACTTTATAACCCTCCGATGTGCTATTAGTGGAAGCACTTAAACCGGTGGTGGTCTAAATGTCTAGAGGAGGGCTCTGTGCATGAGTGTGTGAATCCAAGTCTTTACCTGGCGGTACACCTGATGAGATGGTTGAAGATGACAGCTGACCTTGACCCTTAGAGGTCATCCCAGCCACCTCTATGGTGTACGTGGTGAGGGCTGTCAATCCAGTAACTCTGTACTCTAGGGTAACATTAGGCAAGTAGTGTGTGACCCGTGTATTAGTGCGGTTATACTCCTCCCATGAGATACGATACCCTAGGTGACAAATATAAATCAAAGATTAAGCAAGATAATGTATAGTTTCTAACTTTACTTGGTCAGGGAAACCAGCACCTGAGAAATACGTACCAGTCAGAAGACCGTTCTTCTCATTCGGTTCTCTCCAACTCACTTTAAGAGAAGTGTCCAGGATTTCAGTGAAGCTCAGGTGACCCACAGCACCAGGGGCTAAACATATGAGAAAAGGTAAAACCCATAAACTTTCACAGCCAGGTGTAGTTTACCTAGAGATCTGGTTTCCATTAAGCAAGAAGATATCTTGCCACCAATGAGAGCATTGTAAAGTGTGTGCACGTACTGTCTTCATGTGTGCGTGTTCGTCGTGGTGGGCTGCGAGGTCCGTCTCCCGGTGTGGTGAAGCAGAGCACGGAGGTGAAGTACTCGGAGAATTTCTTCAAACCCGCAACATGGCCCACGTGAACGGTGTCCTGGAAGTTCGGCCGTACTGTTACTATCGTCATCTCATCCTCTTTGCCCGGCTCCCATGCCAACAGCTTAAAAGTAAGAAGAACAAGAGAATTGACAAACGTTTATCCCAACCACTTTAAACCAATAGGAGAATACTTTAAAACAGAAAGCAATGCTCATGTAGCTCAGCTGGTAGAGCATTATGTTCCAATCCCAGGAATAACACACTTATTTAAAAAAAATGTAAAGCTTCCCGTACGGCAAAAAAATTCTGCTAAAAAATATGTTTTAAATATGACAAAAAAAGGAAAGCTTAATTAAATCCATTTTTTATTTTTAATATATTTAGTTTTAACATTCATATATCAACGTCTATTACAAAATGTATAGGGACAAGCAAATACATTTCTAATCTAAAATTTGCCATACATTTAAGCTAATATAAGCAAAGTTGCATATGTTACATAATGCTTATTATATATTGTAATTTTGCAATTTTGTGTTCCTCTTGGAGGGATCAAATCTGAAGCATGTTCACGCTCTAGAATACTCGTGGGATTTAACTTCGTATCATGCAAATTTTTCACTTGTGCGAAGACGAGTTTGTGTTTTTGCTGCGTTAGCTCCGCCCAATTAGCGCCATTCGCATCGCCCCACATGAGTTTGTGTCTATCTACTTGCGCAAATCGTTGAATTCATGTTTGGTGTGTACGCCACATTATGCTGCGGTACACACCAAATGCAACGCATAGCGTTTCTTCGCTCTAGATTACTCGTGGGATTTATCTTCGTGTCATGCTAATTTTTCGATTGAATATTTTCAACTTGTGCGCAGATGCGTTTGAGGCAAATAGCACGTGTTTTCGATGCAATCGCACCACTCAATTTCTGTCATTCGAATTGCCCCGCTCAAGTTTGCATATATTCGCGTCTTTGCATTGACTTTGTATGTAGTCTACTCCACAAATCGTTGAGTTCGAGTTTGGTGTGAACGCCCCATTAGGCTTGCAGGTGTTATAGATAACAAATATGTTTTTCTTCAAATGTGATTTATTTGAATGTATTGAATGAATTAATGTATATTCTTGAATTTAAATATATGAAGGGCAAAATTTACCGTTAAATGCTATGAAAATATATTTATAAAAATATACAGAAATGTCCCAAAAATATATTATACTTACATATATTTTTGCAAATATATTTTTGGTCATTTTTGTATATTTTGAAATATATTTAAGAATGTAAGTCACCATGGATAAAAGAATCTTCCAATTGCGTAAATGTTAATATGGAGAAAAGTGTATAAAAACAAATAAAAAATTAATAACAGCTAAATGCTTACACTATTTTAGCATATAGCATTTCAGTACAGCACAACACTTCTACCTGAATATTTAAATCAAGTCATTTTTATTCTTTCAACAGAAATTATTATCCCATACGGCAAAAAATATATATTTTCTAACATAATTTTAACAAAATACTGTATATTTCACATTCACAATATACAAAAAATGACCAAAACATAAATTTGCAGAAATATATTTTGGAATATGTTTACATAATTATGTTTTTCACCAATATGTTTTTGGCCATTTTTTATATTTTTAAATATTTTTTTAAAGCATTTAAAAATATATTTAGCCCTTCTTACATTTCAATCCAAGGAATTATAGTCATGTCGCAATAGAAGAAAAACTTTATATTAAATTTTACAAACCTGTAAATGTTACAGGTTTGAAAAGGTTCAATTTAAATACAATTTAAGAGCAAAATATCCTTTATAAAACTAACTTCACTGTTAATAAAATGTATAAAGCAAATATACATTTAAAATATATTTTGCCAGGAAAATAAATTAAATAATATTTTTCATATAATATAATATATTTTTTGCCATATGGGTAAAATTAGAAATGTATTTGCTTGCCCCTGAAATAAATTTTGAAATATATGTTGATATATGAAGGTTAAAACTAATTATATTTTCAAATTTATTTAATTAAGCTTTACTTTCTGCAAAATGTATTTAGCATACATTTAAAACATATTTTTTGCCATATGGGATAGAATGACTATGATTCAGACATCCGGCTGGTGTATTTAATGTGCTGCTTTTAGTGTCCACAGAAATCTAAAGGTAAACAGAGGTTTATTAAAAGGGATGTTTGTGTACATTTCCTAGTGCGGCAGTAATTCATCATCATAATTAAATGATGGAGATGAGGGACATACAGGGCATGTGCACACCTGCAATGTAGTCATTCAGTACTTTCAAAAGCTGATTTTGATGTCTAAATCGTAGTACAGTGACCCCATACACCTAAGGGTGATATTAAGGGGCTGTTTACACTTGGTATTAAGATGTGTTTACATTGATTGGATCACAAGTGGACGAGAGAGACACATTACGTTTACACCTGGTATTTAAATCCGTCTCTTTTGTCCACTTTCGCCCGCTTCTGTCCTGAATATTGTGAGGGGGGTGGTCTGTGAGACGGTGGGCGAGTCTCTCTGCTGTCATTCAAACGCGAGCGGGAGTAATTATGAATTTATATGGACGCAAACTAATATTATGTCGGAGTCCGCTGCTTGTTTAGCAAGTAAACATGCTGCACAGTGTTTTGTATGTTGGAGCTTTCTCTGAATTTTTAGCGCAATTGATGAAATAGGATCACGCAACTTTCACGCTTTCAAAACGAAACTACGGAGAACACACGCAGTAGTTTTATCAATGAAAGGCTAAATAAGCGCTGTTCACCGTATGTTCACGCCAGAAGTAAAAAAAGACGTAAAACTTGTGTTTAATACCTCAGATTAGATAAATGGGCGGAGAGAAGGCGGTCCGTGTGGCTGTTTAAACACATTCAACCACATTTGCGTTCCGCAACTCCAAAGCGATTCGATCGAAAGTGGTTTCGACTACCTCTGGATGTGGTTGAAAGTGGTCGAAAGTGGACGCGTTCAAAACGTTTTGAACACCGTTTACACCTGGCATTAACGTCGTCCACTTGTTATCTGATTGACGAAAACGCATGTTAATGCCAAGTGTAAACAGCTTCTATATTTAGTGATCCCTATTCATCTCCGATCCCGGGACAACATTCTCTGTTGTTGGCTCTTTAAATAGATACAGGTGTGAAAGCCGGGACTCGTCACTAATTATCAACACTAATTTTGTGTCCGTATTTGTGTCATTACCCAATCTGCATATTTCCTTCAATGAGTCAGATGCTGAAACAATGAGGAGAATAAACAACGCTATCAGAGGACGCAATTCATTCTTAGTGAATTTTCCCCTGGAGAACGATTTAACCGTCACAGGTTTTCTCGCTTGTGCCCATACTTTAAGGCATTGTTTGGCATTTCAAAGTTTATAGCTGCTTGAAACTCTCCTCTGAGGGCATTGAAGAAGAAATGAGAGCTGGAAGATTGTTCCAAAAAAGGCCCGCGGAGAAATGAAAAGGCCTGTCTACAAATACTCCCTCTGATTCCAGCTGCTGCAATCTGGGACTGAGACTAAAGCAGCCTAATAAGCCATTAAGAGCAATGAGTCACTCTGACTGCATCCATTTTATAATTGTCCTGAACTATTTTTCCCGAAACCGTCTGGCTATAAAGTACACAAGCGACAGGCGGATCAATTCCGGATCTCTGGGCAAAACCGTAAACAGGTCTGCAAAAAAGATGCGAGAGCGGGACGGACGTCGCTGGGTGAAATCTCTTCAACACTTAAAAACCTCAAATCAAAAGCTTAATTTTATTGCATGCTTATCTCATTGGCTTAGCTCTTGATGCAAGAGTGCAGAACGGAGGATTCTCATTCTTTCTGCATTTACCTTGTAACCCTGGTTGATACCGTTGATGAACTGCGGGTTCGGTGCTGTCCAGGTGAAACGGATTGTGGTGGAGTTGACGGGCTCTGCCTGCACATTGCCTGGAGCGATGGTGGGTACTGATTGATGGGTGAAATGGAAAAGACAAAGAAAAAAAGAGATGAGACTTCTTTAAATGGCAACAGGCTCAACTTGCCGAACTTCAGAAAGCCTAGTGAAATTGACTGGAAAATAATCTGACATTTTTGCAACATATCAAATCAATCAAATATGTAACATGCGACTGATTTTATCCTGACTAAGGGGTATAATTGGATCAATAAAAATATGAGAAAACACACTAATAATGTTCAATAAACATTAAAAAAATTATTTAAAAAAAATTACATTATTAATAATCATCATTAGCTTAACAGCCTACTTTTTAAAGGGGACATTTCACAAGACTTTTTTAAAGATTTGGTGCCACCATGCGAAGTATGTGAAGTTTTAGCTCAATATATCATATAAATAATTTATTATAACATGTTAAAATTGTCACTTTGTAGGTGTGAGCAAAAATGTGCCGTTTTTGGGTGTGTCCTTTAAAATGCAAATGAGCTGATCTCTGCACTAAAAAGGGTTGCATAGTGCAGATAAAGGGTCGGTATTATCCCCTTCTGACATCACAAGGGGAGCCAAATTTCAATGACTTATTTTTTCACATGCCTGCAGAGAATGGTTTACCAAAACTAAGTTACTGGGTTGATCTTTTTCACATATTCTAGGTTGATAGAAACACTGGGGACCCAATTATTGCACTTAAAGGAACAGTATGTAGGATTGTGGCCCAAACTGGAACTGCAATCACACAACTGGTGGCCAGTACAAAAAAATGACAACATAAACATCAGTTGAGGGCTGCAACTCCACTTTTTAAATGACAATATCCTGGCCGGACCACTGTTGTGAGTGATATAAGTATTTGAAATGAAAATTATTTCTTTATGTCTCGTGACATATCAGGGCCATATTATGATTAATTGATATAAATTTCTTACACACTGTTCCTTTAAACATGGAAAAAGTCAGATTTTCATGATATGTCCCATTTAAGCTTAACAGGGTTGCAAAGAAACATAACAACCCTATGCCTTAAATAAAAGACACACTTTGCATCCAAAATCACCTACTTCTATGCTACAGTGTATACCGTAGTAGTATGTAGTACACAAATCAGTATGCAAAATGAGTATGATGTCTACTGCTTCCATCGAGATTTCTCAGTATGCATTAAATGGACACTTTTATCTCACAAATTTATGTAAAAAAAAAAAAGGGAAAAATAAACTTTTCAAGTTTATAGCTACCAGCAAATGTATTCACAGTGGTTAAATTTAATTTTTGTTAATCAACAACAATTGATTATTTTATCGTTGTTGTTATTACATCATTAGTTAACGAACATACAGGCACATGACAATGAAAACATGACTTAGGCCACCATTCCAGAATTAGATTAGTTGTTTTTGCAATGTTAAAGTGATCAAATATAATTGTTTCTCAGGCTCTTTAATAGAATACATCCAGAAAATACATGAAATGTGTATATAGTATTAAAAACTGTATAAAAATGTGTCAAGTTTTTAGGGTAAACTCCCCTTCCACTTGAGCAATAGCAGGAAACTGCAGGATCTCTTAAACCTAAATAAAATAAAACCCTAATTTCTAATTTTAAAGAAATTAGTCATTTTACTTCATTCTGCTCAAAAACACTCAAGATGTGTTTAGTCCTCAATACATTTAGTCATAAAAATTATTATTTTTATTTTTTTGTACATATTTTCTGTTTGTATCTTAATAAAATAGATTGAAAAATAAATATGGATGAACATTAAAACTTCTAAAACAACAAGTCTGGTGGTGGTTGTGGCCTAAGACATTTACACAGTACTGTAGTACATCCTATGTATGCATACTTGACCCACACAATGTACTGTCATATACTGTATACATACTGCATAAAAGTGCTGTATTTAATTCAGTACAGATCTGCAGTAAATCCTCACCTCCCTGAAGTGTCCACTCCGTAACCTTATGACAGTAAACTCCCAGCCCAGCTCCATTATAAGCTGCCACCTCAATCTCGTAGTTAGTCCAGATGATGAGATCCTCCAACAGCAGGTTTGTGACCTCAGGGTTGGAGATATTTTTATACTGGATATCCACAGGAAGGCCAGTCAGACGATACCTGAGATTAGCGGAGGTTTATATTAATAATGTGACAACGGACGGAAAGATTTCCTAACCTTAGTAAACAGAAAGCTTCGTCTGTCTCTGATAGAGAGAAAGAATGAGATAACACTGTCTGAAAGGCTTTGATATTCATTTATAAAATAGACTTTGTCACACTCCTCACAACTGGATTTCGTGTGTGTTGCAATACCGCCTACAAACAACAGGGGGTGACACATAACCACTTTAGAAAATATGTGTTTCTCCTGAGCTGGGGATTGCAAGTTCAGGCATCATTACTTAAATTTGCTCAACTAAAAAAGCCCTAATAACAAAACTCCATTAACTATATGACAGGAAGAGAAAAAACATCAATGTTTGAATCCTTGAGTAGCCTTGAAATAATAATAATAAAAAAATAATACAATCACACTGTTTAATCAGTTTTAAAAGAATACAATTTAAAGCTATTTAAATACACTTGGACGAGGCTAACAGATACAAGAAGATCTCAGACATAACACGTGAGTCTCACCGGATGATGTATCCTCTTAGGATGCCGTTCTGATGGCTTTCTGGTGGAGGCTGCCATTGAATCATGATGGACTGGTTTGTGCGGCCGCTAGCTATGACGTTTTGAGGGGGCGCGCTGGGCGGCTCCTCCGGAAGAGACACACTGGAGGGGAGCAGATCCGTTATTTGTTTGTGTGACATTACTGCATAAATTCACACAAAATTTTTGCCGATATGGTGTGCTGTATTTAAAGGAAAAGTTCAGCCAAAAATGAAAATTTCCCCATGATTTACTCACGCAAGTTACATATGTCCATCTTTTGTCATACAAAATTTTTGAAAATGTCTTACTGTAGCTCTTCACTTTTTGTAGTGATGTATCATTTATTCCTCTGGAGCCGTGTGGATTACTATTGACTGAACTTGGAGATGGAGCCTATATCTATCCGGTATAAAGACTGTAAGGACATTTAAAAACATACCTAAATATGTGTTTGTATTAAAAAAATTGCCATATGTAACTCAAATGCCTTGAGGGTGAGTAAATCATGGTGTACTTTTCATTTTCGGTCGAACTATCACACAAACACACAAAGTGTGGGATCATCTTGGCTAGATGAGGTTTTCCTCAAACCTCAGGAGAACCAATGCAGGAATTTGCTGAATGTCAAATTTAAGCCTCATGCGAGCTAAAGGCACCGAAGACACCGACCCCAACACATACACGTAAGAACATTCAACCAACACACACACATAAAGCTTTCAGACAGATAAATTTGTCCATATACACTATCACCCGTACGCCCCATGAGAGCAAAAGCAATTTTTACAGGCTGTGACAATGTGATTGAGTTATCTTTATGGTCAAACAAGGCAAAGCTATGATACTTGACAGGCTTTTGGACCCTGTGATCAGCTCACCGGTCTGTCTCTTTGCTGAATTGGCCCTTGCCAACATCGTTGACGGCACACAGGCGGAACTGATAGGAGCGTGCCGGGATCAGACCGTTGACGGTCACGGCGGCCGACTCGGGTTCGATGTTGGCCAACAGAACTGTCCAAGGAGCATCTATGATGAAGAAAACCAAAATAATCTCTTTATAGCATCAATTACAATATGTAGATTTACTATACCACACTATACTGCTGTTAGTCATTCAATCCACCATTGATACTGAATGACTTCACACACTGCCCTACCCTGCCCTAAGGTTAATGATCCAAATAGTAGGTGTCCTTACGTGAACCACTGAACCAAATCTCACTACTCACTGTTTTCAGACACTTCCAGAATGTAGCGGATGAGAGGGCTGTTCCCGTCGAAGGGTTTGGCCCATGTCAGGTTAATGGCTCTCTTCTCTGTGGTGCTCAACGACGCTGTGGGGTTCTCAGGGGCGTGAGGTAGCTGCCTATAGGGTGTGTGTTATTTAAAGACAGAGAGAGAAAATCTTGACTTTAATGAGTTCCAGACAATTTTTTTTCTTAAATAACACTGAATGTCTGATTAAAACAGGCATATAAATAGCTAAGGGAACCAAAGAGAAAGAGCTAGAAAAACAACAATGTTCAAGAGAAAATCTGAAGGACAGAATCTGTGACCAGAAAATCAGATTAAAGGTGCCGTCATATTGCACTTTTCGATCCATTGACTTCCATTCACTGTCAGAAAAATAGCTAAAAATGGTACCTAGCTGTCAGTCCGTCAATGCCCTATAAAAAAGTCCATATTTGTACCATTGATGTATAGATATGTATACATTTGGTACCAATTAGTACCTTTGAGGAACTAATATGCATTCTTTGGTACCAACATGTACCTCTGAGGTATGATTATGAACTTTTTAGGTAAAAAGGTGTACTTTTTGAAAGGGTACTGTCCTAGCGACAGCTAGGTAACAGTGATGCGAGAGTTGATCCAAAATGAGCGGTTACCCGCGGTTACGAGTCATCCAAAAATATTTTTTATGATATTCGGGTTACGGTTGGCCGGGTCGTTTGAAATAAAGATTATTAGTAAACAATTACTACTTTTAAAAAATGCAGGCCAGGTAGCAGGTCGGTTACAATATTTTTTTGCGGTCCGAGTTGCGTGCGGGTTAGTTGAAAACATTGGTCGGATGCGGGTTGTTTATACATTGACCCACGCATCACTGCTAGGGACCATTTTTTGAAGGTTTTTAAACTAATGCAAATGCGGCAGACCGGAAACACAAGCTCGTTTTGCGAAACGTTTTGCACTTCGCTGCGATCTTAAGTTTAAGTTTGTTGAACTCTGACCTGTGAATTCATATCACCTAAAGGCGCGTGACTCATAAACCATAGATTGTAAATATGGATGTAGTGTCCGTGAATTCACCCATTGGTTTGTGAAAGATGATTTTTGAAGCTTAAAGTAGGCGGTGCCTGCCATCACCATCTTGGCCGTGCATCATCGCGCATGACTCGCGGATAACCGAAAATGAATAAAGAGGCGCGACATGGGTAAAGCTGAGGTGGCTGGTTGATGAAACCATGCCTGCCTAGCTCATGAAGGGCAAAATTTCACATTTCGCATCAAAACTGGTCGGAAAGCGTTGCTTTCCTCCTTTCTAAAGCGCATGGGTGCTCCCTTAGCGTTTGCTGTTACTAAGCAACCTAAGCGTTGCATGCCTTTCTGCCGAGCACCCACCGGCAGAAAAAAATCGGCGCCTATGGTGAGACCAACAGATGATGGAAACTGAAAATAATACAATAAAATTTGGTACAATAATAATAAGCAACCATAACTGTGCAAGCATGTTGACTCCATGATATATGAAGTAAGGAATAATTGACGACGGGCCATTAAATTATTCGAAAATAATGCACACCCAAGGTGGTAATGCGGCATGATGCAAATCTGAATATGAGAATAAAGCATTTAACAGCCCCGTGGTATAATAAAAGATTTATAAAAACACTTTAGTGCGTCATGATATATGGCTGCAAGGGTCTGCGTAGACTTTTTGCGACCGGGGGTTAACAATGTGCTGAAATAGTGCAAGTATAAAATAAAATAATTTAAAAAGTACAGTATAAACTATTCAACAAATAATGTTGAGCTTTTACCGGAGGTGGAAAGAAGGTGGTAAACAGAGTTTCATTAAAAGAGATGCTTTTGGTTATGCAGCAAATAAAATAATGGAGAAAAGTGTTTTAAAAAAAACATGTGCAAATAAACTGCCGCAATTCATTCTTAACAATTTTCCCCAGATCTTCTTCTCTTTTAGAGCTCTTTAAAAAGCACACCAGGCAACATTATTTCTGAAATAACACACTGTTAATGTCTAATCAAAACAGACACTTAAATAGCTGAAAACAGAAAGCTAATAGAGGATAAAATAAGATAGCAAAAAATCGTTTAACAGCGCAACATTGTTTAGCAGTGAATATTAAGGAGAGGGAATACATCTCAAAGGGACTGAGAATGAGGAAAATAGAGTTTAAAGAAGAAGTGCAACATGATTGACAGAAGAGGAAAGTGGAAATAAACGAGCGGGCATAAAATAAATGTAAGATCATCAATCGATCAGACATTGAAAAAAAACAGGAGAGGACAACCGGACTGAATCAAACGCATCTCAGAAAAATAGAGACAGAAAATAGATAATGAACAGACAGAAAAACAGTGAGAAAATAAAAAAGGGCAGGCAATAACTGCTGTATTGAATAAAAAATAGTGAGAATGTGACAAAAAAGAAGGTGGAAATAAAGACTGAGGTGAGGTGATGAACAGAGATATTGAAAAACTGAATGAGATACCATTCGCAGAGAGAGAGAGAGAGAATGATGAGAAGAGACGAGGAGCTGCATGGATAGACAGCAGAACAGAGAGGATGATGGGAAAACAGCTTTAGCTCTGACCTCACGCGTAGGTGCGCGCTGCGGGAGTCGTTGCCACCTACTGATGTCACTCTGCAGGTGTATGTGCCGATGTCACCCGACCAGGTCTGAGAGATGTGCAGCGTCCCGTTAATATCCAGACGCAGTCGAGGCAGAGATTGAGGGAAGATCACCTGACCCTCCTTCTCCCAAACAAACCTGATCCAACCAACATAAACAAGAAACACTTTTTGTGTAACTATTATTTGTTCAGTTCATATGACACAAGACATGATACCTTCATGTCTTTATAACCATGTGTATTTGTAGTACTTACTGTAAAACACAATGTATTTAACTAATTTTCTTATAATCCAATTCCTGTCTGATAAACACTGTAGCAGAACTTAAAATCATGGTAAAAAAGATTGTCTCTTGCTGTCACTGGGGTTGTACGCTTTCAAAAAGTACACTTTGCACCTCAGAGGTACATATTGGTAACTTTTTAAAGGGTACATGTCCTTCAAGTGAAAGCTTGAGACAATTTTTTACCATTTTTTCTGTGTGATGATATTACGGTGATTTCTAATGCCGTGTCTCTATTGCCATTGTACCAGGTGCTATTACTAGGGCTATACAATGTTAAAGAAAAATGCAATTTGATATAACTTCCTAAATAACGTGATATACATTACAGTAATGCTTTACATTTATACATTATAATTAAATGTATTTAACTCTTCCCCCGCCATTGACAAGTTAACTCTTTATTTAAGAGAAAACGCTTCCCTGCCAATGATGAGTTTTTCCGGCAATCCACATTTCTGCTATTATCCACCAGGTGGTGCTCTCACCCAAATTATAAAACCCAGAAGCACCCTTTAGGTCAAACAGTTAGAACTCTATATTTACTTTGAGGATCACTCTGCATCTGATCTCAATCAAAAGTCCTTCACAAAAAATCAATAATCTCAGATTTTTCTAAACATTTTGTGTTTTTGAAGAAACCTACCCATATTTGAAAGGTGATAAAAATAGAAAAAATGAAGGTAGGATGAAACTTCTTTTTTGTTTGAAAGCCGAGGGTCTGTTCTTTCATTTGATGTACTGTATGTTTATATTACGGCTGTCAAAAAATTAATCGTGACTAATCGCATACAAAATAAAAGTTTGGGTTTGCATATTATATTTGCGTTTGTATTGTGTGTAATTATTATGTATATATAAACCAAGCGTGTCGCACAAGCCCTGAAAAGTGAAGCCAAAACGTCTCGATCGCCCCCCAGTGACTGGTCCCAGTATAGGTCATAAAGCCCGCCTCCCAATGTTATTCATTGGGACTTGAGACCAACTAAAAAAAATAATTACAGTTCAATTATCTTTTTTTCCTAACCTAGTTTCTGTCATTTACTGTAGTTTTTATCACGCTGATGTAAATTCAAATGTTTGTTTTTAAAATAGGTTTGTGTTTAGTTGGTTATTTAATGATATAAAAACGGTGGCGTCACGTCATGATTGACAGCTGTGATATCGTGTGATATGCGTATTCTGAGAGAGCGAGGGCGGGGTTTTGACTTCGTGCCTTCCCTTCCTGCTCACTACTGCGCATGACTGGTCCCGAAATCGCTATTGCGCAGACTCAAGACCCAAGATGTCAGCGCCATATCGGGACACTGGCGGCTTCAATTTTCACCAATGGAAGAGAGCGAACAGGCGTCGTCCATATTTTTTACAGTCTATGATATAAACACACACATACATTTAAGAAATTTAATAAACATAAATTATGTATATATATTTTTTATATGTATATATAAAATAAATAAATAAATAAATAAATAAATATATATATATATATATATATATATATATATATATATATATATATATATATATATATATATATATATATAAATAAATAAATAAATAAATAAATAAATAAATAAATAAATAAATAAATATATATATATATATATATATAAACATATACATATGTTAATGTTTCTCAAATACATATATGCGTGTGCATTTATATATACAAAATAATTACACACAGTGCACATATTATGCAAAAACAAACTTTTATTTTGTATGCGATTAATCACGATTAATCTTTTGACCGCCCTAGTTTATATATTTGAAGAAGAACATTTTCTGGAAGGCATTAAACTTTTGTGAAAATCAAAAAATGCTGGCAATTGCTGGCAACTTTTTATAAAAAGCTTGCAGGGAAAGAGTAACAACAATATACATATAACACTTTTACATTTTTTTCTGAAAAAAAAAAAAAAATTCATTACTCTTTCTGTCTCGATGGTCCCTGCTATCTGCATTGACAGTAAAACTTTGAATACACTTACATTTTTAAGTATTAAAATGATACGTAGTACAAACCATTACAATATTTCTATACATTTAATATATCTTGCAGCTCTAGCTTTTTATTTTATTTAAAACCAATGAGACTTGCCTCGATAAAAAAAAAATAAGCAAACAAGTCTTATAGATTTAAACTGAAGGATAGACTTGAGCCATATAGGGACCAGAATAGGACAGACACATAGGGGTGAGCTCTATAAATTTGGTGCCAAGTAAAAGAACAAAGCACACCACAGCAACCACCTAACTACAACCTGAGCATTGTGACTTTTCCACAGGTTTTTGTTATTCACATCTTCATGTTGGTTAATGTTATTTTTTCCTGTCAGTGCAGCTCTGGTTACATAAGCAGAAAATAAGTGTCATTTCAGCGGGGGAGAAAGTTATTACATTTTAATGAAAGATTATGTTTTTTTTTACATCCTCTGAATAATGTGCCTTCATAAATCATGCTCAATAAGAGACATTTATTAAAAAAGTAAATAGGGTCAATTCTGATTTCATATTTTCTTTAAATTATAAATAAGTTGCTGTACTGAAACTCGAGTTTTGTATAATGTAATGTTTCTTTTCATTTCCTGCATTTTTCATGAAAATTATTTCAATCAGTTTAACGCAATATTAAATTCCTTCATGGACTAAAGCCCTCGTATCACTGGTCTGCGACCAGCTTTTATTCCACCTGAGCGTACATAACCCATTGCTTCCCAGTCTAATATTTATCGTAAACACGCTGTAGGTCGGGTTGCGATGTTTTTGGCGTTTTCTCCTGGTCCTGTAAATGGTATACAATATAGACCCGTTTGCCACTGAACCTGCATTAACGACGACAGTGGGGCTTTAGGCCTTAGTCAAACGGGTCGTCAGGTTTCATTTTCTCTTAAAGATCGGAAGGTGACCCTTATTTACCATATATACCCTCGCATTGGGCCCCCAATTTGCTAAATCCGCAACTGTGGATAACATAATTATGCCGCAATAGTTAGTCTGTCTGGAACTAAGCTGAGTTAAACCACATCACTGTGTGACACTTCAATACATATGAACGGCCGCTACGCTAATACGATTTTGTTTTTCTCTCCCTGTCTCGTCCTCGTTCCGAGGACAACGAGACAAACAGACCCAGTCCCGGTAAATGTGAAAGTCGGCACACCTCTGATCTACTGGCCGTCCTTCAACGTTATGCCCAGCTGATGCCTGACCAACGATCACCGGCAGAACCGCTTAATCTCCGCTAAATCTCATTATCCGTTCTCCCAAGGGTTTTTCCCTCCTAGGACTTATTTTTCCTCGGATAAAAGCACGGGGTTTTTTTTTCTCCTAGGGGGTTTTTCACCCCGGGGAGGCAGCCTTTTTGGGCTTTACCTAGCTTCCTCTTCTATACGTTGCTTTAGTAATACGTGCACTTATAATATTGAGTCATAGCCGCAGCAGATTTAACTGCTCATGCTATCATGTATTTTGTTGTGCTATCTGTTGTTTTTCTGTGTTTTTCACTGCTTCTATTTATGTAAAGCTGCTTTGAAACAATTGACTTTTGTGAAAAGCGCTATATAAATAAAATTGAATTGAATTGAATTGAATTGAATTGAATTGTATAACACAGGGACATCCAAGGTCACCAGAAGCTTCTAGCAGATGTGTTCAACCTCACACAATCGATACGATGCCCTCACACATGCTGGAAGCACATGCACAAACGCTCGTGATTTATTGCATCATGGCCTGGCTTGTTGGAAATCCTTTTACTGCTGTTATCAATTACTGGTTCCATCCAACACAATTACCCCTCCTACTAATCTGTCATTCTTTGCGAAATAAGCAAGAAGCCTCCGCGGGTGTTCAGAAAGAGGTTATGGGGGACACAGGAAAATACAGAAGAAAGCGAGAGATGGATAGAGAAAGAGAGACTGACATCACTGAATTGGACGAAAACGACGAAGTCCGCACTTGTGCGCACAATGAGAGGAACTCATTGAATGTTTTCGGGTTTTAATGAGACTTCGAGTATAGCCATCACATTACTTCTCTCTGCCAGTCGAGATTTTAGGTTTCCAATGGGGTGTGCTGAGACTCCAGGCAGATTCAAAGGACTTTAGGGGATCTGCGTTGGGTGTTATGAGGATGTCTAGCTGAAAATGTTGAGATAATGTAATGGCTCATCAGTACACGGCAGTGAGCCTTTAAAACTGGCCGAGCTACCTAGACCAGAACTGTTTAAAGATACAGTAATATGAATTCACAATCTAGACTGTGATATATTTCCAACTAAAAATAACAGAAATGTATCCATTGGACTTTGAATGGTGTGACACATGCTAGGCTGTAATATCGTCATGTCAAGCATCATTATTATTGTGGCTCTTACTTTACTAAGGCTTAGAAACTATAAAGTTAAACTCCAGTGCCCCAAAATCAACATGAATGATACTTCAAAACATGAGGTTTGTTAAGGAAAGGAGTGCTAAGATATCCCCATAAAATCCACCTAAAAAGTAGAATCCCAGTAAGCAACCACCTGGCAACTTCAAAACAAAGTCATGACAACACAATATTGTACATCATTCGGTATGCAACCTGAATCATAAGTAAACCGCACCTGACTGAAACGCTCGGGTCATGTGTCACACCGCAGGTCATGGTGGCTTTGGTTCCCTTGATCACACTCTGGTCCTGAGGAGGATTTGTGATGCGTGTACGTGCTGGAAAATAAAAAATAAAGATGACACAGGCTCACAATTCTCTTTATCCAGA
The DNA here is from genome assembly GCF_030506205.2 of Paramisgurnus dabryanus. Taxonomy (NCBI): domain Eukaryota; kingdom Metazoa; phylum Chordata; class Actinopteri; order Cypriniformes; family Cobitidae; genus Paramisgurnus; species Paramisgurnus dabryanus. The sequence goes on along the minus strand of NC_133337.1, from coordinate 44,760,409 downwards.
TCTGGTATATCTGACCCATCATACATTAAGTACAAAGGCATGCATGTCTGTGATCTACACTTCAAACACACACTACACAAACACTCACCCCAGACCACCAGGTCAGCCGAGGCTTCGTCTATGCCCCGGGAGTTGCTGGCCATGCAGGTGTAGGTACCTGCGTCCGTCAAGTGGGCGGGGCTTATGAGTAAACTTCCTGACTCCAGAAGAGTAAACCGTGGAAGCTGGACTGAGCCGCTCGCAAGGACGCGCTCTCCTGAAGAGATAAAATGCACACACAAGCCTTAATTAAAGTCCCCCTGAACCAGAAGTCGCATTCGACTTCTCTGTTGTAACGTATTTCCGAGTGAAACAAAATATGGTGTGAGAAAAACAGTGGGCGTGGCTTGTGTTTTTCATTTTGCTTTGATTAGATTTAGAGAAGTATGTGTTTCAGTGGGCGGAGTTAACGGATGCTCCTGCCCAAGCCATCTAGCTGATGTCATCAGAGTGTGATCAGATGAAATACGTTTTCAGTTTATGAGGGCACAAGAATTAAAAAAAAAAAAAAAAAAAAAAAATATATATATATATATATATATATATATGGATACATTGTTTATAATAAACACTGCAATATTACATAAAAAAATAAAAATTGTCATTTTTGATGTCATTGGGACTTTAAAGGCGGGGTGCATGATTTTTGAAAAACACTTTGGAAAAGAGAGTCAGGCCAAGTAACAAAACACACTTGTAGCCAATCGGCAGTCATAGATATATACACTAGCTGTCGCCTTGGGGTTCAAAGCATGCGTCAAAACCGCCGCCATCTCGGAACAGGGGTCTTGTAATAGGAAGTAGCTAGGTAAAGCTGCTATCTCGGCTTGTACTTCGAATTCATGGACGATGCCGGACTTTTGTGCTGCGTGTGGATGTTAGGCTTACTAGCACTATGCATTATATTTAGAAAAAAGTAGATTTTCATAATATTAAAACTTAAATTTTTTCTTGACTCAAAGCTAAATAAATGTCTGACTGTTGAAACAAACCAAAATAAAACCAAGAAATCGCATTCATGACGATTTATGGTGATTTTATTTCCGTTACACCAATGACGCTGATGCGGGGCTCCCCTGTTTGAAGACGGTGGCTCTATTTGACGCATTCGGTCCAATGAACTGCCTTATAAGGCGACATCTAGTGTACATATCTATGATCAACAGTAAGGGGCATGTCTACTAACCGACATCGTTGCCTGGGTTGCGTATGTGTGGGGCGGGTCTATAAAAAGAAGATCCCGATTTTATTGTGGTAGGGGCGTGTTTGTTTAGGTGATTTCAAATATCAAAATTGGCTTTCAGAGATCATGCACCCCGCCTTTAATGCACATAAAGAAATGGAGGATCGGACTAAATATGGCAACTGCTATAAAATAAAGCAATACATCATGGGACCTCCTGACCCATTAAAAAATTTAACCAGGGACCTTCTTTCAGTGCCACACACTAAGCCACGGTGGGCGTGGCTAAATGTGAAATTTGTCAATGTTATGAAGCATTCTACTTATAGATGTATTTATGGGTAACATATTCATATTAAAAGTAAAAAAAATCTTTTCTGATTTCATTGGGGATTTCTTGTCAAGCAACACAGCAACTTAAATAGCATGTGCAGCCATAGGTGTTTACATTGATTTGGTCTAAGTGCCTGTCTGGAACAACTCATTCGAAATTACCTACAGGACAAATACACATAATAAAAGCTTATGTGAAATCGCTTTTAATTTCATGTCTGGTGGCAAACGTGAGCAGAGCATTGCACTGAAATAGTTGTGCAGTGGAGTGACAGAAAATAACCAGACTAAATGGATAGCTATTTTTCAGAAAAGTGTGGAATGTGAGAGATGCGTGTTCTTCACCTTTCTGCCAGGTGATGGCAGGACGGGGGGCTCCTGAGGTCTCGCAATGCAGGATAACTGACATGCCGTCAATCACTGTGCTGTCGGAAGGGCCTGCTGTGATGTTTGGGGCGATACCTTAAAGAAGAGAACACAAACAGAATGAGAAACAAAGACTTGTAACATTGACAAACACAAACAAATACACTTTACGTACTTCAGTCAGGAAATCGCTAGTGCTGCCAGTTTACTGTCAGTGTTAATTTAACGTTATAATTAATACATTGCAAAAACTGTATTGAAATTGATGTCAACCAATTATTCATTAATCAGTATATGAAGTAATAAGAAATTGACATTTTTAACAGACTCATAGCATGAAAACCACGCAATGCTCAGTTTACACAAATCAAAGAGGGGGCTTTGAAACCAAATAAGCAAAGGAAAAAGCTAGGAAATTACTAGGACTGCTAGGACTTAATTTAACGTATAATTAATTATAAGAAACACGTTGCACAAACTGTACTTGGGGGTAAACGGTATTTCATGCATTATGACATATTGACACAGCTAGTTGTATTCCTAATGCTAAACAAATGCAAAGTGTCAAAATACAGATGAACGTGTGTATTTCTGGGCCGATCGCACTCCCCCGCTTTCCTACAAGTTTCGGAAATTTTTAATGGGCTCCTTATTTCTTTTATGGGCACGCCCACATGACAATAAAAGTGAAAGCGAGAACGTTCATCAATTAGCATTGTTCCTTTAAGTCACTAGCATCACTGCACGCAACAACTTTGTGATATATTTTAAAGAATCAAAAATAGCACAACGAAAGAAGTGTGTTTTTGGAAGTGAGGAGAAGAAAACCTTATTCACCTTTCCAAAGTAACCCTGTCTTAAGACAACAGTGGATGCAGTTTGTGTTTACCTGGACAGCAAGGTAATTGCGAATGGGTTTGTTACCTGCATTTCGGAGGCGATTGCTTTACAAACAAGGCCCAGTTTGACACCGGATTTGCCAATCGTTTACACCCGAGTGATCAAGCGGTCCCAATCGTCGGGAGTCGGAAGCACAGGCGGTAAGTAAATCAAAAAAGTGTTTAGTTTGCAATCGGCACATAAGTGCATATAATGTAAACAACATGAACTTATAGGTGTGCTGTACTCTTAACTCTTTATCTCCTCCCACTAAATGCTTCCAAGAGTTCGGCCTTTTTCGAAAAAAAGAAAAGGTTGTTTTGTGTTTTATAAATCTGACAAAATGAAAGACTCTTTGGACATTTGAAGGATGTAATACTACTCTACAGGTACCCACGATTAACATGAGATTGGAACAAACATGTGTATTATGTGATGTTTAAAGTCACAATGAAACGGAGGTAGTGATTATCTTATTTTTCCCGTCGTGACGTATATCTGTGTGAACTGGCTTCTGACAAGAAAAAAATGTAGAGATGGACTTGAATTATTTGCGAATCGATTGGATTGTTCAAAGTTGGGTCATGTTTTGCTAATATTTGCTAATCGCTTTGATAATTTCCGAGGCCCCTCCTTAACTCTTTCCCCGCCATTGATGCTATCTTGTCAATTAAGGAAAAAATTGCATTAAAAACGTGTTCCTGATGAGGTTTTATGTTAATCTGTAATACTGCAATTATCCATTAAATGGCAAAAAAAATATTTACTAATTTTAAACTGCTTGTATGTTTTGATAATAGTTCTGAATCTGATCTCTAACTCAGCTTTTTGCTAAAAAAAAATAATATTTTTAAGAAAAATACCCATATTTATGAAACATTTGTTTCCTGTTTATTTATTTGTTTGTTTATTGTTTGTTTGAAAGCAGAGGGTCTGTTTTTCATTTGATATATTTGTATGTTTATTTAGTTTTAGAAGAACATTTCCCTGGAAGGCATTTAGTGAAACTTTTGTGAAAATCACAAAAAATGCTGGCGGGCAACTTTTTAAAAAATGGCTGGCGGGGAATGAGTTAACGATTATCCACTAGACGGCGAAAAAATTGTTTTACTAATTTTAAACTCTGTGTATGTTTTGATAATCATTCTGAATCTGACCTCTAACAAAATAACTTCACAAAAAAATTCAATTATTTCAGCTTTTTGCTAAAAAAAAAATATTTTTTTAAAGAAAAATACCCATATTTATGAAACTTTTTTCCCCGTTTTGTTTATTTCTTAATTGTTTGTTTGAAAGCAGAGGGTCTGGTCTTTCATTTAATATTTGTACGTTTATATATTTTTAGAAGAAAATTTTCCTGGAAGGTATTTTGTGAAACTTTTGTGAAAATCACAAAAAAATGCTGGCGGGCAACTTTAAAAAAAATTACTGGCAGGGAATGAGTTAATGATTTTCCACTAGACGGGGAAAAAATTGTTTAATAATTTTGAACTCTGTGTATGTTTTGATAATCATTCTGAATCTGACCTCTAACAAAATAACTTCACAAAAAAATTCAATTATTTCAGCTTTTTGCTAAAAAAAAATATTTTTTTAAAGAAAAATACCCATATTTATGAAACTTTTTTCCCCGTTTTGTTTATTTGTTAATTGTTTGTTTGAAAGCAGAGGGTCTGGTCTTTCATTTAATATTTGTACGTTTATATATTTTTAGAAGAAAATTTTCCTGGAAGGTATTTTGTGAAACTTTTGTGAAAATCACAAAAAATGCTGGCGGGCAACTTTAAAAAAAATTACTGGCAGGGAATGAGTTAATGATTTTCCACTAGACGGGGAAAAAATTGTTTAATAATTTTGAACTCTGTGTATGTTTTGATAATCATTCTGAATCTGACCTCTAACAAAATAACTTCACAAAAAAATTCAATTATTTCAGCTTTTTGCTAAAAAAAAATATTTTTTTAAAGAAAAATACCCATATTTATGAAACTTTTTTCCCCGTTTTGTTTATTTGTTAATTGTTTGTTTGAAAGCAGAGGGTCTGGTCTTTCATTTAATATTTGTACGTTTATATATTTTTAGAAGAAAATTTTCCTGGAAGGTATTTTGTGAAACTTTTGTGAAAATCACAAAAAATGCTGGCGGGCAACTTTAAAAAAAATTACTGGCAGGGAATGAGTTAATGATTTTCCACTAGACGGGGAAAAAATTGTTTAATAATTTTGAACTCTGTGTATGTTTTGATAATCATTCTGAATCTGACCTCTAACAAAATAACTTCACAAAAAAATTCAATTATTTCAGCTTTTTGCTAAAAAAAATTGTTTGTTTGAAAGCAGAGGGTCTGGTCTTTCATTTAATATTTGTACGTTTATTTATTTTTAGAAGAACATTTTCCTGGAAGGTATTTTGTGAAACTTTTGTGAAAATCACAAAAAAATGCTGGCGGGCAACTTTAAAAAAAATTACTGGCAGGGAATGAGTTAATGATTTTCCACTAGACGGGGAAAAAATTGTTTACTAATTTTGAACTCTGTGTATGTTTTGATAATCATTCTGAATCTGACCTCTAAAAAAATAACTTCACAAAAAAATTCAATTATTTCAGCTTTTTGCTAAAAAAAAAATATTTTTTTTAAAGAAAAATACCCATATTTATGAAACTTTTTTCCCCGTTTTGTTTATTTGTTAATTGTTTGTTTGAAAGCAGAGGGTCTGGTCTTTCATTTAATATTTGTACGTTTATATATTTTTACAAGAAAATTTTCCTGGAAGGTATTTTGTGAAACTTTTGTGAAAATCACAAAAAAATGCTGGCGGGCAACTTTAAAAAAAATTACTGGCAGGGAATGAGTTAATGATTTTCCACTAGACGGCGAAAAAATTGTTTACTAATTTTGAACTCTGTGTATGTTTTGATAATCATTCTGAATCTGACCTCTAAAAAAATAACTTCACAAAAAAATTCAATTATTTCAGCTTTTTGCTAAAAAAAAAATATTTTTTTTAAAGAAAAATACCCATATTTATGAAACTTTTTTCCCCGTTTTGTTTATTTGTTAATTGTTTGTTTGAAAGCAGAGGGTCTGGTCTTTCATTTAATATTTGTACGTTTATATATTTTTACAAGAAAATTTTCCTGGAAGGTATTTTGTGAAACTTTTGTGAAAATCACAAAAAAAATGCAGGCGGGCAACTTTTCAAAAAATGGCTGGCGGAAAATAAGTTAACGCCATTCATCGTGACCAGAAGTAAATTCAAGACATTATATTCTTTAAATCAGTATATAAAGTTATTACATATTGAATAATTTTCAATAGATAAAAAAATCACGCAGAGCTCAGTTTTCACGAATCAAAGAATGGCGTAGTAACAAGCTAAAAAAACAAAAAAACAAAGACAGGAACAAACGCAATGTTGATAAACACAATAAACAAATTCACTGGGAAACGCAGACAGGGAGTCCGGAGAAGTTTACATGTGGGGCTTGATGTTCGACGTAAGCCAAGGTAAATAGCGTCTAGATTTGCCGTTTAGTGTTTTTAGCAGCTCTGTGCGTTTCTGAACAGCAAGATAAGCTCTGTCAGTCCTCCATAAAAGCTCCTTTATCTCTCTCTGTCTCTCTGTCAGTCCCTCTCTCTCTCTCTAACTATTCCCCTCACAACAGGGTATTAATCACAGCCTGGGCACGATGACAAAAAGCAGGACATGGCTGGAAGAGAAGACTGGAAGAAAGGAATGGAAGGGATTGTTGCTGTGGCATATAAAAGCTTTTTTTTAAAGAGAGCGAGAAGCAGAAGAAATAAATGTCCGAATGCATTTGTGCAACAGAGTATAAAGGGAAGACAGGGAGATAATTTGGTGAACTCACTCGTAACAGCGAGGTAGGTGTTGGTCTGAACCTCTCCGGCCTGGTTGCGAGCGAAGCACTGAAACATTCCTGTGTCATCAGGCAGAAGGCCGTTAACCTGCAAACTGCCTCCTGCTAGCACTCGGTAGCGTGGGGTTTTCACAGGGCTTATGGGTACTGCGTCTTTATACCATACGATATCAGGCTGAGGGACACCTGAGAGAAATGCATAAACACAACAGGCAAAAGTAAGCCAATGCAAACATTACAGATTTAACAATTACATACACTCCCCTAAAGGATTATTAGGAACACCATACTAATACTGTGTTTGACCCCCTTTCGCCTTCAGAACTGCCTTATATGCTGCCTTATATCAATATGTTGGCCCATATTGATAAGATAGCATCTTACAGTTGATGGAGATTTGTGGGATGCACATCCAGGGCACGAAGCTCCCGTTCCACCACATCCCAAAGATGCTCTATTGGGTTGAAATCTGGTGACTGTGGGTGCCATTCAGTACAGTGAACTCATTGTCATGTTCAAGAAACCAATTTGAAATGATTCGAGCTTTGTGACATGGTGCATTATCCTGCTGGAAGTATCAGAGGATGGGTACATGGTGGTCATAAAGGGATGGACATGGTCAGAAACAATGCTCAGGTAGGCCGTGGCATTTAAATGATGCCCAATTGGCACTAAGGGGGCTAAAGTGTTCCAAGAAAACATCCCCCACACCATTACACCACCACCACCAGCCTGCACAGTGGTGACAAGGCATGATGGATCCATGTTCAAATTCGGTTTACGCCAAATTCTGACTCTACCATCTGAATGTCTCAACAGAAATCGAGACTCATCAGACCAGGCAACATTTTTCCAGTCTTCAACTGTCCAATTTTGGTGAGCTTGTGCAAATTGTAGCCTCTTTTTCCTATTTGTAGTGAAGATTAGTGGTACCCGGTGGAGTCTTCTGCTGTTGTAGCCCATCCGCATCAAGGTTGTGCGTGTTGTGGCTTCACAAATGCTTTGCTGCATACCTTGGTTTTAACGAGTGGTTATTTCAGTCAAAGTTGCTCTTCTATCAGCTTGAATCAGTCGGCTCATTCTCCACTGACCTCTAGCATCAACAAGGCATTTTCGCCCACAGGACTGCCACATACTGGATGTTTTTCCCTTTTCACACCATTTTTTGTAAACCCTAGAAATGGTTTTGCGTGAAAATCCAGTAACTGAGCAGATTGTGAAATACTCAGACCGGCCCGTCTGGCAAAATTGCTTAAATCACTTTTCTTTCCCATTCTGACATTTAATTTGGAGTTCAGGAGATTGTCTTGACCAGGACCACACCCCTAAATGCATTGTAGCAACTGCCATGTGATTGGTTGATTAGATAATTGCATTAATGAGAAATTGAAAAAAAGGTTCCTAATAATCCTTTGGGTGAGTGTACTGTAGATGACACATTATGGGAATTTTAATACATTTGTGAAACTAATGTAAATGCCATTCTGTGAAAATATAACCTTGATATCTTTAATAATGACTGAGTAAGGACAATAGATGCACCTATTCACAAAGAAACCAAAGGAAAACAGATGCTTTTAGGTATCCTTTAAAGACGAGAGGAGTTGGAGAAGCGTCCCTTTATTGAGAGAGTCGTCTTTTAAAGACACATTTCATTCATACTTTTGTACGAGTCAATATTCGTTTCAAGACATCCTGGACATCATGAAAGACATCAGCGAATTTCAATATTTGGCATGAATGGGTCTGTTGTGTATGCATAGGAGCACAAAAATAATTTAACATCATTAGATAAGGAAAGAAATCACAGCATGTTGTGTATATACAGTGTGAATGTTTATGGTGAACGTAACCTAACCAGGTTAGACATGACAAGGCGATAAATCACAACTCTTCCCACTTGGATAACTTGGTTGCTTAATGGGTATCACCACCTACAACGAAATCTCATTTGTCCAATATTCTGTTCCATATAGGCCTTGTTCTATATTAAACATCAAATGCGCTCCGAACAGTTGTGATTTAATGCACAATAGAAAAGTTTTTTGACCCTCGAAACATCGAATGTAAAGATGTTGGACGTGTCAGGAGTGTCTGACCTCTGGCCTGGCAGGGAATGTCCACAACTTTCTCCATCTCTGCTGTGATGTGTTTCTCTGGTTCCTTCACAAACTGTGGTGGTTCTGTGAGAGATGGAGAAAGGATCAGTCAGGGTTATGACCTTCACAAAAACACAAAACTCTACAGACCATTCGGTACACTCAAGTTAAACTGGATATTGGGGATCATCCTGTTTAGTGCTCCAAAGATTCAAACCAAGAAAGCAAACTTAAGTTGTTAAGACAACTGAATCATTGGGTAAAATAGTAGTACATATTTGTGTTTTTAAAAATATTTGCACAGATTTTGCATGTTGAACCGTGTCATTTTTACATTTACAAGACATTTCTTTAAAATGCTTCAAAGTTCACTTTTAAATGATAGATAAATGATATACAATGCCGTTATCCAAAGTAACTTCTTTTCAAAATACACACATTTATCCTTGTGCATTGTTCAAATTTACTACCCTTTTGTTTTGTTTGTGGATGAAAACATTTTTTTTTTTTTTACATAAATCTTTTAATGAACCTCAGTACTGATCAAAACTAAATGTTTACAAAATTTCATGATTTTAACTCTTTAATTGCCAAGTTCATACATGATGTCACTGATATGGGGAAAAAACCCACAAAATTACTGATTTTCAATATAAATATATTGTGGACTGGATTCTTTTTTACCTTGCTGTTTTTTATTTGCTTTTATACAGCATTTTACTCAATGTACAAGCCAGAAATTAAGCTTTTTTGCACAGGCCTACTAAATGGTTAATGGTGCCACATGGTGATCAACAGTAAAAATGACAAATTTTACATCTTTGCAAAAGGAAAAACCACCAACAATCAAGAATGCATAATTATATAATGTCATGGCTTGGCAATCAAAAAATGATATTATAATGGAAGTCAATGGGGCAAAAACAGCCACGAACAGTAAATGAGGGAGAAAAAATTAAATCTGATGCTGCACAATAACTAACAATGCATCAAAGTAAATGTTTTTACTAATCTTTGACATGTCCAAGACTGTGAAAAGGTAATAAAAATCCAGTCCACAATCATTTTTTATATTGAAAATCAGTAATTTTGTGTGTTTTTTCCCTAATCAGTGACATCATTTATGAACTTGGGAATGAAAGAGTTAAAATTATGGATTTTTTTTAAACATTTGTTAGTTTTGATTGGTTGATTAAAACAGTGGTTCCCAAACTTTTTCAGCGTGTGGCCCCCTTGTGTATGGTGCATTCCTTCGCGGCCCCCCAAAGAAAATTTGTGACAAAAACTGTTCTAAAACTCAACATTTTAATAAAAAAAAAAACATTTTACAAAAAAGTAGTGCTTTTGGTTAGTAGCTTTTAGAAGTTTTTTTTTGGTTTAATTACACAGAATTCCTGATAAATTAATGTATTTCATAAAATGTCATAAAACTGGGCCCCCCCTGGCACCATCTCGCAGCCCCCCTGGGGGCCCCGGACCCCAGTTTGAAAACCACTGGATTAAAACAATCTGATACATTTTTACAGCAGTTTAATTTAGTGGATGTTTTCATCCATGAACAACACAAAAGGGAAGAAAGTTAGCCCACGGTGTATTGTTGAGTTTTTGAAAAATGTCAAAGCATTTTCCCAAAATATGTGTCAATATAAGGTTTGTCAAATTCCATTTGCTGAAACACAGAGAACATTTTGGCCAAATTAAGACTAAAAATAAAACCCCATAGTGGATGAAAAGGTCCCCAACAATACATAAGGGTTAATCTGTTTGTCTGTTTTATGAGATTCAAACCCATGAGATTCAAACTCATGGCCTTAATAATGCTAGCATCATGCACTACCATTCCTTCTATGAGATAAATCAGTTTTCCTAAAATGAAAGCATCATCAGACTACTGTTATGGGTTTCTACTCTCATTGTGGCTTCAGATCTGTATTCACCAAGTCCACCATGTGTATTACCGAGCACATGCAGGTACGCTCCAGCGCTGACAGAAGGAACACTGCTGCTCCGGAGAACAGCTTCACACTCATAAAAACCAGAGTCGCTGACCACCGGACTCAACACGGTCAGTCTGCGGTTAAAATCACTCAGCCCGCTTCTCACCAGAAGACCATCTTTCTTCCAACTGATGCTCAGTTTTATTAAGGGCCTAATGGAAAATTAAACAGAGAGAGAGACAGACAGAGACAGAGAGAGAGAGAGAGAGAGAGAGAGAGAGAGACAGACAGAGACAGAGAGAGAGAGAGAGAGAGAGAGACCTTACGCTTTTGCATTTGCTAATATATTTTGCAGAATGTTTTGTTTGGACATCATCTGTAACATTGAACCTGTCCCAAATGGCACCTTAAACACTCGTGGTCTTCCTATAACACTGTACTTTTATATTGTAACGTTGCTTTGACTGTCTAGAAAAAGTCTGCTGTGAAGTTCGCACAAGTGCAGGCTCAGGAAAAGTGTGCACCAAGGTTACACATCGACCAAAAAGGGGCACCCATAAGCACGCTTTTAAAACCTAAAATGACAAATGGGATGCTTTAAGCTTCTGTGGATTTAACACAAGGTGAACATTGTAAGTCTACGAGACTAGAAGTCCACATGAATTCTGCATTTTGGGACAGGTCCAAAATCTGGATGGTTTGTTCCGTTTTCAAAAACTAACCAAAAATGGTGTGTACAATAAGTCAATACGGAGTAGTGATCACAGGTGTGTGGATTACCTGGCATTAGCCACACATTCCATAGTGACCTCAGACGTTCCAGAAATGACGCTGGTGTTTCTGGGTGGGATGACAATTGTGGGAGCAATGGGATCTGCAGGACCACCGACATCTAGCGATGACGAGAAAAAAGTTACAGGCGAAAGACTGAAGAGACTTGCTTTTAATTTTAATTGAACTTTCATTTGTCATCTTCAGGTGTGAATTTGTGTATGGGTTTTGGAAGCGACAGCTGGTGAATATTACTGTAGGCCAGTGTGTTAAGGCATGTGACAGATTTGTGTTTGCAACAGCAACTTATAAACCTGCACTCCTGTCAACAGTGTGTTTTTTTGTGTGAGTGTGTGTTATTTATTTTCTGTCAGTATGTTGCCTGCAGAGACATTGCAAAGTTACTGAACTAAAGTTACTAAACTTTTTTTGGTATTCAACTAGACTCTTTTTCAATTTGAGAAAATCAAACATATTGAAACAATCACAATACTCTCCAAATACTCCAAAAAATCTGTGAAACAAAGCGCAGTACCACAAAATATGTTTGTCTAGAGTTTAAAGTTTATATGTTCATTGCAGTTTGGAATAAACAAATCAAGCTTCACAATGTAATTTGGTACTTAATATTTTATCAGACTAGTGTAAGAGTTTGGGAATAAAAGTGTTTTTTAGATTAAGGCAATTATAATAGCCTTAATCTACTGTAAAAACAGCTCAAGGGACGGTTCACATTTCCAGTCTAAAACCATGCGGAAAACACAACCGTGCCGCTTTCCTCCTTCTTTCCAACGCGCTTTCCGACGCAACATTTTGAAAAGTTGCACTGTAAAAAGAAAAAGTTGGATAAACTTAAAAACGCTACTTTTTCAACTTAAATTTTCTTACCTTAAGTTAAAAAAAAATTAAAAGTTGAAAATGTTTCAATATTTTAGGTGTTACCAATTAAGGTGTTGTTTTTTCACCTTTAATTTTTCACTTAAAGTGAGAAATTTGTAGTTTATAAAACTTCATTTTTGAAGAAACTTTTTAAGTTAAAGGAATATTCCATTTTCTTAAAAGAAAAATCCAGATAATTTACTCACCACCATGTCATCCAAAATGTTGATGTCTTTCTTTGTTCAGTCGAGAAGAAATTGTTTTTTGAGGAAAACATTCCAGGATTTTTCTGATTTTAATGGACTTTAATAGAGCCTAACATTTAATACTTAACTCAACACTTAACAGTTTTTTTCAACGGAGTTTCAAAGGACTCTAAATAATCCCAAATGAGGCATAAGGGTCTTATCTAGCAAAACGATTGTCATTTTTGACAATAAAAATAACAAATATACACTTTTAAACCACAACTTTTCGTCTAGGTCCGGTCCAGCGTGACCTAACGTAAATGCGTAGTGACGTAGGGAGGTCACGTGTTACATATATAAAACACACATTTGCGGACCATTGTAAACAATAAACTGACACAAAGACATGAATTAGTATCAGTTGACATACAACAACGTAGGAACGGTCCTCTTTCAACACATTTGTAAACACTGGGGCGGAGTTTCGCGTTCGTCCTCTGTGACTTCTTGACGACATGACGTATTGCGTGGGGTCACGTTGGCGCATCACGACCGGATTTAAGCGAGGAGTTGTGCTTTAAAAGTGTATATTTGTTATTTTTATTGTCAAAAATGACAATCGTTTTGCTAGATAAGACCCTTATGCCTCGTTTGGGATCGTTTATAGTCCTTTGAAACTCTGTTGAAAGAAAACTGTTAAGTGTTGAGTTAAGTATTAAATGTTTGGCTCTATTAAAGTTCATTAAAATGAGACAAATCCTGCAATGTTTTCCTCAAAAAACATAATTTCTTCTCGACTGAACAAAGAAAGACATCAACATTTTGGATGACATGGTGGTGAGTAAATTATCTGGATTTTTCTTTTAAGAAAATGGAATATTCCTTTAAACCAACATTTTACGTATTTTCATCTGTCTGAGACAAAAAAAACATGTTGTGTGCACGTCGCGACCGCAATGCTCTCTATTTGCACGCACTTGCTGCACGAATACATTCAAAATAAAGTATTTGCGCTTGCAAAAAACGCGAAATGTGAACTGCCCCTAAGATTATACAATGACAGATGTGTGTATTCATAACTCAACAAACATACTTTCCACAGAAAGTGTTATGGGCTGGCCCGTCTTGTTTTCCCCGTTCTTATCATTGACGGCCTGTACGTAGTATCTCCCAGCATCAGGGGCCACGGTGGACAGGATAACCAGTGTGTTATCCAGGGTGATAGCTCTGCAAAAAAAAAAAAAACAGAAAAATGCTCAACAAAAAAACACTACAAATACCAGATGTCAGATTAAGACATTGCACGCACTGATATATAACACTAAGGATCAGATTAACTAACAGCGTGCGCCAGCACAAACCATCATTTTGCTGTTAAATAACGACTGTCGGGATTTTATAAAATAGTGCAGTGGATCATTCGCGCTGTAAAGGTGTGGTCTAGTTATTTTTGTGACTGACCTTATTTCATATACATTTCTAGGACGCCCTTTCAATGCAAAATTTATGGGGGGAGTATTTAAATGATTCCCGTAATGCAATCTACTATATTTTGCGCTTGTAATATTACTGTTTTTTGTGCCATAATTTAACGCCAAAAAAAGCATGTCTTACAATATTTTGCGCTTGAAATGGCTGAAATTGTAGCTGTTAGAAGAGGCACACGAGGAACAAATTATTAAAAAATATTGTTTGCCAAGTCATTTTTTTATTTGCTAGAGGAAATAAAAGAGAAGTTACTAGGAGAAGTTGCACAATACCAGGGGTCTCATTTATAAAACGTGCGTAGGATCCTTACTAAAAGCCTACGTACACACAAAGCCAAAAATGGCATACGGCAAAAAGCAATGTTCCCTTTATTAGTCACAGATCACCTGTAAGTATGCGTACATGAATAATCTTCAGATCCCACCCTGCAAGCTCATTTTCCCATCAAGTTTGTTTTTTTATAGATCACAACCTTTGCGTGGAAACTGGCGTATGCAGGTTTTGAGACACATTTTGTGCGTAAATGAGACCCTAGGTGTTTCAAAACTTATTGTAAACTTTTACTTTTCAGTGTACTATTGCTTTGTTAGCTGTGATGTCTGTAGTGCTGAACTCAACAGTTATTACTCACACATTATTTGCGACCCTAAACTAATTTGCGCTGCCTTTATACGATTGTGTTGGTCATTATGGAAATCAGCTGTTGCGCCTGTGTTATTTCATTTGCGCATTTTTAGTAAATAACCTGCAGACATTACCACTCCCAATTGGCGTTTTTTTTTTAGAATTGCGCTCTTACGCTAATTTGCCCCGTTTAGTAAATCTGGCCCTAAATCTGTGAGATCAACACAAAGCTGCAGGCCAAATGTTAAAGCTCATATTTACATGAAATACGCCCCCAGAATATTTTCGAGCAACTGTGGACTGCTAATTCACTGCCGCTTCATTATGCCTATTCACATTCATGAGTAAATGTCTTGAAACATTTCTGAATGATTCTTTTTTAATGTTTTGTTGCATTTCGGTGACACGTGACTCATTCAGACGTTAACAAAGAAACATAATTTCCCCATATGTCACTTGCTTCCCGAGCAACTGCTTTCTTTGTAAAATCACTTCTCTTTTAAAAATAACAACTGGAGTGAGGAATCTGCGCCAGCTTCTGAAAGGAGAGAAATTTCTGTATTGATTTTAGCATCTAAATCTTTAAAAATGTGAAAAAGTTCATGAAGCTTAGTTGGTAAAGAATAAGACTAACAACACCAAGGTCATGAGTTTAATTTCACAGAAACGAAACACTATAACACATATAACACATTAGAATGCCTATACTGTAAAAAGCATTTTTCAAAAACATCAATGTAATGAAATACATAGTTTTTGGTTCTCATGGCAAATTTGTTTTCCATTAGGAAAGGGACTGTCACATAAAATGCTGTTTTGAACCTAAACAGTAGGGCTGACATTCTGAATATTGCAATTTATACCACTAGTTGCTAGGCAACCACAAAGCCCATCCATCCCAAAATTACACAAAATGCAATTAGCCACAGACCCTTCATGCATGCAAAGATTGATGAGTTTTTTCCATAGGGATGAAAAAAGTTACACTTGTTAAAAAACACATTGGACTGAACACAGCCAGTAAGCAGCCATGTATTACAAATGTAACCATTGCTTCTCTTCAGCAGTACATTCACGATCTCACGCTGAATAACCGACCATCAACCTACACCCAACCGACCCACCGTGTCCACCGGGCCAAGTCCTGACACTTGCCCCTTGGAGTGCCAATTACTGCACCTCCTTTGTTTACAATCAATGTTTTCTCATTATGACTGTGTGTTGGACAAATGGGGAAGAATCGCTCGCTCTGCGTGGCTGCCCTCGACCCGTCTTGCGCACCCCCACAGCTCACGAGCCGGCGCCCGTAGTCTTTTGGGATGCGGAATGCTAATAGGAATCTGTCTGTCTTAACTGTAGGAATACCAAATGCGTGCTGGAGCCCCATAGCTGTTCCCGCTCAAGGCTGTGAGGGCTTACTGAAAAATTTGACAGATTTTTTTTGAGCAGAATTGACAGATCTTTTAGTCAAACTCTCTTGGCTTTATTAGCATGCAGATCATTACACCTTTAAATAAGTTATGTCTGTGAACATCAACCAAATGTTATGACTGTAACATAACTCAATAAAATTAAAACGGCAATTAAAATAATTATCAATAATACAGTGCGTGCGCAGATGCCTGCGGTACAGCTCACAGCGAGCTGAATCAGACATAATAACTCCAACGCACTCCCGTAATTAACACCACAGATTAATATAAATTATGAAAATATATATTCGCGAGCATCTGCTCATTAAAAATTCATTAAGTCCTTAAACCATCCACTTAGATTATGTTATTATTGATAAAAAATTAAAAACATTATCCCTAACAGAACAGTTTACTGCTTGTGTCACCTAGAAAAGGATAATCTTTAATGGCAGAGCTGTGGAGACATTACAGTCACAGAATGACATATCATCAACCCAGATTATTTATGACCACTGTATTAACAGAATTGAGTGACTGAATATAATGTATCTCTTCATTCTCAGTCTCTTCAGCCCTTAGTTTTCGGCCCACGATGCATTGCCGCAGACGGATTAGGGGTTGGGTAATAAGGCCGAGTGGCCACAGCGTGATGGTCGGCAGTGAATATTTCACTCAGCCTGGGTCCTGCTGTGCCAGGTGTCAGGTAGAGAGTCACACTGCTGCTGAATTATGAATGGGGAGGGATGGTGAGCGGCAAGCGCCTGCAAATTAATCTCAGGTGATTCCCTGAACTTGAGCGTATAAAGGGAATAGAGATATCGCTAGCAGGCTGAACGGCTAATGAGGCAGTCGAGACCATGCACGTGTTTTATGCATGCACATACATTTTTATCACCTCATGCAAACATTCATGTTTACACAAGCACACATATGAACTACTGTATGTACTTCCCCTCTTGCACACATGATAAAAACTATGCATACACATTTTTGTGCATGCACTACAATATTCATAAATACTGAAATTATACCTCTACATATTTTTAAGAGACAGGCATGAATATAAAATGAGATTAACCTATTTTATGGCGGCTAACATACAGTAGCATGACGGATTTTAATTAGAAAGTTATAAATGGCAAAGGACATTTAGCCAAGGTGCCCATCAGGAATTATGACGAATATATTCAATAAATCCCTTATGGCATGTGATAATAGAAAAACACAAGATCTGCACCACTCAATTTATAGGTAGGGGATTTTTACAAACCTCTAACCTAAGTATTTGTGAAACTAAGCTTGAGCTAAAGATATGACAGATAAGACTGATGACCTTGAATCGTGTGGCAAGTTTGCCATTTTGCCTGGCAGGTGATAAAATGGGCATAGTCCTGCACTGAAAGACTTGAGCCATAAACTGTTTGTGCCATTGCACTTTGTAAAAAATGTGCTGTGGTTATGCAGCAGTTTGCCAGTAACTTACTGTAGATTTATATTTATCTAATTTATTGGCAACAGTTTGTTCAAAGAAAAATTATTATTAGACATTAACAAGTCTTTGTCTTTACAGAATAAAATAAAATAAAAAACAGCCTTATTCAAAGCTTTCTTAGAACCTGAAATCCTCATCAACCTTTTTCAGTTGTTTTTCTGATTTTTTGTTCCCAGAAACACTTTGCATAATGCTGTACTTTTTGTCTTGTTAATGTTTAATGTTCATTTATCTTTGAGCAAACTGTTGCCAGTAAAAATATAAATGTAAATCTACAGTAAGTTACTGGCAAACTGCTGACAGTAATACTGTAATTTCCACATACATTTTTAACAGTGCACTGTCAGAGAAAAGGTCCATAAATAGTCACTAGCTGTCACTGGTGCGCCACCCATTCAAAAAGTACGCATTTGTAACTAAAGAGTTCATAATAGTACCTCAGAGGTACATATTGGTACTAAAGAGTGCATATTAGTACCCTAATGGTACAAATGTGACCCGTGCTGGCAAAAGAGTCTGTATGGGCAACATCTAATTTTGAGCTAGAGGCAAAGAAAGTATGTTGATTTTTTAAGGTACAGGTAAAAATAAGTACATTAAGCCATCATCTAGCGATTTCAATGCTCTAAATCAAGCGTGCCGCACAAGCCCTGAAAAGTGAAGCCAAAACGTCTCGATCGCCCCCCAGTGACTGGTCCCAGTATAGGTCATAAACCCCGCCTCCCCATGTTATTCAATGGGACTTGAGACCAACAAAAAAAAATAATTACACTTCAACTATCTTTTTCCAAAGCTGGTTTCTGTCATTTACTGTATTTTTATCATGCTGATGTAAATTCAAATGTTTGTTTCTAAAATAAATTTGTTTTTAGTTGGTTATTTAATGATATAAAAACGATGATAAAATGATCTTTATTCATACGTTTTCTAAGAGGTTTACCATCCTAAATGCTTAATCTAATATAAATATGCTTGTCTATCCACATGAGCGTTACATTTTGTTTTCGTTTTTTAAAACATGCAGAAATTAGAAAATAGAGTGCAGGACTTTCTTAATATTAGAGAGCACCTATTTCATTGCTAAACAACAACGTTATTTTGTGTATTTGGTAAAATATAATGTGTTTGCATGGTTTATGGTAAAAAAAACACATTCTTTTCCACATACCGTTTTTTTTTTTAAGCTCCAGTTATACTGCTTCCTCAAATGCTCTGATTTTGTACAAAGCTCATTGATTTGAAAAGCTCTGTGTCCCTGATTGGCCAGCTAATCTGTATGCTGTGATTGGTCTGAATACTTCCGACGCCAGACGTAAATTTGACGCTCTTTCCCATGTTTGAAAGATTCGCTCACAATGCAATGCTAACAGGAGTTAACTTACATGCTGTGAAACAAAGCGGGAGGAATTATGATAATGTCGGTCTTGTACATGTTAACGGGCCCAGGAAGTAAACTGTCACCTACAATTCATGTGTTTGTTGTAGTCCAAAAAAAAAAGATTTACGTCGGAAGCGATAACTCGCGTCATTGTTTACTTTGGGGTTTGTACCTTTTGCATATCGTTAACAGGTACTAATACACACTTACACACCAAAGAAATGAATCGTGAATCGGACCATAGGTGCTCTTTAAAATAGCTATTAAAGGACAAAAATGTAGGGACATGATTGATTTTGAAAGAGTTATTAAGAGCAAAAAGACATGAAAACTATCTTGCGCTAAGTCTAACTGACAGATCCAAAGCATGCACGCGCCCCCAAAATATAGACATCTACATAGAACTACAGTTTTAAAAATATCTGTTTTGACAACAATTCATGCAGATATAATCTGTTCTGTCTTAAGTGAATGTTTGTTTAACTGTTGAGGAAAAATATCTAATGTGTAACATTATATTAGATCCTTGCATTACAGTAGATCTTAAAGCTGTCTGTCTTAATGTCAATCAAACAATAAAAAAGTTGAACATTTATTTTTCCTATAGTATTATATAGTATTGTTTTTGACTTATATAGTATTTGTTTTTGCTAAATCTATTATTTTATATATTAACTATTATTACCAGTGATTACAGATATGGATGCAGTGATTTTGCTTTTAAGTCCTCAAAAATCTGTAACTAGATATTTCTCAAAACTGACTTTGCTGACTTTGCCAACTTCAAACACTTTTTTTAGATATTTTAAAAATAACAAATAAATAATAATAAAAAAAAAGGCTCATTTCGACTGATTTTGCCAGCATGGGGAACATATTGATACCAATTATATACATATCTATACCTATTAGGACCTTTAACTCTGTCCCTGCCATTGCACTTTAACTTGACGAGAATTTCTGGCTTTCCACAATACCGCTATTATCCACCAGACGGCAACTTATAAAACCCGAAAGTATCGCCGTGGGGCAAACAGCTGTATGTCCGTGTAAGTTTTGAGGATCGCTCTGATTCTGATCTCTATCAAAAGTCCTTCACAAAAATGTAATTAGCTCAGCTTTTTGCTCAAAATTTGGCGTTTTTGAAGAAACCTACCCATATTTGAGAGGTTATAGAAAGAGAACTAATGAAGGTAGTATGAAACTTTTTTTGTTTGAAAGCAGAGTGTCTGTTCCTTCATTTGATGTACTGTATGTTTATGTATTTAAAGAAGAACATTTTCCGGAAGGCATTAAACTTTTGTAAAAATCATAAAAAATGCTGGCGCTGGCTGGCAACTTAAAAAAAAAAAAAACACTGGCGGGGAAAGAGTTAAAAAGGATACAACCATAGTGACAGCTTGGGACCATTCTTTTGATAATGCCTTGTGTTATTAATGAAAAGGACATAGGTTTGATCCCCAGGGAACATACATACTAATAAAAACATACTGTAACTCGACAACAGTGTCTTCCAAATGTATAAACACGACATAATCGGACCCTAATATCATAAAAACTAGCTTTTACGAACTAGGAACCTCTGAGACCATTTTCCTTATGAAATAAAAAACAGCTATTTCTTCACCCGAGCATGTGTTTGTGTATAACCACGCACTTCGTGATCAGTCAATGTTCTGTTCATCTTGAGGCTGTTTGTATGAATTTGTCGAATCACAGATCTGAGAAATGACTATTGTGAGTTGTGTTTTCCGTTCAGGTATTTACCGGCTTAATTTACTGCAATGCTGCATTTACGGCTTGCGATGAATGCTGCTCTGGGAGAACTCATGTGTTCTGTAGCTCTGTATTTCTATTAAGCTGCCTACCAAGACAGCACCCTAAGGCATCAGAGTCATACACTTGATGCATTTGTAGTAGAAGTAAACAGCGGTAGACAGCGAGGCAGTTGCAACGGGACTTTTGTGAGCCTGTGTGTGTGTGTTTGTTCAACCACTAAAACAGTAACACGTTCACAATGGCGAGTGGAATGGCATTTGTCAGTGCACTGCTCTTTCTACCCTCTCTAGAGAACAGCAGAGTCTGCAGTCGGTGACCTCTATTACACTTAGACAAATACACGCGCCACAAGCCGCCCTCCCTTTAGAGGGAATAGGATCTCCAGCGAATACCATGCGCACGTCGTGGTAAATATATCTGACAACACTTACGCGTACTGACAGCACACACACACAAACGCAGAGATGTAGCACACACCCTACGTGAATACAGGTGGTCAAATAATACTGACAGACAGAATATGCTTGAGTTTTAGGGAGAAATAGTAATGGAACAGGTTGCGCTTGCGACCAACACCTGTCTAACAAACGCAATGTAATGCTATCGCCGCAGCTGATATGCAAAGTTTTATGCTGCGGAGAAAAAGAAGTGGCCCCTCTGGTGCCATCAACGTCTGTTGAAAAGAAATGCTTTCTGACACTCCAGTCAAATATATTCAGGCCTTAAATAAACCCTCGATTTGATCACCCACAAAATGGAAACATGTGCCATGTGTCTCAAGCATTTAGCCCCAACCACGCCTGCCAAACTGCTGTAAGCTCAAGAAAATTAGTATAATGCTTGTTGGGTTTATTTTTTGGTCTTTGAGATGCGGTAGAATGACACAGTTGTTTAACATTTAACATTTATACATTTGGCAGATGCTTTTATCCAAAGTGCATTCACGGTATATCATTTTGTCCTTGTCCTTGGAAAGGAACCCATGACCTTTTGGGCTGCTAATGCAATACCCTACCAACTGAGCTATGAACACAATATTGACTTGCATATCATTTTACCAAATATTATAAGCGATGAATCATATAATAAATCCATAAAGACTAAATAATGCAATGTTAATTACCCATGACCCACATTTTTCAATTCATTGTTGTTTTGTGCTATAAAAACATATTGTGATTATTTTGGAACCAACCGGTAGTGACTGAAGCTTTAGAGACAAGCACAAGGTTAAAAGCATCCTTTACTGCACCGTTTTACTTAAAAACAGAAAGTAGATGAGTCGAGTGTCAAATGAAAAACAGTTGTCCAAACAGAAGACGTTTGCCTCTTATCTAAAGCAAATGTTTAGTGGATGGGCCAAGAAATGGAAGAAGAACAAAGTGAAAGAAACATAATAGCACTTCTCTTTCAACACTTGGAGTGGGTCAGCTGCTGGAATGTGTTTACCATCCGAGGTTCTGATTATACACAACATTAGCCATCCCAAATAACACAACATATCAAAGGCAGCCAGTGGAAAAGGACCTTTCAATTGCATTCCCATTCAATAATGAAAGACTAATGGCTATTGCAGTTAAATGACTGCCTTTCAAGCCGGTCCTCGCTCCCGAAGGAAAGGAAAGTAATGAAGGAGGGTGTCGTCTCCATCATGCCAGAACAGACAAGACTGCTCTGGGACACAAGAGCTAATGGTCAGGGACCAACTTTATGGACATAGAATCACAGAATCATTATTTTTCTCACAAAAAGACAAACAGGCAGAGAGACAGACAGGCAGGTATAAAAGACATATAGATATCCATATAGATGGACGAACACAAAATATAGACATATTTGACAGACAGACAGACAGACAGACAGGGATAGACAGACAGACAAACAAACAAACAAACAAACAGACAGACAGATAGAGTAAGACAGATAGAGACGGATAGAGACAGACAGACAGACAAAGACAAATAAAGACAGACAGACAAAAAGAGACAGACAGACAAACAAATGGAGACAGACATACAGACAGACATACAGAGACAGACAGAGACAGGCAGACAGAGAGACAGACAGACATACAGACAGACAGACAGACATACAGACATACAGAGACAGACAGATGGACAGACATACAGAGACAGACAGACAGACAGACAAACAAACATACAGACAGAGACAGGCAGGCAGGCAGACAGACAGATGGACAGACAGACAGAGACAGGCAGGCAGACAGACAGACAGAGACAGACATACAGAGACGGACAGAAAAACAGACATATAGAAGGAGACAGATAGACAGACAGAGGGAGACAGACAAACAAAACGGGGACAAACAGACAAATAAAACGAAGACAGACGGACAGACAGAGACAGCCATGCATACAGACAGACAGACAGACAGACAGACAAACAAACAAACACAGACAGACAGACAGAGATATATGAGGAGACAGATAGACAGACAGATAGAAAGACAGAGAGAGACACACAAACAAAACGGAGACAGACAGACAAACAAAATGGAGATATACAGACAGACAGACAGACAGAGACAGACAGACAAACATATAGAAGTAGACAGACAAACAGACAGACAAACATACAGACAGAGACAGGCAGGCAGACAGACAGATGGACAGAGACAGGCAGACAGACAGAGACAGGCAGACATACAGAGACAGACATATAGAAGGAGACAGATAGACAGACAGAGATACAAATAAAACGAAGACAGACGGACAGACAGAGGCAGACAGACAGACAGACAGACAGACAGACAGACAGACAGACAAACAAACAGAGACAGACAAACAGAGACAGACAGACAGACAAATAGAAGGAGACAGATAGACAGACAGAGAGACAGACAGACAGACAGAGAGACACACAAACAAAACGGAGACAGACAGACAAACAAAATGGAGACAGACAGACATACAGAGACAGACAGACGGACATATAGAAGGAGACAGATAGACAGACAGAGAGACAGACAAACAAAACGGAGACAGACAGACAGACAGACAGACATAGACAGACAGACAGACAGAGACAGACAGACAGATAGAGACAGACAGAAAGACAGAAACATACAGACAGAGACAGACACAGAGAGAGACAGACAGACAGACAGAAAGACATATAGAAGGAGACAGATAGACAGACAGAGAGACAGACAAACAAAAAGGAGACAGACAGATAAACAAAAAGAAGACAGAAAGGACAGACAGAGACAGACATACAGACAGACATACAAAGACAGACAGACATACAGACAGAGACAGGCAGACAGACAGACATACATACAGAGAAAGGCAGGCAGACAGACAGACAGACAGACAGACATACGGAGACAGACAGACAGACATACAGATGGAGACAGACATACAGACAGGCAGACAGGGAGAGACAGAGAGACAGACAGACATACAGATAGAGACAGACAGACAGACAGACAGACAGACAAATTGATAGACACAGACAGAGATGAAATGAAAAAGTGGCATTGTTCCTAATGACACTTCACTTTTATTGTAACTGTGATTTGAAGACTTTATTTTTAAGATCTTCAACACATTATTAGAGAGCACATCACTTTTAATACATTGAAGAAAGTCTTGAACTCACAGCCACAATAAACTGACAACAAAAAGATGAAGCTTCACTGAGAACAGCACAGTTCTCACTGAAGACAACAGGAGCAGTGACCCAAATGGAGGAGAAGGAGTCCCAGTTGCAGCCTCTCAGCACGAAATTGTCTCATCAAGGGAAAACTGTGGTCAGGGAAGCGTGGAGAAAAAAATAACGCATCTTCTGCTGGACAAGCTTTACCAATCTACAGCTCAATTTACAACAAAATCTGTTCATTTTCTTCTTGCACAAACACAAGAAACAGAAAGAAAGATGAAAAAAATTATTTGATTTGGTTGATGGGCAAAAGGTGGCCGGGGTTCACACATAGACACACAGATGCACACACATAAAAGATGAAACGTTCTGTGTAAAATATTTTTGATAACCCTCACCCAACTCCAACTGCATGTACTTTATGCGTTACAAGTCAACAAATTGAACAAAGACACTTTAGGTCAAACTTTTCTTAGGTCAAACAAAAGTTTCTTCTTTAAAAGTATGCATGTCCGTGTTTTAGGCTAAATTATTTTCAAAAGTTTAATATGTAGGTCGAAGGGTTTAGTCTCTATCCAGAATTCAGAAATATGAATGCATTGCCGCCTCTTGTAATACCAGAGCCCAGCAAGCCGTTCCTGATTCAATCAAAGTCTAATGGAAAAATGACAGAATGGACACATTAAGCGAGCTAAATGCAAATGCATGTCACGCTGTATTTAACACCACAGACGTAAATCTATAAATTACACGTTTTGCATACCATAAATTTTACATAATTGAATGTCAACAGCACCGCCGATGCACAAATTAGTGCTAAATCTAAACACGAATGCTGGAAACGTCATTTTAACATCTACAGCTGTGAGTTTCTATGTCTATGAGTACAGGGTGGTGCACTATGTCGCGGCAGAAGCCCGGCTCTCTCACACACAATAATCATCCTGTTCTGTTATCTGGGCTGTGATTGCATGATTAGAGGGAAAGAGACAAAGAGATGAGCGAGAGATGAGGTCGAGATGCTTGTGAAAACTCTCCGTTTTAAGACCCTTGGGCCTCGTAGACGGTTTTCACCGAAATGAAGGTTAAAACGACTGCAATCCGATGAATAAACAAATAAAGAGTAAGGGAGAGATTACGTTCACAAATCAAGAACAGAGAGAGAGAGAGAGAGAGAGAGAAAGAGAGAGAGAGTTTTACTAAGCGTCTCTCACTCCCAGGCAGGCTAGTGGCGTTACGCAAGTTTCTCGGCCAATTTTACGCTTATTTTCATTTTTTACGGAGCCTTTGAAACAGCTATGGAGGTGCCAGTGGCCTGATTAAAATTCAATTAAATGATTTTCCCAGAATAAATGTTATCAGCTCCGCTCATTTGCACGAGGTAACCTTGGCATGAAGCTGGAAACAGCCGATACGCTTAAAAATGAAACATCATGGTTGGGTGGACAAAATGCGAAACATTCCAGAAAACTGCAAAATACTGTATTTTACCATCAAGCTATGTTTTATCATCACTTGTCCACTGTCCTACCATTCTTTATTTTTGAGTTATTTTGTTTGAACACAAAGTTAAAGGTAGCATAAAGGCTAATGGGTAACACTTTACAATAGGGTTGTATTTGTAAACATTAGTTAATGCATTAGCTAACATAAACGAACAATGAACTATACTTCTACAGCATTTATTTATCTTAGTTGATGTTATTTAATGTTAATACAATTGTTAAAGCTCCACTGTGTAGGATCTACTCCCATCTAGCTGTGAAAGTCTATATGACAAGCAACTGAATATTACTTTCTAGCCCCCCCCCCCCATTCGGAACGCGTTTTAACTCGTACGGTGGCCCGGCCGTGTCATGCCAAGGTTAACATGGCTTCCAGTAGCTACAAAGCAAAAGCAATGAGAAAAAAATGAACAATTTGCAATGTCCTTTGCCTGTGATCCATCAAAGCACACAGATTTATGTTTAACATGAAAAAAGTCTGATTGTCATGATATGTCCGCTTAAAATCACATACAAAAAGCAACCATGACGGGTTTAAATGGACGCGAACTAATATTATGTCAAAGTACAATGCTTATGTTTTAAGTAAACGTTACATGTCCGTGTATATGTAAGAGCTTTCTCTCATATTGGTGAAAAAAGATCGCGTAACTTTCACAAGCTTGTAAAATGAAATGAAAGACGCGCAGATCAGACGCTTTTATCAGAGTATTATGTCAGACATTATGTCAGAGTACAATGCTTATGTTTTAAGTAAACGTTACATGTCCGTGTATATGTAAGAGCTTTTTCTCATATTGGTGAAAAAAGATCGCGCAACTTTCACACGCTTGTAAAATGAAACGAAAGACGCGCAGATCAGACGCTTTTATCAGAGCATTATGTCAGACATTATGTCAGAGTACAATGCTTATGTTTTAAGTAAACGTTACATGTCCGTGTATATGTAAGAGCTTTCTCTCATATTGGTGAAAAAAGATCGCGCAACTTTCACAAGCTTGTAAAATGAAATGAAAGACGCGCAGATCAGACGCTTTTATCAGAGCATTATGTCAGACATTATGTCAGAGTACAATGCTTATATTTTAAGTAAACGTTACATGTCCGTGTATATGTAAGAGCTTTCTCTCATATTGGTGAAAAAAGATCGCGCAACTTTCACACGCTTGTAAAATGAAACGAAAGACGGGCAGATCAGACGCTTTTATCAATGAAAAGCTAAAAATAGGGCTGTCACCGTGTGTTTGTGCTAGAGGTCAGAAAAGATGAAAAACATTTATCTCAGTACCTCAGATTACATAAATGGGCGGAGAGACGGCGTGTGGCTGTTCGAACACATTAAACCACATGCATGTTTACACTAAGTGTTATGCATAATCATGCTAAAGTTAGCCAAGGAACTATAAAACTTCAAGTTTACAACATGGACTGTATAGATGTAAACGAATATGCTGAATTACCTGTGGAGAAGATATAGGGGCGGTTTCCCGGACCAGGATTAGCTTAATCCAGGACTAGGCCTTAGTTTAACTAGGAAATATAACTAGTTTTAACAAACATGCCTTACTAAAAACATTACCTGTGTGCATTTTGAGGTAAAACAAAGGGCCCTGATGTATTTTAAGATATGCAAGTGCAAGTTGTTTTGAGTTTGGAGAGCTCTTAAAAGTGTTTAAGTCTAGGACTAGTCTAATCCCTGTCCAGGAAACCGCCCCATAAAGTGCAACTTCAGTGTCCCTTGAGCCCCATCTTGGAAAACTAACTCCAATAGTGACTTTGGTCTTGATGTTTTTCCTGTCACGTTGTCGTTTAAAATCCCCGTTTCGCATCCTTGGCGATTTGTTTTAATGTCCTCGAGAATATGTCTTCAACAGGCTTTCAAATCAAAGCATTAGATCGCAGGTTCATCACGATGTGCGGCTGTTGTAAAATCCGAAGGATTCAGCTACGCAGGTCACAGGCTGGATACGTCATCAAGCCTGGTTTATTTAAATCAACTGAGCATTACATTCCCAAGTCATACGCATATTACATCAATTTACAATTAACTAAGAATAATTGTCAGCTTTATAATTGTTAATATTCTGAAATAAGACTGTCTTGATGACGTATACCGCCTACACATGCAACCTCCGGAGGCTTCAGCTATCGGCCAGCGTGAGTGTAGAGTGAAAGCGCGAAAGGCGGAGGTTGAATTTCAGGAATGTCCCTCGTCGGCGAATGTATTTCAAAGATGGAGGCACAACATGGATTCAGCCAGAGAGCGCTTCGACGGTATGCATTTTAAATAGCAGATTCTACACTTACGAGAATACTTTGATTAGTGGGGTGGAAGTAATTACACATGAATGAGCACATACTTTTGAAAGAAAACATGGGTTTTTGTTAAGAATTAACTCAATAAAGTACACAGTAGAGCTTTAAGGTTATCAGTTAAAACTTTTGATTTTAAAAATGTATAAGTAAATTCTAAAATTATCATGATTTGATTAATAAATAAATGACTAAACAAAGTATTGTTTATTGTTAGTTAGCTAGCTCATTCATTTACTAATGCTAATAAATACAGCCCAATTGTAAAGCGTTACTGGCTAATGTTACCATTTAATGGATGGATGATTCAACTTTTCCTCTGTGAATTCTTCTTCAAAATATCAGGACTGGAGGGATTCAGTTCTGGTTTAGTCAGCATTGGCGTCTGACATTTTGTTTGCAGTCGCACTTGCCCTTGTAAGCAAACATGATGTGCATGCCTCTATATGTAGAGGAAAAAGTGCTGCAGAAAAGTGTTCGGCATTTGAAAAACAAAATTCTTCTTTCTAGAAAGCCAACAAACGAAATCCAATGCAAGCTCACACACACACACACACACACATACACACACACACACACACACACACACACACACACACACACACACACACACACACACACACACACACACACACACACACACACACACACACACACATGCATTGCATTGGGTGCATCTCTTAAGACGTACTGCCACAATAACAAACCAGTGTCTTCAAAAAGAGGAAAGACAAATACACAAAACCAAAAGAATATTGCTTAAACATCCACAGCATTGCAAAGGAGGAAACTCTCATTTAGAAACTTACATCCGACTGCTAGGAGGGATTTTCCGCCCATCTCTGAACCATGTCACCTGTGGTTGGGGGAAACAGCGTATGTGTGGTGCTGGAATAACGGCACCCTCGCCCTGTGATATGGCCTGGGTCCGTTCACCTTCCTCAAAACTTCCCATATCTAGAGACAAAAGCAGAACAAAGAGTCAGCACACTGCATTGCATGCATTCATAAAAACAAATCCTGTAGACACTTTACTGCAGTGGTGGCTTGTGACTGCTCATCCAAGGGTTGCAAATTAAAAATATGTGTTTGGAGTTTCATGTGTGTTGCTCATGTTTTCAAAATATGTGTTTGTTGCGTCATATGAACCTTGTGCATCACATGTTTTGTCAAAATAAGTGCCTGTTGCAGACGCATCAAAAGCGTTTATGATAAAAGAGACGCTCACGTTCTTAAAATACACGCAAGACACTCCCTTAACAGTAAACTCAGATTACGCATGAGATTATGCGAGTGTCTGGCAAACGCGAGCGTCTCTTTTATCATAAACACTTTAGACACGTCTGCAGCAGGCACTTATTTTGACAAGACACATGATGCACATAGGATCACTCGACGCGCAGAACACATATGTTGAAATTACGAACCACAAACATGATGGTTTACGTACCGAAAACGAAATTCGCATCGAGCGCCCTCGAAAAAAGAAGTCACCGGCCGCCACTGCTACACTGTAGTGGGCTTTTCTACATCTCTTAGTTTTTTACTTTTCAAACTTTGAATCTTAAAATGTGTAAAAAAATATGTACAAAGAGTGATGTTGATATAAGCTAACCCTAAAACACTTATTGTGGTTATTTTTAGAAATTATTTATGGCAACCCCACACAAATTGAATTCAAAATATTAAAAAAAAAATTTAAATCAATAAAACAATAAAAAAATATAAATTTTAATATTTATAAATATATTTAAAAAAATTGCATGATGACAGAATTTTATAACATTTAATTTGAAAAGTAGTGTCCTTTTTTTATTTGGTCAAGAATAATATAAGAACATTTATATGTTTTGTACTAGTGTTGTAGTCAAGACCATCTAAACCGAGACCAAGTCATGACCAAGACTAAGACAGGCCGAGACTGAGACAAGACCAAGACTTTGAAGGGTTGAGACCAAGTCAAGACCAGGACAGGCCGAGACCAAGTCAAGAACGAAGACCATTGAAAGTCACTGCATTAAAACACTTATAAATAAAATAAATGAATTAATGAAATGTGGACTATGCATATGATTAGTCACTTCTCGTGTGTGTGTGCGTGCGTGTGTGTGCGTGTGTGTGTGTGTGGGTTGGTCTATGTGGTTTACGGGGACATGAATAGTGTATAATGACATGTTTATTATGCTATAAAGGTGGTTTACGGGGACACAGAGAGTGTCCCCATAAACGGAAAAGCTAAAAAAAAACATACTAAATGGTAGTTTATCATAGATTAAAGACTGGCAACAGGTTTTTGTGACATTGGGGTTAGGGACTGGGGTAGGTAAGGGGAATAAAATATAACAGTTTGTACAGTATAAAATGCATTGCGTCTATGGAAGTGTCCCCGTAAACCACATACACCAACGTGTGTGTGTGTGTGTGTGTGCGCGGCCGGGTAATTATCACGTTGGGGGGACCAATTGTCCCCACAAAGATAGGAATACCAGTATTTTTGTGACCTTGTGGGGACATTTTGATGTCCCCATGAGGAAACAAGCTAATAAATCAAACAGAATGATGTTTCTTGAAAATATAAGGTATCAGACAGTTTCCTGTGATGGTTGGGGTTAGGGAATGGGGCAGGTAAGGGGAATAGAATATACAGTTTGTACAGAATAAAATGCATTACGTCTATAGAATGTCCCCAAAAAACATGGAAACCAGAACGTGCGTGTGTGTGTGTGTGTGTGTGTGTGTGTGTGTGTGTGTGTGCAATGATAAAATAATAAAAAATAAATAAATAAATTGGCATTGTAAAAATCTGTAAATGATAATAATTATTTAATAATTAATGATAAAAAAATTATTTCGTGATATGCCAACAGAGTTGTGGTCTTGACTGGTCTTTAAATAAAATTCCGAGTCCTCTACGTCTGACACCAAGACGAGACCGAGTAAAAATTCGGTCAATTACGAGACAAGACCAAGAACTTTAAAAATTTGTCTCGAGACCAAGACCGATCTTGAGTACTACAAACCTATTTTGTCCTGTAAATATACGGAATAATAACAACTGCTGATTCCGATCCTAGTTCAGTCAAATATTTTTAAGTTCAAAACTGATGAAATTATTAAAAATTCAGGCACAAACACACAAAAAAGAAAAAAGGAATTTTTGCTTTCTACATCTGTTTCCAAAATGAGTTTTGCCTGCCTACGAGTAACACACCACAGAACATACAATTCATGGTTACAGTGTCTTTTAACATCTGCTCCAGTTGCAGAGCGTTTGACAGACACGTTCTGACAGAGCGCCAGACATTGTGGCGGTCACCATTGGACTGGAGATGATATGTGCCAGCTAGCTAGCGGCCATGACAGTCACCAGATCTGAGTCGTGCGAATGGACATTCAGCATGTGCTACATCAACAGTCATACTTATTTACAATGCTTTTACATTCGGGAGAATAAATGTTTTGTAAATGGACGCTGACAGAAGCTAACACAAAAATTGCTGTGGAAAATCTATGAAAGAAAGAACATCATTTACATTTATGCATTTGGTAGACGTTTTTACCCAAGCCACTTATTCAATATGCTACTAAATATTTAATCAGCATGTGTGTTCCCTGGGATTCAAACCCCAACCTTTGTGCTGATAATGCAACACTCTTGCAGTTGAGCTACAGGAACCGGACATGCACGACAGCTCTGCTCTTATACAGGCAAAAATTGTACATTTATTATTTATGGCTATGACATGATATCTGAATTGGACTTGAATTTAAAATGCCAATTACAATCATTTAATATTTTGTAGGGCAAGTTCTGCCCTTTTCCTTTCCCTACAGTACATTTAAAGAAAATAAAAACATTTTTGTCCTCAATTACCCTGCCTGATCTAGTACTATTGTACCTTTGTATTGTTATCTTTCTTCCTGCACAAAAAGAGAACTAAGATACAATGAATTGTCGGAGCTACACGAGTAAGAAAATAAAAAAATTCTAATTTCCAGAAGAACAACTATTTTATTGTTACAACTTGTTGTAATAAAACACCATTTCTGGCTAGTAAAGGGGTCCTACCTGTATTATCCCTTCATACAAAGTCTAAATGAATTTTGTTTGTGGGGTATAACTAATATAATTGACTTGTTAATGCTTGAATCTTTAAAGGGGACATATCATGAAAATCAGACTTTTTCCATGTTTAAGTGTTATAATTGGGTCCGCAGTGTTTCTATCAACCTAGAAAATGTGAAAAAGATCAACCCAGTAACTACTTTATTGGTAAAACATTCTCTGCAAGCATGTAAAAAATAGATCATTGAAATTTGGGTTTCCTTGTGATGTCAGAAGGGGATAATACCGCCCCTTAATCTGCACTATCCAACCACAGCAATGCCATTTAGTGCAGAAAAAGTCTTGTGAAATGTCCCCTTTAAAAGACACATTGTTTTTCAATTATACCACGGGCCTTATGCTTTATTCTGGCTGAGAAATGTTTCATGGGTTTCGATTATTTTTCTAAAAAAACGCACATCTAACCTCTCAAATGTCTTAAAAATAGGCACCAGAGCAATGTTTGTGGTAACCGTGGTACAATTGACTCATAATTGACATCTGCTTCGCGTCGTGCCGCATCACCACCTTGTGTGTGCATTATTTACGAATAATTCAATTATTCGTCGTCAATTGTTCCTTACATACTTTTCATTATTGCAGCACCTTTCATCCCAGTCCATCTCAAATACGCTTATGCCCTTTTCACACAGAGATTACGGAAAATAAACGGAAAATGTGGTCCGGGATTGTTTGATTTTTGGTTTATTCACACTCCCAATGATTTTCCAGAATCTGGAACACACATACCATAAAGATCCCATAAAGAGACGTGACGTACTTAAAGGCCTGCACTTGGTAGGTTTTTCCACAGCGTCTGAAGTTTACAAATAATCCGTGATATCTTTGTCTAAAAAACCATGCCTGTGCATTTTTGTTTATGACAAGGAGCGCGTGATGCACTGTTCTGTCATGCTGGTGAATGATCTCAGCTTCAGCGCGGATAGTGACAAGCTCCCTGATCTTTGCTTAACTCTTTCCCTGCCATTGACGAGTTATCTAGTCAATTATGAGAAAACATTTGCATAAAAAAGTGTTCCACTTACCCAATTTATGAAGCCAAAACATTATTTACTTATTTTAAACTCTGTGTATGTTTTGATAATTGTTCTAATTCTGATCTTTAACAAAATTCCTTCACAAAAATGCTATTATGTCACCATAACTTCTTGCTGCGATGACACTCACTACGGCACGCCCCTTATTGCATTTTTTCGACCTCTTGTTCACACATAATGCTTTCTGTACATGTTACGGCAAGGTTACTAGGTCTTCTTTACCGAAGTGGTCCCAGAACATTTAAGGGACCTGTTTGTGTTCACACAGAAGCCTTTGCCAATTTTATGGAAATTTTCTGGGACCAAAGTGCTGTGTGAATGGGGTATTAGCTTTTGCCTTTATAAAGCTCCCCTTCTGAAATGCTCAGTTTAGTTTTGGACATGCCGACTTCTAAGCAACTCTTCTTTGTCTTCCATAAAGCAACTCAACCAGGCCTAATCCCATTGCATATCTTGGATGGGAATTATTGAAATGAGGAATATTGTGATGTTTAAATTCAATTCAATTCAATTCAATTTTATTTATATAGTGCTTTTCACAATTTGGTAATTGTATCAAAGCAGCTTTACATAATAGATGTAGTGAAAAGCACAGAAAATCGACAGATAGCATTAAAGTTTATTGTAGCGCCATTGTTGTAGTTAAGTAAAACAGTTTTTTCTTAGAGATAATTTCTCCTATGAACATTGAGATTTGTAACTTTGCAGAGCTTTATTATGGTCAAACAGCAATATAATACACTAAATAAATTTGAAAATGTTGATAAAAGGAAAACAGGCCCCTTTTTATGATATTTCTCTTTAAAGAAAAAGGGGATCTGACCCAAACTTAAAACTAGGCTTTAGTTTCTATTAGCCTCATGTCACCGAAAAGATTAAAATGAAAGCCATCTTCCTTGAGATCAAGAGCATTATTCATCAAAAAAGCTAATTATGTGATAAAAAAAAACACAATATCAAGCATGTCCCTGTTCTGCCTTTGATATTGACTGTTGTTGTCTGCATTTCCTGATTTTTTTGTATTGACCCCTGTGTTCAATTGCTCTTCTGAATGAAACGCAAGATGGATTTCAATTATTCCACGTGTGATTGAATTGGAAATAAGAAACCAAGCACCTAAACATTTTAACACTGAAAAAATGTCTCGCGTCACCTTCAAGGGGAACTATTCGAAAAGAAAAGTCTGTACCACATCAAAGCTCTTTTCTAACCAAATCAAACTCTGGTAATGACCGACACAGCCGGCGCGAGGTCAGCGGGCAGTGAAACTCGAATCTGGCTCGTAGCGCCAGAGACTTGCCACTTGGTTCACGCACAGCAGCTGTTCGTCATGCTAAACAGATTACAAAATAGAGGAATGAATTAAAATCCGAGCAAGTAAACTGACTGGTCGGCACAACCTCATCAATCTAATGAGGAAGTTAAAGTGGACCAGCTGTGGTGCTGGAGAGGAGCTTTTAAATGAAACCGAGGTACGCCACCTTACCAACAGCTGCTGTTCCTGTGAAACACACACACAATCGGACCGCCTGGTCACAATCACACACACTTGCAAGTAAAGGACCAGCACGCACACACAAAACTAAACGTGGTTACTCACATGCCACTTGTACTTCGGTTCTCCTCTGCAACAAAGCTCCGACTCGGTTTCTCACAATACACCGATAGAAGCCCGCATGCGATCTGTCCAAAGATGGTATTAAGTACCTGCGTGAGATAAAACAACATTAGCCTTCCAAAAACACAATGATGAACTTGCATACAAGCAAAGTAAGCCATCAATTTCTTCTCAACTGATTCCAAAATGCTTTATTTTATTTTTTTTTTGACAAGTTCGGTCAATCTTGTCCTTCATACAGCCATCGTCTCTGTTATCTGTCAAAACAGTTGAACACAGAATAGCAACCAAGAACGTCCTTTTCATATCAATGTGTGTTTCTTATCTTTATGGAAGCACTTCAGAGAAAATGAAAACAGAGCTATGAAGTAATATTTTTTCTCTTTATTCCCATCTCGCAGTGAGGACCTTGAATGTAAATGTGCTTGCAATACCACCTTTTCCTCAGTAGGTGGCCCCCTAACATACAGAATGACTGGGAGAAAAAAAAGAGGCTCCTTGGGTTTATATTCAGTGCAAGAGGGAATAATGGCACATACTGTATGATTAAACCATGTGTAACCAATGTTCTCTAGAAAACCTCCTAATAGCCAATATGGCATCAAATGAAGTGGACAGTTCATCCAAAAATGGCCATTTATACACCTTATTAAATTTTAAAACGACTTGACTGATAAAAATGTGGACACTTCTCTTTCTCTATGCAATGAATGGTGTACACAATAAGCAAATTATTACTTATTATTAAATTTCTTGTTTTAGAATTTAAAACCTGAATAGCATAAATTACCAGACATGGGAAGATAAAGATTATAAAGCCTTACCAATGATAATGTTACAAGCCATGAGTCACATATATAATATATGTGCTTGAAAATGAGGGTAAATTATGACAAGATGATTATAGAAACCGCTCAACCATTCATTATCAGAACAAGTGCCATCAGACAAGCATTTCTACTTCTGTACTATTGCAATTGGTAGCTCCGCCCACAACAATCTTATCTCCCCTCAAATTATGAACCAATCAGAAGCAGTTTTATGTTTAATAGATGTGACTAATAAACATAAAACTGATTCTGATTGGTGCTGTAAATTTCAAGGACAAGCAACACTACACACTTTATAGAGCTGTATATAAAGGTTTCATTGGATGCGCATGGCTGCCATGGTTACGTGCCTGGCCCAAAGTTTACTTTTTCATCCGTCTGGCTAACGACTAAACTGACATCTGGAACAAATACCTCGTGGAACATAAAAATGTTCCGGTTTCCAAAAGACGAGGAAAGATGACGAGCATTGATCAGCAATGTTCGAGTTTGGCAGCCAGGCAAGAATTCAAGGATCTGTATCTAACATTGTATACATTCATTTTACACAGTGATGTTAGCTCAATCCGCCATCATCCTGTTTAAACTATTTTTTTGTTAGTCTTTCTATAAAAAAATCCCACTGGTCGTATTTGATGTTTGCTACATTCACCTCCGGTAAAGCAGGTGGCAGTATCTGTAACATATCACTCAAACGACACCCGCCAATAAAACAAGAAAACAAGCTTCCTGATGATGAATGGAGAGCTGCGTCTGAAACCGCTTCCTCGTTCACTCATTCACTATTCCCTATATAGCAAATGACAATTGAGTCCACTATATGGGGAAGAAGGGAATGAAAATTAGGGCTGTCAAAATGGCTGAACAAGTAAATTCGAAATTCGTCCTTGAAAAATAATAAAATTCGAATTATATTCGAATTATAAAGACCTACTTTATCTTGGAGAAAATACTCCTAAAAGTCCACAAGAGGGCGCAGCACAAAGCCCCAATAATATAAACAAATCATGCACAGCATATTTTTTGTTAAAACGAATGTTATAAACACTAATAAATTAAACATAATTTCTTAAATTCATATGCAAAGGAACAAAAGTGCAAAATGCCTCAACAGCCAGCATGTGTAGGCTATTAACACAAACATAGTCAAGAAACTATCCATGAATACATTTACAAATAATTTTATGTACCATACATTAATTAAATTTACAAAAAAATGTACAGAGCCTCAGTCAACACAGAGCACACGGTGTCTTAATGAAATCAAAATTAACCAGTATATTTGTGCACCTGTAAATGTACAAAACGAATGCCTTACATAGACAATGCATATTAATATAGGGCATTTTATATAATATATAAGTAGATACATTTACGTGTTTCTAATAAAGTATGAAAACGAATGAATCTTTATTTAAGCCAAAATAAATGGGAAAGATCATTAGTCATTTCAATTTTGTCAAGCTTAAACGCTATTCACAGCAACTTGTATTATATTTTGTGTGTTCCTCGATTGAAAATATGTAGAAATATATGCGAGTAATAAAGTACAGAACAGAAATGTTTAATTTACGCGCAGAACGAAGCCGTTAATAACGCAGACTCTCCGTAATTAATAGAGGACGTGCTGAAACAGTCGAGTTGGCAGATGATCATCATGTTCATATTTCACGCAAATGTTGATGAAAAACTTGCATATCAAATGTCCAGGTGAAAGTCAAGTTTCCAGTCAGTTATAAAAATAAAGCCACCGCGGCGTTACATTGCAACTCTCTCATATGCGGTGTGGACTCTGTAGATGCACATATGGTTTTAATGTTGCTAAACAAGCAGCTGTATTATGGCACTTTCGTGTTGATCAGTTATTTTAAACTTTAAAACTGCATTTAAAAGCAGACGACACTAATTCTGTCATCTCAGTTAGTTTCACTTTGCGGATGAATTCCAGTTGATGCTCCAAAAACCAAAGAAGCATCACACAGCCCTTTTAATATGTATTCTGTCCGACTCGTAATCCCCACTGTCATTTCTTGCTATTTTTCAAATGAATAACGCTGGCTTGCTCCGCATAGTTGGCTGAGCCGCTAACGCTCTGTATAACAATCCGCGTCAGTTACGTCATCATCACGTTGCGTGAGCTTCCTGAAACAGGTAAAATTCGAATGCAAAGTTTTACGTTCGAATATGCATATTTTTTTTACATTCGACGAATATTCGAAATTCGAATTAAAATTTGACAGCCCTAATGAAAATAAGTAAGCGATTTCGAACACTAAATACCATGCGTCAGAGAGCTGTCGTGGAGATTCATCATAAACCCTTACACATGTGTGGCTTTATTGATTGTACTGTGAAATGGTAAAGTTTACTAAGTTTGTCACATTTGTCATGTTTATTGTATTAGTTAATAATAAAGAGAACAAAACAACAGCTTGTCATATTTATTTACTGTTGTTTATTTTTTGTTAAATAAAAATGTGTATTATATTTTAAATAAAAGATTGCAATTACCTTTAATTTGTTTATTTTAATAAAGTAGAAAATAACTGACAACAAGAACTAGAAAAATGTTGCATAAACGTACATTTTTGGTGTTTACTGTCAGTATCATAGACTGTAAAAAAAGATGGACGACGCGCGTCGCCTTCCTCCATTGTAACGAAATGAAGCCAAAAATGTTAGACCATGGTCGCCGCCATGTTACGTAAAAACGTAAGTTTGGAGCTAAGGCATGCGCAGAAGTCCGTGGAGCCAGAGGCGGAGCCGCGGTATAGAACTTCCGCCCAAACGCTTGTGCGCCCAATTCAACCATGCCAATCATAACGACACGCCCCATTTCTAGAACATTAAATTACTAGCTAAAATGAAACTTATCACAAAAATGAACACTTGCACACATATCAGCGTGATAACAACTACCTGAAAGGACCAAAACCATCTTTCGGAAACTTTTATTGGAAGTGTAAATTTTTTTTTATTTAGAGCAGAGTCCCATTCGTTTGAATGGAGAGGGTGGGGTTTATGAGTTGTACTGCAGCCAGCCACCAGGGGGCGATCAAAGAGCCAGAGGCTTCACTTTTAAGACTTATGAGGCACACCCGGTCAGTATCCTTTAGCTGATTCCAGTAATGCCTCCGTCTCCCGTTGTATCATGGGAGTGAGCGAGTGTACATCGAATGTACCCTTTAAATCAAAATGCATTGTGGGTAAAAAGTAGTGAACGAGTGTTGAGAATTAAGTTGTTCACTCAGGTTTCGGACACTGCTACAAAATGGCCATCCCCCTGATATAGTGCGCTATATAGTGGATAGGGAGCAGTTTCGGACACGCGTGATGATGACGAGTCGTGCTCAATGCTAAAACCGCCACGTGCATTAGCGGGCACTTCCGGCCTCCAGCGTACACAGACTCGCACATTTGGATGTGTGGGCTGATGCGTGTGGCGCAGTGTGCATTTTTTTGTAACTTTGCGTGTGGGGAAAAACTGCTGTGTGTGGTGGGGTGAATAGAGTTTTCCCGGGATTCTTCTGTATTACATCATACTTTCCTACCATCATCCCGTTTAAACAATTTCCAGTATTTCTCCTGTATTTTTAGTCTTTCTATAAAAAATCCAACTGGTCGTATTTGATGTTTGCTACATTCACCTCCAGTAAAGCAGGTGGCAGTATATCTGTAACATATCACTCAAACGACACCCGTCAATAAAACAAGAAGAAAACAAGATTCCCGATAATGAGTGGAGGATGTGCTCAAAGCACGCATGTTCGTCCTTCAGCGTACAAAAACTCGCACATTTGGACGTGCGGGCTGATGCGTGTGGCGGGGTGTGCATTTTTTGTAACTTTGCGTGTAGGGAAACACTGGGTGAATGGTTGGGTAAATAAGGTTCGTAAATCCAAGTGTTGACAGGTATGATTGTAGTAGTTGATATGCTTTAGCTATGATTTGAACAAAGGTAATTTATCTGTTATTAAAAATAATCCAATCTAAAAGGACTCTGTTGTTATTGATTTAATTTAAGTTACGTTTGGGCCACAAAAGCCATTTGTTTATGTTGCTGCTGCTAAAACTGTCTGTAACCAACAAAACTCATTAGTTTTATTTACTTCTTCTTGTGATATCTGAT
Organism: Paramisgurnus dabryanus; assembly: GCF_030506205.2. Classification (NCBI taxonomy): domain Eukaryota; kingdom Metazoa; phylum Chordata; class Actinopteri; order Cypriniformes; family Cobitidae; genus Paramisgurnus; species Paramisgurnus dabryanus. The sequence goes on along the minus strand of NC_133337.1, from coordinate 44,720,500 downwards.
CATCCTAAAGACTGTTTTAATCCACATCTCTCTCAGCCCAACTGACCTGAACTCAAATTAAAATGACCCGACGGCCCCAGGGCCCCACATTACTGGACTGCACTGATCTCTGACCTAATGGATCAATGATGAGGCAGATAAAAGAACGAAACAGCAGAGAAATGAAAGAAGGAAGGAATGCAAGAGGCAGCGCAAGATGAGAAAGACACTCTGTGCTAGATGCTTTAAAAAGCCATTGACCTCAGATGGCAATCAATACAAACAATGGAGTAGAGACAGTAAAGAGATCTGTCCAGACAGAAAATACAGGAAAGAAAGAGAGAGGGAGAGGTGAACGAAAGAGATAATGAGAGGAAAGAGGGAACATAATGCAAAGAATAAAAAATAAGAAAGAGATGGGAAGAAGGTGTTAGTGGGACAGAAATAGGGAGCATATCAAGCGACAGTGATGGATAGGTTAAAGGCTTTTGGAAGGTCAGTGTTGTGGCTATTTAGTTTGCAAAGTTACAACCTGACACAATTTAAAAGTAAAAAGCTAGTAAAAGTCGGAGCCAGATGCCTCATGGGCAGTGCAACTATGACCCAAGGTTCGATTCTTGGCTCAAAAGGTGCGAAACGTTTGAAAATGCTAGTAAAAAATAATACACTGCAAAACATCAATTTACATTGCATCCAATCCATACATTTTATAAGTATTTGTGTGTTACATGAAAAAGGAACCCATAACCTTTGCACTGCTAACTGCTATAGGACCATAAAACTTTATCTTTCCCAATTGACGGCCAAAAATCTTCATCTGTATGCACTGTATTTTAATCCATTGTAATGCATTTTTATTTCATATATCCTATGCAACTGCCATATTCATAGAGTATGTGACCCTCTCGGTGAAATCCCAGGTAAAGTCTGAATAAGTTTGATTTTATGTCCTTACTTAGTCAATATTAAAGATATCAAGGTTATATTTTTACAGAATATTCTTTACGTTATGTAAAGCGTTTTTATGTATAAAAAGTAAATCACAAAAAAATGACTTTAGCTGGGTTTTCACAGCCAGGGTCACACATTATCTCGGCCCACACTGACTTCAGACCTACAGTAAAGTTTAGCCCACCACTACCGGTGCGAGATGAAAGATTGTGTGGGAGTGGAGGAGAACGCCTGGAGTGATGAAAAGTGAAGTGGAGGACCGTGAGTGACAGCCATCTTGTTTGAACACAGGAGCTGAGAAAAGCTGTTATTAATAGACTATAATGAAGTATCAACCGATATTAGTGAAGGGGTTCGACGGTTGCAGATCCTGCCAGGCAGGGTAAATTGGTTTTGTGTGAAGTATATTAACGCTAATGGACTAATAAGGGAATTTGGGGGGGGGGGGGGTGAGGGGAGCATGTGATAGATAAAACATATGCCCGAAACATTTAGCTGCAATTATGCATGCATACTGTACATGCTGTTTCTGCAAAAGATGAAGGAAATGTGTAGTATGATGGTTCATCTGTGAGTCAATTCTTTCGAATACCAATTCTGAATCATTTGCTGATTCACCCTTGATTTGCCCAACTCTCAAACTTTTAAAATGTGAGTCAGCAAAAAGTTTATTTAGGTATATATATGTATATTTTAATGTAGTTTTGGTCGCAGAATATGAGTCAAGGCATCGAAGTTAACAACGATGAGTTGCTCGGCTCCACGCTTACAGTACATTCACACGGGGCGTAATCGTTAACGCTTAACGGAAGGCTTGTCTGAAGCGTGGCCAACAGCCAATCACTGTGGCCGCAACACAAGCTCCGGTCTTCCATAAACGTAATTGGCTGGCTCTGCCTAGGTTATTTGCATAAGGCGATATGATTGGCTGACGCACGCGTTGCCGCTTGAAAAGTTGAGAAATGTTCAACTTCTGCCGTGAGCAACGGCACTGACGCGGCGCCGACGGATCCACAATTCAGTTCCCCAACGCTTGATGTCACCTATTAAAAGTGAATGGGAAGCGTCAACGCTTATGCCCCGTGTGAATGCGCCATGAGTCCTTACTTCTTACTTCTGTAAGGACTAAAATCTTGCCACATTCAGGGTGACTTCCTCTGTATCTTTCTCTCTTTCTGTCTCTAATGAATATAATTAACCTTTAAAAAGCTACGAGCTTGTGCAGCAGGTTGAGGGAGTCAGCAGGGGCCGGGGCTTCAGACATTGATTGATTGATGTCCCAGCCAACAGAGCGCAGTGTCAGGTCTCCTTTAATTAGCCTTCTGTTAACCGAGAAGAGAAAGAAGTGAGATAAAGAGAGGAAACGCGAGAGCAAAGGAGCAGGAGATGAGGTTCAAACGCCCCTCCGACTGAGACGGCTGACAAACAGACACCTGTATGCGGTGATGTTGCCTTGGCAACGTGTCGCCAGTAACACGAAAAATGGAAGCCGTGACCGAGACTCGGGCTTTAACATATTTACAAAGCAAATGAATCTTCAAAGATTTCAAAGAAAAACATCACACTTTTTTTGTAGCATTTCTCTGACATCTTGCACTGGCTTTGTTAAACTAATGCATTTATATCAGCGGCATTAATGATATTGTAAGACCCTCAGGGAAACTAAAGGACTCTTAAGAGATGCATCAATAGAATGCTTGACTTGCAACACAATGGCATCCACCGTTCAATTTATTTTTAACTAAGAGCAAAACTGTACAATTACGTAAATCATGATGTCATTAAACTTCACAACAGATCTAGACAGTCTCATATCCAAGAGTAAATGCAAGCATGCGCACCCTCAAATTGGGCGCCGTATTGTTGAAAAGTAAAAAGCGCTGGTTGGATATCTCATATTTCTAAAAGAGAGGAGAATCTATTAATGTTGTCTGGGCCGAATGCACTGCTCTGTAAGTGTGCTGGTATCAGGTCGCAGACAGCCGGCGAGTGCCACAACAAACAACGCAAATGTTTCTGTGCCACTGCTGTTTTTAATGTCGAGAGGAAGCAAGCAGGTCTTTTTCTACAGATGTCTGAGCTGAACTGAAGGTGATTCAATTTGCTGGGAGCAAAATGCAATGCAGGCAACGTTACGGGAAGTCCTGATAACGTCTGCTGCCTATAGAATAATCAAGGCATATAGTTGATGAATGGCAGTGCCTTGCGGTAACCAAACAACAGCAGCGGTACTGTAGCTGTTACGGTGACAGTAATGTCTGGTGTGTTGAAATAAGATGAGGATGTTTGCTTGGATAAGTTGCAATGAGAGTTATATGGAAATAAAGGGGAAACACTGTTTGTTTGTTTGTTTTACTGTAGTAGCGGCGCACCTCTGTTTCTTGGACTGGAAGAAAATGACTCCAATACAATTGATTTTAAAACTAATTTAAATAAAGATTTATTCCTGGAGGCTAGTAAATGAAGTCAGGAATTAGATTTTCAAGTCAATTTATTAAATGCTACCTTAGCTGGTCAACAGGACTCGACATTAAGTATAGATTGATAGCTCAGGGCAAGCATGAACAATGCTAGGGACAGCTGACAGAACTTTTGTTTCCCGGTCGGGCCAGTGCTGCATCGTGGTTTGGCTAGATGGTGTACAGCTACGGTATTAATCTCACAAAATGTTGGGTTTCAGGGTTCGGTTTGGGGCTAGGATTATGATAAAGCAGTGCTCCTCTGGGAAGATTTCACAAGATTTTTTTCAGTTGCTGTATGCCTTCTAGCCATGATTCTGCATTGTCACAAAAGTTTATCTCTGCACGTGTTTAAGGCCTTGTCAATTAAAATATTCAAGCATAAAAAGATGCGAAACAGATCTTAAAGCACTATTTACGCATCCAAAGTGACGGGTCCCTTGAATGCTTGAATCTGATTGGCTGATGAACGTTTTGATGTGTACAATTATTTTCTGGGAAACGCACGGCGAACGTAGTTCCAGGCAGCTCTCTTGACCGCATTACAGTTCCATATCACTTCGCATAGTTAACTGCAGGGGCGTCACTACACCCCTGTTACTGGGGCACGTGCCCCAGTGTAAATCTTTTGTGCCCCAGTGTAAATCTCAAGTTTAAATTTTAACAGTCTAGTGTATTCATTTCCTTAGATAATCGCGGCAAAAACGGATCTATATGCAATGTAGTTATGCTTGTTACAATGCAGTGTAGTTTTTTATGCAGTTATGTTAGTCACGCTTGTAAAGGCACCGCAGAAGTCGCACTGGCGCGTGCGCGCACAGCCGCATACAAAAGTCCAGGTGGCGCCACGCGATTTAGTTAGCTTATAAAAACATGACGAAACTAAAGTAAGTTCTTTTATAATAATGATAATTTTATTTTGACTCAATCACTATTGGCTCCTGCATATGGACATAAATGTTTTGTGCAAAGCATTAGCCTGACGTTGTCATACTCAATTCTAGTCAGAATTTGAGTCTGATACCGCTCCATTGAGCTATAATTATGAGGCGTGTCTCAACCGAAAAATGCCTCTGCACTCAATTGGATAGACCTACGACCAATCAGAGCAACGGGGTGTGAGACGTATGTTGAAATGACGTATTTGCAGCTTGACCGAACTGCTAGTTATTTCGCTACGACACACACTACAAGTCTGAGTTTGCGAACGTACATCAACACCTACTATGTTTACAACATTTCATTTATATCACATTAAGTCATACAGTAAGACTATCTCTTACCATTTGTACATTAGTTGAACTTCATCCACGACGATACCCATTACGTTTGCTTGTTATATCCATCTCGTCGTGCACACCGAGTTGCATCGCCGTGATACCCATTTTAGTTGCTTCTTTAACTTGATCTTTCATAAGTGCGACAACTTTTGTCGAATCCCGTAGGACGGCAAAAACATCAACAAATGCCTTGCTCGCGTTTCTCTGTTCCTCTTTTAAAATCAATGCTCTGTCGATATCTTTTAGAACAGACTCAATGTCAGAGTCCACACATCTGATTTCTACCGCGGCAGCCATTTCGTTGTAAACAACAGATTCAACACACGCGCTCTTTGGTGACGTGGTTGATTTACGTTACTGATCATCTGTCCATCATCATATAAAGCCCGCCCTGACAATTTGATTGGTTCGACCAGCTTTGGGTCGAGCATAGTAGCAACTCAACGGTGAAACTCCAGACCGATCTTCCCGTTCCTCAAAATGTTGTGGGCGGGGCTAAGATCGGCTGGCACCCAGGCTAGCAAAGCATGGAAAGGGAAGCAGAAAGATTATTTCTTTCTACTGAGGAAGTCAATGGTGCTCCTGTTACCTGTTTGATTACAAATATATAGTGCTCAGCAAAACAAAGAAATTTATTAAGTTTTGTATCAACCAAAGAGGGAGTATGACAGAATTTTTATTTTTGGGTGAACTATCCCTTTAATAAGGATAAAATAAAGCAATAAACCCCAAGAAGCAGTGGGTTACCAGTGCATTTTATAACAGCTCGCGGAGTGCCTAAAACCCCCTTAGCTGTTATAAAATGCACCGGTAACCCAACGCTTCGAGGGGTTTATTGCGTTTATAAAACGGTTACTTCATATGCATAACGTTAGCGGGATTTTATAAAATAAAACACAAATAAGTTGTAATTATATTAGTACAAATATTACTCTTCCGCCAAACAAAGTATTTCCTCAGAATCAAGTGTGACTGAAACAGAGCGCAGTTCCCAACCAACACAGATGCAGCAAAGATACAATGAAAATATGATTTAAGACTGTCGTGTTTATTTTATAAATCAACATTCATCTAATTTAATTTATACATTAACATTTATATCGTACAACTGTTGAAGTGATGATCAAATATGCTTGGAAGCATGCTAAACTCTTTCCCCGTCAGCGTTTTTTTTAAGTTGCCACCCAGTTTTACTTTAATGCCTTACAGAAAAATTATGTTCTTTAAATAAAATTAAAATATCAAATGAAAGAACAGACCATCCGCTTTCAAACAAAAACAAACAAAAAAACGTTTCATCCTACCTTCATTTGTTCTCTTATCACCTCTCCAATTTTTTTAGCTAAAAGCGGAGATAAATCCATTTTTGTGAAGAACTTTTGTAACAGATCAGATTCAGAGCCTGATCAAAACACGCTGTTTTCAGTGTTGAGTGAATGCGTCAGTGTTTAAATTGAGTAAGGTCGCCACCCAGTGGATAATAGCGTAATAGTTATAAACTCCTCAGACAACGTTTTCTCTTTATCGACGAGATGACTCAACAATATTTATTGTCAATTATCTGGATATCGCCATTATTTGTGCAATTGAAGACAAATTAAAAATATGATTAAAGAGTGTGGTGTTTATTTTCATAAATCAGTACACAGCAACAGTGGCGCAGTGATACTTATGTAATGTGGTCTGAACCGTGAGGTTACCGGTGTATTTTATCACGGCTTAGAACGCGTTTCAACCAATCAGAATGAAGAACCAGAACTGCCCGTTTTATAAAATCTATTTTTGCTGTCATGACCTTATGTAATAAAGTTACATGGATCAAAATAAATAAAATAAAAGTCAATTTTAATTTTAGTGCTTTTTTGTGGTGGGGCCAGCAAACTTTTTGGCAGCGCAAGTAAAAAACTGAACCACTGGTCTGACCGGGCCAGTATAATGTTGAGCCCTGGACTACATTAAGTGAAGTGAAACCCATCCCAGTAAGTAGTGACCACAACCACTGCAAGTCGTAAACACCCACACATCCATAGCAATGGGACGCTATCCCTAAAGCGCCCACGGAGCAATTAGGGTTAAGGTGCCTTGCTCAAGGGCACCTCAGGTGCAACCTGCCGGCCGTGAGACTCAAACCGGCAACTCTGGGGTTACAAGTCCAACTCTCTAACCACTAGGTTAACTGCTTACAATAAAATAAAAGTACATAATAGAGTAGATCATAAGGGTATTCAACATGCCGGTAATTTTTGTTTTTCACATATTTATTTAACAGATTCCACCATCCTAAATATCTAGATATTTTTATTACCTTGTCAGATATTTCTGCAAGTAGTTACAGGTGAAAATTAATTGCAAATTCAAAACCAAGAAGTGCCAATAAGAATGAACGCCTTAAGATTTTTCACAGAATTTCTTTGAAAACAGTCGGCCCAAGCCTGTCTCCTTTATAGACAAAGACAAATTATTGCACTGAACTCAAGTTAATTCCTGCAGATCCAGCATGAAATTGTCACTGTTAATGTGAAAATGTGGGCTCAGACTCACAGCTGTGAGAGAGAAACTTGTTTACTGAGATTTCAGACAATGAAAAAAGAAACCACAAAGACAAGAAAGCACAGAATAGAGGAAAACTGGCCTTAAACCACATCTGCAAGTCATTTATCTGATGGTAGGCAAAACAAAATGCTAGACTGCTCTTTATGACTCTCTCTCTTTCTCTTTGTCTCCAATCTCTCTATCAAGCCAACATTGTTATGATCTAAGACTTTTAGAAACAGCGGTTAAAATATATCCAACATATGTACTTAAAGGTACAGTACAGCTACAAATGAAAACACTGACATCTGTCATTCACCCTCATGTGTTAGCTTTGAATCTCTTTTACACTCAAAGCTAACATAAACCTTGGATTGTTCAAGGTACACGAGAACCGTTTGTTTGTGCACCATTTCTTCTGACCCTCCCTCGTCTTATTGCACTGCTCTTGTATTTTGATTTGAATGGGCTTAAGGCGAGATCATCGGTAAATAATGACTTTAATTTTGGTCTGTTCCTTACACACAGCTGTCCTGTGGCTTTATAGAATAAGGCTTAAAATGTAATGCATGAATCTTACGGGCACCTTTTATGTTTTTTTAATGGTGCTTTATGTCCTTTGAGAGTTCCAATCTCTCTTTACTTTCTAGAAAATAGAAACTCTGATTTAGTGTTAAACCTCACATTCGTGTTTCACGAAAGTCCTTCATGTTTGGAATAACATGAGGTTGAGATGAAATTCTCAGAAGACATATACTGTATTGAACCGCTGGAGTCATTTGGATAATTGAAATGATGGATGTACAGTACAGTATGTGCTTCTTGGAGCTTTGCCACGATGACCCCTATAGGAAGATAACATGAAAGCATTTTAATATAATATTATTCATTTGTGTCCAACTATAGAGACTTTTCATTTCTGTACTATTCGTTTAAAGTTAATGTAAGGAATAATTGATGAAGGGCCATTTAATTATTCGAAAATAATGCACACCCAAGGTGGTAATGCTGCCGCGAAGCATTATAAGTGTGCATTATTTTCAAATAATTCAAAGGAATACATTTTTCTACTTATACCATGGTTACCACAAACTTGCTCTGGTGGTTATTTTAAGACACTTGACAAGTTAGGTGTGCATTTTACAGAATAATAATCAACACCCATTCTCAGCCATTTAGAATAAAGCATTCAACAGTCCCGTTGTATAAAAGACTTATAGGGCTCTATCATACACCCAGCACAATGTGTGTTGCAAGTGTCTTTTGTTAGTTTCGACCCAGCTCAATGATCATTTTCACGTTTAGCACCACGTTGTTTAAATAGCAAATGCCCACAACCCTTTTTATAATATGACAAATTAAAGGATTAAAATATAAAAGATAATTATTGAGTGTCTTGGGCATTAATAAGGGACCGATTATGAGACGTTAGAAGGCGATGAAAGAGCTGCTTTACCTGTAGCCTGGTAAGTAAATAAATGCTTGTAAATGCTTGTAAAGTAATGCTGTAAAAAAAACATGGCACTGTCCGAGTGCTGAAACGGCTCTCCGCACGTTTTAAAATTCTTTATCTCCTGTTTGTTACAAATAAAGTATTTTTAGAGTCCAAACCTTTTCTTGCATATTTGCTAATTATTTTATGAGATCACAATGATTATGTAGGATATCAATACATTTACAGCAAATAAAAGCCTGCTATTTTTACTTCTATGACTGAAAAAAACGGCTTTTAAAGGTTTTAATAAAAAATAACAACAATTTCAATAGAAATGAAATTTTTTTTAAAGGGGACAGAGAATGAAAAACCATTTTTATCTTGTCTTTGTTGAATAATGGTAGTCTACCCGCATTCACGAACATACAAAATGTGCTAGACATGCTAAACATCTCAGTCTAATAGAAATTCCTCTTTTAGAAATGTCAGCCAGAAAACGGCCCAATCTGAAAAACTGATGCTTATGACATCACAGGCATCTCACTGCCCCTCCACTTTAAAATAATTGGCTACATTTTTTGAGTGGCAGCAAAGTCAGCCAATCAGTAATGAGATTGCAAGTTAAGCCAGTAGGGGGAGCCAAATAGGTGCAAAACCACTTGTTTAAAATCCCCCACCCTAATAGAGCTATCTGAGAGAGGTTTTTAGAAAGCTTCTAAGGCATTACAGACCCAAACAAAAAAAAAATTGTCTACATGTCACATCACAGAACAAGGATAAATACTCCAATCATTCTATGTCACCTTTAAAGATTATTCTTAAACTGGTCTTCTTTTAATTTAAAAATTCTGCTTTCTAAATAGGGATTAAACATAGTGCCAGGCACAACTGGCTTTTAAAGGGGATGAGAGCTGAGACTCTCATTGGTTTATCTCATTGTAACTCCCAAAACACACCCATTACTCATTAGGAGAACAGGAACAACCCTTTTAGGCCATGCGCTTGGTGCATAAGCCATTTTTTCCCGTCGTTAAATTAGCAAAAGTGGCATCGGACATGCCCATTTAGACTGTGCCGATAAACTAAGATCATTAAAATAGGGCCCAAAGTCTCTTCCGGGAGTAATCATTTTAAGATTGCAAATATACAGTACACCACCTTTAAATTGTGTATTTAATCTCACCAAACACTTGGCAATGTCAAACAGATTCAGAAAATGACTGAGCTCATCAGATGCCCGGCCGGCTGATGTCATTAGTGTCACGGTAGCCGAGTCAACTGAGCTGGCATCAGACAGCAACACGACTGCCAGAAAACAATTGATTGGGCTCATTTGGGAAACTCTCATTTGGATACAGACTCGCATACATACAAACACATTCGCATTGTGTTGGGAGGGGTGAAAGGAAAGGTCACTGTGAGAGCTGGGATGCTTTTAAAGAACCATTTATCACTCCCTCTATTTGCCCTGAAAAATCGTCCATGACCAAATTACCATTGAGCTTTGCTGACTCGCCCACTTTTACATGACTTCACCTGCACCAATGACATAGGGAAGATCAGATACGCACAAACTCAAATGTACGGGTGTATGTCGCACAAATTGATACTCCACAACTTTCCATAAGTTTTATGATGTCTAATAGTGTTCACCTTCACTGGTGATCTCACATTTCACAATAATTTGGTCAGACGAACACCCTTGACCTAAATTATTTACTTAAAGTAGGCCTAATCCCTGAAATTAATATTAATGACCCTGGACGACAAAACCAGTCTAATGCTGCATTTACACCAACCGCGGTAGAGGCGTGAAGCGCGAGTGATTTCAATGTTAAGTCAATGTGCAGACGCGTTGACGCGCGTCAGGAGGTCCCGCAGCGCGGAAGAGGCGTTCGGTGCGGAGCGGAAGACGCGTTTCCGCCTCATTCGCGCGTGAAGCTCGCGCGAAAGGCGCGAATTGAGCGTTGTGCGCGGTACGCGCGAAAGGTGCTTTTGTGCATTTTGCGGATCACGCGAATTTGCGGCTGACGCCCGAGTTGAAAAATTTGAACTTTGGCGGAATTTCGCGCCGCGTTAACCAATCAGGAGCCTGCCTGCTGCTGTGGTGGCAGCCCCGCCCGGAGTCACTTACTCAAGCAGTCACTCGAAGCTATATGACACAAGTTGTTATTTCTATAGAGGAGAAAAAGGACCTCACTTGGAAGAGTGTCAGTAAGGACTTTGGGCAACCTGGTAAGTTGTAATTCACACTTCACTTTTCAGTCACGTGACGTTTATCTACCCGCGCCGTTTATTTTCCCCTATAGTAAGGTTACCCAATACAAACTGGTAACTCTCTTGATAAATGCACAAGTAACATCAGTCATCTTGCAAACAGACACTCGCACAGCAGTTGCCCCTCCCACAAGAAGAGGATTTTGCTTCGGACGCGCGTCAATCGCTTGCTTTTTCCGCGCCTCTACTCCGCTCTACAGGCGCGAATGCATCCAAATTGTTCAAGCGGCAAACCACACGCGGTAGAAGCAATTTTGACGCCAAAAACGCGTTTGGTGTAAACTCAGCATTAAGGATCAATTTAATCAAATCCATTGATGTATTGTTTGTTAGGATAGGAATATGGAATCTAAGTTTGGAAAAAAAACCTAAGAAAATCATTTTTAAATTTTAAATCCTTTTCAAATTAATTCCTTAGCACCACATGCTACCAATGATTAATACATTTTCATATATTTAAAAAAAACCTTCATGGAACATGATCTTTACTTTATATCCTAATGATTTTTTGACATAAAAATCTTTAATTTTGACCCATACAATGTATTTTTGGCTATAATTGCTATTTATCCGGGTTCACGTTTCAATAATTTAATGGCACATTATCATGTTTACCAAATAATTAAATAAATAAATACATTTTATTTCATTGGTACATTTAACGCATCTGTCCTCAGTTTTCTGATATATTGTAGTGTTGTGTAATGGTCACATGACATGCAGATTGCATAAAAAACGTGTTTCTGAAGAATTTTTATGTTAATCTGCATTTCCACGAATATACACTAGATGGCGTATGGCACTTACCCAATTTATAAAAAAACTGAAGCCAAAACGTTGTTTACTCATTTTAAACTCTATGTACTGTATGTTTTGATAATTGTTCTGAATCTGATCTTTAAAAAAAAATCCTTCGAAAAAAGGCAATTATTTCAGCTGTTTGTTAAAAAATATTTTTAAAGAAAAATACCCATATTTAAAGTTTATAAGCAGAAACAATATATAGATAGGATGAAACCTTTTTTCCTGTTGTGTTTGTCTATTGTTTGTTTGAAAGCAAAGGGTCTGTTATCATTGGTATGTTTATATATATTTTAGAAGAACATTTTCCTGGAAGGCAAACTTTTGTGAAAATCACAAAAAAACGCTGGCAGGCAACTTTTCAAAAAATGGCTGGCGGGGAATGAGTTAAAGAAAAAAACTTAATATTTTTGTTAGTTAGCTTTATTTATAGTTTATTATTAAAGATGTATTTGCATTTTATGATTCAAGTGTAATTGATATTATTTTCATAAACTCAAAACCCCACTGAAATCCTCCCGCGAACCACCAGCAAAACATAAAACATACAAAAGGTCATCAAGGTAGGTTTTAGGTTCAGTGGTTCAGACACAAATAGAGTAAAGGTTCTGAAATAAATGAGATCGAGTTGATATGAAACGCAGCAAACTGAGAAGAGTAAGGTGACCAAAGCCAGCAGATCTGTGTCTCACCCCGAGTCTAATCAGTCACCATTATCTTTTAATTAAAGCTCCATTCAGCACAGCTCCAGCGTTTACATGTATAGAAAGATAGTTAATTAAAAAAAATAACTTTAAATTAGGTGACCTTTTACACCACATATACTGGAGAAATGTGAATTCCTACGTTTCCTACACTGAATAAGTATTCATCTGAGAAAATAAAGATAAAAAAGTTACTTCTGATCATGTCACTGAAATATTTTAAGTATCGTCACTCAACAAAACTAAGATGCACTTAAAGCCTCAGAATGTCAATTGGGCATGTGTGGTATTTTATATTATTCTCAACTGAAATACTGTATAATAACATTAATTCAGCTTTTCAGTTTAGAATAGCTAAATATCTGTATAATGTTAATAATTTTGACACGTTATGGCTCTTAAAAGGCTTCAAAGTCGCACTTAAAAATTCATGAATCTAACTGCACTAGAGAAAAATCACACAAAACAAGTTGCATGTGCAAAATATGAAGCTAGACCTCAAGACCTCCTTTTACTTCTCTAATCCATTTTGCAATTACTTTTAACCAGCTGTTCCCAAGGTCATTTTTAATGGATTTTATTTTCTTCAAGTTCACACAGGTGTCCCAGTAGAGTAACCACAGGTCTGGCTCATCTCAATTAACTTTGCTATTTTTCAACAAGATCCAAAAAGCTCCCTAACAAAATACCTATATAATCTAAAACCTAATCAATCACCAAATTTATGTCAAATACTGTGCCTTAATTATTCTTGTGCTATCTTACCTTACAAAAAGTGATACTAAATGTGAAAAATTCATGCATTTGTAAGCATTCCTTATTTTTTGGTCACAATTTAACTCTTTTCCCGCCAGCGTTTAAAAAAAATTGCCAGCCAGCAGCAGCATTTTTTATGATTTTCACAAAAGTTTAATGCCTTCCAGAATATTTAAATATATAAACATACAATATATTAAATCAAAGAACATACTGTGCTTTCAAACAACAACAAAAATGTATCCTACCTTTATTACTTCTCATATATGGGTAGGTTTCTTCAAAAATATTAAATTTTGAGCAAAACGATGAGAAAATTGCATTTTTGTGAAGGACTTTTGATAGAGACCAGATTCAGAGCGATGATCAAAACATACGCAGAGTTTGAACTGTTTGCTCTAAGGGATACTTCCGGGTTTTATTAGTTGGGTAAGAGGGCCACCTGGTGGATAATAGCAGAAATACGGACTGCCGGAATAACTTGTCAATGGCTGGGAAAGGGTTAAATGTAGGGTAACAGATTTGATCCTGAAACATTTTTAGTTATGCTGATTAAAAGTCTCCTCACATCCCGATAGCAGTCACTGTGTTAAGTTGTTTAAATGTATTTGTAGAAATTTATGTGAATCTGTGAAAGGCGTAGGACCAAAAAATGTTCAACAAATCATAGATTTCGGTCCGAACGGACGTTTCCTTTTTTGTCCCTCATACGTAAGCGTAATTTGAATGCCCACCGCGCAGCGAGTCCACGCAGACACCATACGTCATCGGCGCGTTCACGTGCGCTCACCTCCTGTCTGTAAACAGCGAGAACAACAAACTTTTCTGCTGAATTGACAACCTACACAGGAGCCACAAAACTAAAGGCATCTTTTATAACAACAACAGCAAAAACTGCCTGGATCAGCAAAGAGCAAAAACCCAAATTAACATCGGTAACTTTACTGCTTTACCACGAGATGAAACAGCTACAGGAGGCAAAGAGTCTGAAAGGGTCGTTGCACTGTTTATTTTGGTAAGGTAGGTACGCGATATGTTTGTATTGAGATGGATTCAGATATTCTACTTTGATGAAACATTGTGTTGCTTATGAAATTTGTGTTCGTTTACGGATTAGCATAACGATATAGTTACTACGTCTACACAACCGAACCTTAAACAAATTCTGATGTAAACCAGTTGTTTATGTTGGTTATTTTGGAAGTGTTATTCACTTTGTACTGCAAAGTTTTCTCACTGGTGAATGAGACATGAGATGTGACCGTCTGATCTGTGCGTGTTCATGTGTTTGGAAAGAGGTGTGACTTTGGATGGCGATTTGACTTGAGGGTGGGATCGGGATTTCATTGCGGCGCTACCGTTAGAATTTTTCAAAATGTGTTACCCTACCTTTAAAGGGATAGTTTATACAAAAAAGAAAATTCTGTCATCATTTACCTTAATGTTGTTACTTGTATAGATTTCTTTCTTCTGATTACCAAGAAAGAGGATATTTTGAGGAATGTTTGTAACCAAACCGTTCAGAGACAACATTGACTTCCAAAGTATGAAAAAATACTATGGAAGTCAATGGGGTCTCTCCCTTACGAAAATTAACCATGTTTTTACTACAGTTAAGAACAAAAAAACATGGTTACTGTAGTAAAACCATGGTTACCACAAAATAACCATGGTTTTGACAACCATGGTTTTCAAAAACCATAGTTAAACCATGGTTGATGTAGTAAAACCATGGTTTTGCTCATAGTAATAAATTGACCAAAAAACCATTGTTACTACACTTTTACCACAATAAAACCATGGTTAATTTTCGTAAGCATTTGGTTACAAACATTCCTCAAAGTATCATCAGAACAAAAAAAATAATACAGGTTTGTTACAACATGAGAGTGAGTAAATGATGACAGTATGTACTATAAAACCTTTAAAACTCATTAAATAAATGTTTTTTTTTTTATTTCTAATCCATAACGTTTTCCTCTATTGTTCATTTTATAGCACAGCAAGTTTAGCTTTAAATTAGATGGCCTGGAGCAGCTATGAATCATGCCAAACATATAGTAAGTGCAGGGAGCATCATTAATATGGTTCTTACCAATCTAAATCCACAACAATTTAAATTAAACAAAAATAAGTTATTTAAGGCGGTGTGCACAATCTCTGAAAGCCAATGTTGACATTTGAAATCCCCTAAACAAACACGCCCCTACCCCAATAGAATCTGGACCTTCTTTTGATAGACCCGCCCCACACATACGCAACCCATGCAACGATGTCGGTTAGTAGACACGCACCTTACTGCTGATTGGCTACAAGTGTGTTTTGGTACTCGGTCCGACTCCCTTTCCAAAGCGTTTTTCAAAAATTGTGCACCCAGCCTTTAATCCACAAACAAAAACACTGACCTGTATTCCAGTGAGAACCGTGTGATCTCTGTGTCATTGTGGATCCATTTGAATTCCAACGGCCAGCTCCCCTCGGCCATGCACGTCAAAACTAACCGATTTCTCTCCAGGTGCAATTGACTCGGTACCGGTTCTGTCTTGAAGTAAGGTGGAACATCATCTGTGGGGACAGAGACACAAACACTGAGTAAGAAAGAAGATACACGGTTCTCTGGACACCGGTTTGACCAGCTCTAGACTCTCATATTCTTACTGTACTTCCTCCTGTCTGTTTTTTAAAAACATGGCTTGGTGTCTTGTTTGCAGTTCAACAAACCTAAAGATCATTTGAGAATTTGTGACAAAATCATGCAACCTGAATGCCTGAATGTCAATATAGTGCTAGTCTAGGTTGATTTCTGCTGCTTAGTTGTGGACTATAATTGTAGTGTGCTATAATTGGGTCCCCAGTGCTTCTATCAACCTAGAAAATATGAAAAAATACAAACCAGTGTCTTAGTTTTGGTAACCATTCTCTGCAAGCATGTGAAAAAATAAGTCATTGAAATTTGGCTCCCCCTGTGATGTCAGAAGGGGATAATATCGCCCCTTAATCTGCACTATTTAACCAAGGCACTGCCATTTAGTGCAGAGATCAGCTCATTTGCATTTTAAATGACACACCCATAACGGCATATTTTTGCTCACACCTACAAAGTGGCAATTTTAACATTATATAATAAATTATCTATATGGTATGTTGAGCTAGAACTTCACATACATACTCTGGGGACACCAAAGATTTATTTGACATCTTAAAAAAGAAATGTCCCATTTAAGAGTTCAGGGAACTCATCTTGTACACACAACACAATCATGTGCAGACTTACTACGGTAAGTGAGTAGATCTAAACATCTAAATGTACTCGATCATCTAATGGAAAGATACTTAGGAGAGATGAGTCAGAAGATTGTAAGATTCACCATAATAGATAAGCCTGTTACTCTAGACACCCAGAGCCAGCAACTAAATTTTCGATCTTGATCCTAATCATCGGTGTAAATATAGACCAAATTAAATGAACGGTTGGATAATACAATTATAAGATTGAATGATAATCAAGCATTAAAATTAAACTGTCAGAATGATCTATTGGGCCGACAGTTTGCGGTTCATCTCTGGTTTCACTAATTTAAAGGACGCTTTAGTTCTACAGTGGAGAAATAAAAGTGGACTGCATAGCATACTACAAAACTGGCATACTGCGATGCATTACATGGAAATACTTTGCTGGATTCTGCTTGATGCTTTATAACATGGTGTGAAACGGTTAATATATATACAACTTAATCTATACACAAGCTGGGAAAAGACAGTTTGGCACTTACAAATATGGGTGCGCGGGGCAAAAACTAATGCTAGTTAGCTGTAACACGGACTGTTTACATTGTTGCAGAAGGTTGAGCATTTTGGTTTTTCAGTATTTTTTCACGCTGCCGCAAATTATAATGTATAATGTGTTTCCAGAGAGTTATTAATGAACAATGTTTTGGTGGCATGTAAGTATATTTGTTCATCATATGTTTTTTTTTTCTGGTTTGTGAATTAAGTGTGTAAGATACCAAATCTAATGCTATGTCATATTAATCGGTGTCTTGTTGACCTTAAGCATAGCATCGTTATGAAATATGTCTGCAGCTCTTAGCAACTTTTTTGGTGGGTTTGAAAATATTTTAACCCAGCGGGGTTAATTGTAACGCTGTGTTACAACTAACCCCTCAGCACTTGATATGAAAACGCTAACGTTAGCGTAATTCTTGTCGTTGTTTTAAATAGACTACACACGAATGATTGCTGGCTGCCATCAAAATAAATGTGCCTGTCTTACAAAAAAATCGTGTCAATTTTATTTTTGTTCATAATATTGATTGAATAAGATCACGTCAAAGATTAAATTTACAATGAATGAATGGCTTAAATCAGACTTTGATGCTCATTATCACAGAATTTGATTTTGAAACTGTAGTATGGTTATTACAGACTGGGTCACATATAAAAAAAAGTTTTGTCATAATTGTGCTGCTTTTTCTCACATATTTAGACATTTGAATCCATTTATTATTGAACTATTGATAGAAAAGGGCTGGATGAATGAATACAGTGTGGATATCTGTCTATTATAGACAGATATATAAACAATATCCACTTCAAGTATATAGACAAAATAGTATTGAAATATTTGCCTGCAAACTTAATTTTTAGCAAGTGTTACAACTAACCCCCTGCCTGTTACAATTAACCCCACCTATGGGGTAAGTTGTAACGTTTGCACTTCTGTCATGTTTGTTGTAATCATTCAATAATGTTAAGTACTAGAAACAAACTCCAAATGTTCATTTGTAGCAGAGAGATATGTGTGTTGCTTGTGTAAAATATCATTAATCAAACTCAAATATTTTTTGAATGATTGAGACGAAACCAAAAAGCTTTAGGTTGTGCCCAGCTCTTCCCTACTATAAGTCAAACTATTTTTATTATTGCATTGCATTTGATAACAAACTAACAAACCAAGTGACATTTATCAATTTATTAATGATAGATAAAATAAATTAGGTTCATTAATTTACTGTGAAGATGTCTAACATGTTCTTTGCATACTTTTTGCACATATATTTTAGCCCAAAAGCATGCATAAATTAATCCAAAGCCATGCATACTTCTTAAACCCACCAGAAATATTACACCATCCGTGCAGTTTTGAGATAGACTTACTCCAGTTTTCCTGCTACCGAAATGCACTAATCCTAATCTCACATTTTATTTACTGTAGAACGGATAGTATGCAAAACAAGATTCTGCTACAGCTAAGCACGCAACGAAGCCAGCTACTCAGATGGACACGTGAGGTTTCGTAACAGCAGACAGCATGCGAGGAGGTAGTTAATGTGATGCATGGTTTGGGATATTAGCAAAGTTTTATGAAAATGAGGTGGAAGGAGTCGCACATTTGATCAGACGGGTGAAGCAAATTGTTCCCAAGCGTTAGGAGCAATACTTTAATCTCTGATAGAGAGATAACATGACAGAAAGTGAGCCAGGGAGCATCACAGAGAGAGAGAGAGAGAGAGTGAGGATGAGAGATACAGTGAGAAGACATTGATCATCGATGAGTATCAGAACTGGGATTTCTCCCTCATTAGAGAACAAATGATCCAGCCCACTAAAAGCTTTAATGATCATCAACGGGGATAACAAACACTCTGATAGGCCTCTGCGGGCCCGGACGAGCAGATATACAATACCAAGATCACATAGTTTCTATTAATGGCACCAATGAGGAGTTTATGCCCTACTGTAACCTTGCATGAGCTTTCCAGTAACAAGTACTCCGGGAGCAAATTGTGTATATTGGAAAGGGACTTTTAGGACACCTATCTTAATTTACTGCGTGCGGATAAGGGACTCGGTGGGTGGAAAGATGAAGTTTTAAGAGAGAGGGCTTTGAAATACTCAGATTACCATATCGACTCTTCTGAGAGAAGCTACCCTAATGGGCGCCGGTGTTAGATCCAGGCGTTGAAAACTGTAAATTTCAGAGTTGATTTTTAAAAAGCCTGTCAGAGAGGTTCAAGACGGTGGGTTACTGCTCTCAGAAGATACTCGGCAATTATGGGCTCTTTGCGTCCACTGCGCTTGTTATCGTAAGTGCAAGAAAGAAGTGCAAAGGAGAGGGGTCAGGTGGGCAACAATAGCTGTTTTGGCGACAGGTGGTCGAGATGCCAAAAGGGCTTCACAGTGGCACAAATTCCACGAGGAGAATTACACTTCCAAACTCATTAACGGGTATCACACACATACTTATGAGAAACACACACACACTGCCGAGAGGTTACCATCCATAATTAAACTGGTTTCTATTTAAAGTATGGGAACCTCTGGCCCTCTTACACTCTTTCTCATAATGGTCCATCACGTTTAGGGCTAATTAAAGAGAACTGGAGGTGTGAATGAATATAAACATAGACACAAACAAATATATTAATGCAATCCTAATGCAACTACTTAAAATTTTATTTTATTGCCTGGCTTGTAACCTGAAGATCCCTGGTTTGGGTTCAGAAAGCGACTGTGGCGCCCTTAAAGAAGGTACAATTGGTACCCCCCTCTGCTACAAGTGTGTGAGTGTTTACCACTGACTGTGATGGGTTAAATGCAGAGAGTATAAGAACCTAAGCCTTTAGATTTTTATTCCTGACCCAGTTAACCACACATCTTTAACAGCCGTGTCATCTGGGCACAGGGTGTCTGTTGACAGAGTCATTGCAGTGGCTAAACCGCTGTTTGTCTTTTGCCTGTGTGTTTGTCCCAGAGAGACATCAAGTGCAAGGCCAACATTCATAAACACACACAGAGTCACACTCCAGTTCAATAATGCCAAGGCCATTCTCGGTCTCCTAATAAACTTTTTTTCCCAGAATGCCCTGCCAAGCCCTCTCATACAACACCCCGGTGCCCTAGAGCAAGTTCACATCAGTACCGCAGCCAAAATATGAAGTGTGTTGCTACAAAGTGGGACTTTTAGATAAGAGACCCTAGTGACTTAGGATTAGTAAAATCAAACATAACACATTTAACGTTTTTGTTAAAAATAAATATAAGCATTTATTGTGCAAGTACATAAAACGCATTTTAGTGTCTCCTGGCTTACCCTGATTTGCACTGGTATACTTATAATAATTTATCATTTGAGCTTATGGGTATGATTTTGGGGGAAATGTCGGTTTGATTTTATTTGACTTAACCCATGTAAAGAAAATAAACTACACAAGTAACTTGCAATTGTTTGTTTTAAACAGGGATGGCGATAGAGAGGCACAACGTACCAATTGAAGCTTTAAAAAAACACTGCGTTAAACAAAATGGACACAATAGGATCCTTTAACTCTTTCCCATCCATTGATGAGTTATCTGATAAGGTTTTATGTTAATCTGTAATACCGCAATTATCCACTAGATTTAAACTCTGTGTATGTTTTGATAACCATTCTGAATCTGATCTCTAAAAAATTCCTTCACAAAAATACAATTATTGCAGCTTTTTTGCTAAAAAAAATATTTTAAAGAAAAATATCCATATTTAAGAGTTTATAAGCAGAGAAAAAATATAGATAGGATGAAACGTGTTTTTTCCCCCCGCTTTGTTTGCTTGTTTAATTTTGTTTGAAATCAAAGGGTTTGTTCTTTCATTTCATATATTTGTATGTTTATATATTTTTAGAAGAAAATTGTCCTGGAAGGTATATTGTGAAACTTCACAAAAATCACAAAAAAATGTTGCCGGGCAACTTTTCTTTAAAAAAAAAAAGTCTGGCGGGGAATGAGTTAAAATGTACATTAATGCATCCAAAATAGATTATACATATTTACTGAAATTAAAAAAAGACTAATACATAAAAATAGGGCTATCAAAAGATTATATATAAAAATTATATTGATTATATAATTAATTTTATCATATATATATATATATATATATATATATATATATATATATATATATATATATATATATTGATTATATAATTAATTTTATCATATATATATATATATATATATATATATATATATATATATATATGTGTGTGTGTGTGTGTGTGTGTGTGTGTGTGTGTGTGTGTGTGTGTGTGTGTGTGTGTGGGTGTGGGTGGGTGTTATATAACACACATAAATAAATGTTATTTATATATACATTTGTTTAATTTATATATAATATAAAATATATAAATTTATGTATTTGTAAATGTTTCTCAACTATATACTGCACATGAATTTTTGTGTATTTATATATACATAATAATTACATACAGTACCCATACATATATTATGCAAACACAAACATTTATTTTGTAGGCGATTAAGCATGATTAATCTTTCGACAGCCCCCCCCCAAAAAAATTATAATGTAGATGAAGTACAAAAATTTACAGTTTTTCTATTTATACACAATAGCATTAACTTAAACAACTACACAACAAATTTTTTTTATATCCAGTACGTAAAATAATCACAGTCAAAATGTGCACCGCATCGGCGCCGATAGCCCTGTGGTTAGTGCGCTGACATATAGAACCAGTGCGATCTTCACCCAACACTTTCCCATAATCTCTATACTATCCAAATAAAGGCATGAAAGCCCCCAAAATATAACTTTAAAAAAGTGCACCATAAATATACACAGGGACCTCTAACTGTGCTTCATAGGAATTGTCAGACTCAGACTTTTGACTGTAAAAGTCTCCACTTCATCCCAGACAATGCTGAGCGTCTGGAAAGCTTCAGTAAAAGCAAGTGGACCTTATAATAGACTGTCGTGAAAACATCTGGGACAGAACTAGGGAATGTCTTGAAAATAAATTACAAGTCCATGGCTTGACTGAACTTTTCCAGACACGCAATCTCTCTTTACAAAAACCGTGTCTGTACGCAGACTATACCTCATATAGAGAAACATGTCAAAACTGACCTGTGAGAACATTACAGGTGGTCTTCACCAGCAAAAAGCTTTGAACAAATCAATATCAGCAGGTTTGTGTGAGCATTAGGGAATACAAAATATTGAAAGTCTTTGAGATGTCCTCACTAACTTAAACAAACCTGTATGTGCATCAGCATATGTGGGCGAGTTAGTTTCATTTCCCCACAGATGGAATACAATCTCACCGGAGAAGTGTCGGCACTAAGCAAATGATGGGATTATGATTATGGAAAGCAAATCTAATCCTGCATTATGACAGACAACACACCAGGCGCAGTGGATATTCCAGTAGCCTATATTGCATTAATGCACTTCTAGATGACTTTCATATACTTATAACCAACAACTGTAACACTATTCAAACTTTTACATTTAAAAACACTGACGAAAAATAATGATAAAAATAGTGTCAGGTGATAATGGTATGTCGGATTGCCTACCACATTTACAACAGTGTACTTTGATATTGTGTTATTCACATATCCTTATGTCCAAATGCTCCTGGGAAGAAGAATTTACCATAGACACCAGCAAGAAGTCACATTTTTATGACACACAGTTGCAAAAAGGTGAAATACTGTAATGTTTTTTACCTCTGCATACATCCAACTGCAGCATTGACGTATGTGTAATCGCAGTTCTCATTACAAGTCAGCAGGTGATATAATGAGATGTTTCACTGAGTTTTTTTACTTTCATTCTGAATTAAGAAAGCAAAGGCAAACCACTGGCAACAGCATAATTATTAAAGCTCACATAACGTGTGCTGTTTATTCTTATATCATGTTAATCATGAGTAGTATTACATCAAATCCAAAGTTTTATCAAATTTATAAAAGACAGGTGTTCCAATACTTCCCAAATAAACCCGAGCTCCTGGACATTACCCGCTATCTCTTGATAACTTATGATTCACTACATGTTTGTATTGTATGCATTATATGCACTAAGTGCCGATTGACAACAAAATCAATTCCTTACAGATCCTTAAGAATAGCATCATTCACTTCCCTAAATTTGGAATTGCTGTTTTGGAAATATATGTTTTATCTGGCAGTTCATACAACTTATCAAAGTTTTGCAGCATTTCTTTCAAAGTAGTTTTTTCCACTGTATTGAATGGCTTTGCAATGTATCGCATTACACTGTCAGTTAGGGAGCGCCATCTGATACTGTCTCGTTTATACAGGCGCTGCAGCTCCCCCTAGTGTTTTTTAAAGAGATGTGCAATCATTGGGGTGAACTAAAATCATGTGATGAGGTCAAACTATCGCAATGATTATATAATAATTGTGACGTTGATTTCGTGTCAGCTTTTGGTTGGTGTGTGCATGCCCAATTCTGGTTAAAGTGCCCATATAAGGACTTCCACTATACTTCCAGCATTAAAATTGCCCTTAAAAAAATAAAGCAAAATTGTTATGTATGAATTTTTTATGTTAAAAAATAATAATTTTAGTACTTTAAGTACTCATACGTCCTTATCCGTCCAACTGCTTTTTAACACTTTACAGACTATTTATAGCAGAAAGATATGTATGGAAATTGTATGGAGTGTGTGATTAACCCATGGAAGAAAATCTTACATACTGACTGCATATGATTAGCATTTGTATGTTTGTATATGTTTGTTTTGTATTCAGTGTGTGCCATTCCCGAGCAAACACACCATGCATTATTGAAAAGGAAAGTAGATTAACTGCATTTTTAGCACGCTTGTTTTAAGTGACCACACCTTTGCAGTTTATAAAAATGGAGGAGGCGGTTGATGCCTTTAGTGGTTGTGTTTAGTTGTACAAATAAAAATAGAAGAATAAAAACAAAATGAGAAAGGGTGAGACAGAACAAAATAAGGACCACACCGCAGGCTTCAAAACAGGTCACACACTGTGTAGTAAATCCATTTGACCTAACTTCACCCATACCTCTTAAACATCATATACTAGAGCTGCATGGTGTAGGATAACTGCAATCTGGTTAATGTGAACTTAGCAATTGATTTAAGTAGATAGTATTTGACCCTATGTGACTAAAATACGCTTGCAAATACTGCCGAGTGCGATGACTTTTCTTATAGCTGCAATCCAAAGCTTTTTTTAATTAAAAATAAACAAAAATCAGTTCTTAAACATCAGCGGACAAATCTGCTAACCTTACGCATATTCATCATATAATAATGATTCATAATTTTAACTTTGCAGGAAATGTTGTTTTCAATGCACTTAAAAATAAGTAATAATAGCAATTTTATGTTTCAAACGAAGATAGCAATGGTAATAGCTACAAATTGCAGCTTTAATGGGACTCTGAGAGCTGAGTTCATGTATACATGTATTTGTTCATGTCTCAGCATGTCAGTGCTTTAATCCGATGATCTTCTCAATTTTCCGCTATTAGAACAAGAGCAGAAACAATTATTTAGGTATAATTGTCCTAAAGTAATTGATGCCGCCAAGAAGGAGACAAGTGGAGGGGAGGATCATGGGAGCTAAGGTTGCCCAGTGGAGATAAATGAAGTGAAGCTATTATCAAAGCACTTTTGCCGTTCTCATAATTTCATTTAAGAGCAGATGGGAATGATTAAAGCACTAACAATAAGCATACTCTTAATAGACATATTGTTATTCTACTGTTATTATTATTAATTATTATAGCTACTCATACACACAGCACACAGAATGGGCAGTTTCTCAGATTAATATCACTTTCTTTCCTTGCATTCCCCTGCGATGAAGTATAGATCCGTTTTATAGATTTCCAGTGCACTTGAATAGTAAAGTGCACAGGGGATTATGGGATTGAAGCATCTTGTTGAGGCCCTGACTTACAGACCTACATGCATGCATAATAGCAAAGCTAGACTTGCATGCATGCATACCGGCACATATACACACACAGGGAAAGCGTTGTATAAACCGATGGAGTATTGTGCCTTTAAGAGGACATTAAATCCATGTGGTCTGAAGTTACCATCACAGTAGAAGGTCATGGCAATCTCTCACCTTGTCACTGCCATAGGTCAAGTGGCTTTTTCACATAACGCACGGACAGCACATCCCTACCCACACATTCGCTTAAACTCTTCGGTGAAAAGAAACTTTCTAGCCTTAGATGGCCACACTTTTGAGAGCTTAAACTGAAGCACTGTCCATTCTTTGGCCACTAGTTTGACTGCTTAAAAAGTTGAACAAGTCAAAGTTTACCCCTGAGGAGCAATACTCGGTGGTAGTTTTTGTATATCATCCTCTGCCTCACAACCTCCTTTCCACGCAGTTCACAACAATGTCCCACTGCTTATTTAGTTTAGTTCCTAAACACATAAAAGAGTTTATTCTCCCAGAAGCGTGCTCCTGTTAGCGTAAAGCCGTCTCGCAGTGTTGGGTTTGTGAGGGTGAGTGTTTTTGGAAGAGAAATCGTGAGGCTTTGAGCAGTCAGGCCAGACTAATTCTTAATTCACTCTTAATGAGCTTCTAATGAAGAAGCCTTGTCCCATTACACTGCATACAGACAAAACAAAGCTAAGTGCATAGACAGAAGAAAATGAATGAGTGTCTGAATGAATAAAGGGAACGTTATAGAAATTGTTATGCAAAGTAAAATTTTATAAAGACTACAATGGTAGTACGTCAATACCACATTTACATTTATGCATTTGTTGTTAATGTTAATTATACATTACGAAGGCAATTTTGTTTGATTTATTTGCATGAATGATTTGTTTATCCCAAAAAAATTTCATATTTTTTTTAGGGGTGACCCAGAATAGTCGAAGATTCGATGCATCGATAGGAGAAGCCTGATTCGACTACCAATCTCACAGTCGAATCGTCGCAGATGTGTTATGAAATGAGGATCATTCAATTTTGGACGTACATGGGTGCACACATTATCTGATTTCACATATAACAGCTTTCTTACAATATATTAATATACAGCATATTATGATAATGCTGCAAATTATATGTGAAGTAACAGCTTTCAATAAATATTTTTAAAATGCGTTAATAAATCCAACAACCCCTGTGACCGAGCTACACGGAGGTTTCTTCATTAATAAACCATTGCCTCTTTTGTTTCTACATTTAAAAGACAAAGCTGGCAATTATATTATGGCTATACTTTTCTATTCTTTTAATAATTTATTTTATTTTATTTATAAATCACTCTGGGTTATCTGATTTAACTATTTGGCTTGTGTTTTGTTTCTGTGCACTTGAGGCATTTTGCACATTTGTTCTGCACTTTGTTACTTCTGACCTTATTTTATTAAAAAAATGTATCTATTATAAACGTAAATTCTGATCTAATTTAAGTCTGTAAATTTTGGATAGCTTTTCGTTGTATCGATGTTGCGCTATTGCGTGCTGGCCATGCTTGCGCATGTAATTTAGCCGAACGGGCTAGGTGCTCTGCGTCTCATATTTAGGAGTTCATCAAACTAAACATTAAAAAACTGATGTTTTTCGACAGGTATAAGTTTTTTAAATGTATTTATCATGCATTTTGGGTATCTTGTCAAAAGTTAAACTACAAAACAGGTAAGCCGTTTTTTTATTTCGGTGATAAAACGGAAACTCTCTGCACCGAACCTATTTCTGCCTGACACGGATGTCTTTCTTGTGATTTAATATTATGGTTGGTGTTCACTTTTAAATGATAGCAAAGAGATTCCTGAAATAAATAATATCATCCGGTCTTTCTGTATCTAAAGTGAATACAGAGATTATCAAAGTCAGAGCAAGCAAGCAGGTATTTCTGTGCTAAATAATAACGCATAGTGTCTATAAAATCATTAATTTCAGTGTTTTTCATGCTATAAATTAACGTTTAATGAATTGTAAATAAAGTTTAGTTTTCATCATTTACAGTCACAATCACAAATTATTTGTCATTTCTCTTTTTTTTTTTTTTGGTCATGACTGCTTTGACGCGCTATATCTTCAAATTAAATAAAAACACTTAATTGTAGCCGGGGTTTCCAAGGCAGAATCGCTTAGGTTACTCATGTAACCCCGGTTCCCTGAAATAACGGGAACGAAGCATTGCGTCAGTTTGCTGACGCTATGGGGGAAACTCCTGTTTACTCCGTGATTGAAGCCTATTGGTTAACGTCTGTAGAAAATACAGACCAATGACGTTTGAGCCCGCGCGGGGGCGTGGCACACGTCCCTATATAAGCCGGTAAAATACGTCAAGAGCTCATTATTATTCGACTGAAGCGCGCAGCCGAATAACACTCGCTGCGTAGACGTTTGTAGCACGGCCAGCGACGCAATGCTTCGTTCCCGTTATTTCAGGGAACCGGGGTTACATGAGTAACCTAAGCGTTCCCTTTCAATACGGTTCACTTCGCATTGCGTCAGTTTGCTGACGCTATGGGGGAACGTAATCCCATCCCGCCGTGCATACACAACGGACTGAGGTGCCCTTACCGGAGAGACACTGCATGTGGCCCTAACCCAGCATATACATAGCTCTAGCGAGCGCAAGTGTAAGCACCATATATGGGACAGTAATACGCATACAGTGAAGTTTCTAAACGCACCATGATGCATATACAATAGAGCACGAGACGGCGGGTTCCCTGAGCGCGCCGCGAGCTGTGCATGATCTATTAATAGGTAGCCCTGACGGTGAGCTAGCAACGCACCGTGAAGGCATACAGAAACGCAATCGCGTGAATCATTAAGCCGATAAGACCTGTGCTTGTAAGGCAGGGACATCCAGGCTATAAAATCTGACAAACGTAGACGGCGAGGACCAGCCGGCCGCGTTACAAATGTCAACGATAGAAATCCCCGTAGACCAAGCCCAAGATGAAGCCATACCCCTCGTGGAGTGAGCTTTTAAACCAACTGGACAATGTTCATTCAGGGAGGCGTAAGCCAAAGCAATGGCTTCGACGATCCATTTAGATAGCCTCTGTTTAGTGAGCGGCATACCTAAGGAATGTTGTGCGAAGCTTACGAACAGCTGATCTGACTTGCGGTATGAGGCAGAACGGTCCGTGTATATTCTTAACGCTCTGACGGGGCAGAGCGTGTTCGGGGTTTGTTCGCCGTCCGCCGTTGGAAGGGCGAGAAGTGAAACCACCTGAACTCTAAATGGCGTGGTCAAAACTTTAGGAATGTATCCCGCTCTCGGTCTAAGGATCACTTTGCTATCGTTAGGACCGAATTCCAGACACGACGGGTCAATTGAAAACGCGTGTAAATCGCCCACTCGTTTAACCGATGCCAACGCCAGGAGGAGAGCGGTTTTAAACGAGAGAGCGCGCAGGTCAGCCTGCTCGAGGGGCTCGAAAGGGGGACCGCGCAGCGCTTTCAGGACCGTGGACAGATCCCAAGACGGGACCGTGTTAGGTCGCGGTGGGTGTAGTCTGCGAGCGCCTCTGAGGAATTTAATGATTAGATCATGTTTTCCCACGGTGCGACCGGCGATAAGGGCGTGATTCGCCGTTATCGCCGCCACATACACTTTAAGCGTCGAGGGCGCGCGACCGCTGTCCAGCATTTCCTGCAGAAAGGAGAGAATATGCTCCACTTCACAGGTGTTTGGGTTTAAGTCTTTCGTCGTGCACCAATCAGAAAAATAGACCACTTTTGAGCGTAAAGGCGCCTGGTAGATGGGGCCCTAGCTTCAGTTAGAGTATTTAACACTCGTCCTGAAAGGCGTGAAGGTTGCCGTTCAGAGACCAAACGTGTAGATTCCATAGCTCCGGCTGTGGATGCCATATCGTCCCTCTCGCCTGAGATAGGAGGTCTTTCCTCAGCGGTACTGGCCATGGTGCTGATGTTTTCAGCTGCCATAGGTCGGGGAGCCACGGTTGATTGTGCCAAAACGGAGCGACCAGAATTATCGCGCATTTCGTCTCTCTTATCCTCTGAAGGACCTGTGGTAACAGGGCCACCGGAGGAAAAGCATACAGAAGACACGCCGGCCATGCTTGCGACAGGGCATCGTGATGTCTCGAGAAGAAGATCGGGCAATGCGCGTTCTCGTCTGATGCAAACAGATCGATCTCCGCCCGGCCGAAGACGGTCCATATTCTCTCGACCGTCTGAGGATGCAGTCTCCATTCTCCCGGCGGCGGACCGTTGCGCGAGAGAATGTCTGCACCCGTATTGGCTACACCCGGTACGTGAGTCGCTTTTAACGAACGTACGTTCGCGTGAGCCCATAATAAAAGCCGTTTCGCCAGCCTGGATAGGGAGCGAGATCTCAGCCCTCCTTGGTGGTTTATGAACGAAACCACCGTCATACTGTCCGACCGCACTAGAACGTGTTGATGTTGGAGTTTCGGTCGAAAGTGTCGTAGCGCTAAGATAACCGCCCACATCTCGAGGTGGTTGATATGTAGCTGAGACAACTGGTTGTTCCACGCACCGAAGGCAAGCTCGCCGTCGCAGTGAGCGCCCCAACCCGTCGCAGACGCATCCGTAGTCACCACTTTCCTCCTGCTCACGGAGCCGAGCTCCGTGCCCGAGAGGAAAAGGTGAGGGGATGTCCATATCGAAAGCGCTTTCACGCAGCTGTACGTGATTTTGATTAATAAGCGGCCCGACAACCAAGCACGGGGCGGAACTTTCGCTTTCAACCAAAACTGAAGCGGCCTCATGAACAGCATTCCCAACGGTATTAGTGGGGATGCTGCTGCCATCAGACCCAGCATTTTCTGGAATCGTTTGAGAGGGAGATGTGAACCCGCTTTGAACGATGCCGCCTCGCGTCTGACCGTGAGCGCGCGTTCCTGTGTAAGCCATGCCCGCATCTTTAATGAGTCGAGCGTCGTGCCTAAGAACGTGATTCGCTGCGTGGGGGTGAGCAAACTCTTCTGGAGGTTGATTTTGAACCCCAAATTCTCCAAATGCTGGAGTACAACGGTCTTGTGCGCAGTAATTTCCCTCTCTGACTGTGCCAGAATAAGCCAATCGTCGAGGTAATTCAATATGCGGATGCCGCTCTGTCTGAGAGGGGCGAGAGCCGCATCCGCACATTTGGTAAATGTGCGTGGTGCCAGAGATAATCCGAAGGGCAGAACTTTGTACTGGTATGCTGTCCCGTCGAACGCGAATCTTAGGAACGGCCTGTGACGTGGCGCTATCGGAATGTGAAAGTAAGCGTCTTTCAGATCCACTGATATGAACCAATCGCCCGGTCGAATTAACGCCATGATTCGTCTGGCTGTAAGCATTTTGAACGGCCGTTTGGCAAGAGCGCGATTCAAAACGCGTAGATCCAATATCGGTCTGAGGCCGCCGTCTTTCTTTGGAACGAGAAAATAACGACTGTAAAAGCCTGATTCGCTTTGATCCGCCGGGACCGTCTCTATCGCGTCTTTTAGTAATAAA
This sequence comes from Paramisgurnus dabryanus, assembly GCF_030506205.2. NCBI lineage: Eukaryota > Metazoa > Chordata > Actinopteri > Cypriniformes > Cobitidae > Paramisgurnus > Paramisgurnus dabryanus. The sequence continues at coordinate 44,690,055 of NC_133337.1, read as the reverse complement.
GAACGCACCTCTTCCCTGAGGATCTGTATACGATCGTCTGGGACAGTGGTGTAGAGAACGCCGCGAAACCGGGGTGGTCTCCGGGCGAATTGAAGTGAATAACCGTGTTGGATTACGTTTAGAATCCAGCCCGGCATACCGGGGGTGGATTGCCAAACGTGAAATTTGACGGCGAGCGTCGATATGCTTATGGACGTTAAGCCGTGTGTGTGTGTTTGTGTGTACAGAGGAGGAAATTTGCTCTTTTTGTGAAAAGGTAAAAATTTGTGTTTCGCTGTTACAGCGAGGGTGTGTCCAGCGCCCGAGGGGACTGAAACACGCAGAACTTTCGAGGGCGGGCCGGCCGAAGCGGGACCAGAGCCTCTTTTCCTCCTCAGACTCTCTTCAGGGAGGCGGTGCCGGCGTCGGGTCCAGCGTAATCCTAGGACGGGGACCGCGGCGTCGAGGCGGGCCAGCCGGTCGTGCAGGACGCTGGCGCTTGACCTCCGGTTCAGCTCTCGGCTGGGGCTGAGCTGGTGCTGGCTTAGGGCGTTGAGTTGGCGGCGGTTTTGGGCGGCCGGTCTCAGACGCTGAGGCAGATCGTTTCGGTAGAAAATGCCGCATAGCCTGCGACGATTTCTGTGCCTCAGTGAAGCGCTGGGTGAACCCCTCCACAGCGGAGCCGAAGAGCCCCGACGGTGACACGGGCGAGTCAAGAAGGGCAACCCGGTCCGTGTCCTTGATTTCCGTCAAGTTCAGCCACAGATGTCTCTCCAGAACAACCAGGCTGGCCATGGCTCTTCCTACAGCCTGAGTGGCGACTTTAGTGGCGCGAAGGGCCAGATCAGTCGCGCTGCGCAGGTTTTGAAAGGTCGACGGGTCCGGACCTGACTCGTCCATGTCACGGAGGAGTTTTGCCTGGTATACCTGCAGTACCGCCATCGTATGGAGAGCGGATGCAGCGTGTCCGTCGGCGGCGTAGGATTTCGACGCCAGGGTCGATGTCAGGCGACAGGGCTTCGACGGATGGTTCAACTTAGCCCTCCATCCGCCGGCTGAAGACGGGCAGAGATGGGCGGCGACAGTTTCCTCGAGCGGCGGCATCTTAGAGTAGCCGTGTTCGTCGGCGCCGTCCACTACGGAGAGGACGTGGGAGACGGCGCTCTGAGCTCGGGTGGAGTGGGGAGCACGCCAGGATTTGGTGAGCTCCTGGTGAACCTCAGGGAAAAACGGCGCCTGCCGTTGGCGGGATGATTGACGGCGCCCGGGCTGCAGAAACCACTCGTCCAACCGGCTGAGTTGAGGATCTGACGGCGGCGACCACTTGATATTGAGCTCCGCCGTAGCTTGCGTCAAGATGCGGATGAGCTCAGAGTCGTGAGGACGCGATTCGGTAGGTTCATCGGCGGCGGCTGCGTGGGCGTCGTCATCCGAAGCCGCCCAATCCTCCAACTCCTCAGAGGATGACATCATCTCCAAGTTGTCACCGGACCCAAAGGAAACCATGCCGCTAGCACTCGGCAGGGGGCGTAAGTCCTCACGGGCGAAGGTGACAGGATGACGGCGGGGAGACAGAGCACGCGGGGGATGAGCCGGCGTGGACTCGGTCTCAGGGCGTCTTCCAGCTTCACGGCTCCGCTGCTGTTTAGGCGGGAGAGCACGGGAAGCCTTCCGTTTAAAGATCTCGAGGCGGGAGCGCAGCACCGCGATAGGAAGGAGCTCGCAGTGGGCGCAGCCCGCCTCAGTGAGTACGGCCTCGGCGTGGGCAGGACCCAGACAGATGACGCACTCTTTGTGAATATCCTCCACGGGCAAAGGGGCTCGGCAGGAGCCGCAATGCCGAAGCGACATTATCTCAACGCGCTTCTGCTCTTTTAGATACTCTTGTAGGCTCACCGGAAAGCGGCAGGGGAACACGCTGGTGTGTTGTAGTCCGCTGCAGTGCTTGGATCGACGGCGAGTAAGGGCTTCTTCTTCGGAGCAGCGAGAAGGTTCGCGCTGAAGGAGAAAAGTAATGAGCTCTTGACGTATTTTACCGGCTTATATAGGGACGTGTGCCACGCCCCCGCGCGGGCTCAAACGTCATTGGTCTGTATTTTCTACAGACGTTAACCAATAGGCTTCAATCACGGAGTAAACAGGAGTTTCCCCCATAGCGTCAGCAAACTGACGCAATGCGAAGTGAACCGTATTGAAAGGGTTTCCTTATTTTATTTAGGTTTAGTTATCAAAATGTATTTTTGTGTGATGTTCTGTAGATCGTGGCTTTAAAATGTTATGAGGAATAAATAAACAAATGTTGCCTTATATATTTTACCTTAAAAAAATAAATATATAAATGCATCGTCAGTTTTGTCTTCGTTCATCACTTGAAAGACAGTTTTGGTCACTTTAACAGAAAGTTGTTTATGTGTGCTGCTTGTGAAAGAAAATAAAAGTTACCAATTTGTACCTTGTCTGGCCCCCTCCCAACCCATGCACACACATAGATATGATTCGACTATCGGTTGACTATGGAAAGATTCGACAATTCTGATTCGAATATGTAAATCCTTAGTCGAGGACACCCCTAATTTTTTTACAAATGTACATTATATATAGATATAGATATATAGATATATAGATAGATAGATATTTGTTGTAGCTTTCTGAAAAATATAAAATATTTATATTTATTCTACAGTGTTTTACAGTGTCATATTTCAATGTTTCATAAAAGGCCTCGTACAGACTGCAAACTTTCGGGAGTGACGAAAATGTGATGACTGACACAGAGATAACCATAGCAACGTTCTGCCGTCTCCCGTGCTTATCACTCACAGCATTGACCAAAATAATTTAACAGCGTTAGGGTTTGCAATAAACCTCTGTCTTGGCGTTGTGTATTGTATGCATTTGTGATGCTGCTCCACAGCGCACTGTCTTGCAGTGTTGCCAGGTCCTCGTCTTTTGTGTACTTACATACTAACATTTTGGCACTTAACCGTTTATGGCTTTTGGCTCATGAAGCAATCAAGTTTTTGGTGTTATTAACTAGTCACCATTTGAAGTGGATCAAAACATTTCACATAAATTGTCTTAAAACCAAAACCCAATACATATTCTTGTGTTAGGACATTGATTAGCTTTTTTGATCCACTTCAAATGTTGACTAGTATATATAAATAGGCTATATAAATATGCCTTAAATAAAAATCACACAATAAAAAGAACTCAAACATGTGCTCAGCCAGCGGCTACCCCTCTTGTAGTAGTGACGGTGAATTCACCTGCGGCAAGTTTACTTTTCTCCAGGCTACAGGCGTGCACGCAGCGACGTCAGGTCTGCCCCCGCCCCTCTCCGTAATGCACGTTGCATGCAGCAGCCAGACTTTCTATACGGTGAACAGCAGCAAAAATTAATATTTTTTTCACTGAGCGGAAAAGATTTGCTTATATTTTTGAACCATTGAGGACTCTAGTGTACGATCATGAGTAATCAATGTGACATCACATTGATGGAGGATCCCCAACATCCTGTTTTGTGTGACTGTTGCGGTTTAAAGGAGATTACACAAAAAAGAATAGATGGACTCATTTTCTGCTAGAAACACATTAAAAGTGTATTTTTAGGATAGAGGGCTTTCAAAAAAGTCATGCAGGACCTAGTCCTATGTAAAAAAATTAAACAACATATTTCTGAACAACAATTAAAGCCGCTCTATGCAATTCGGCGTTTTTGTCAAACTGCGACCCCTAGAGTCGCTGGAGAATACTTGCAACTGTCGTAATTTCCCACTCTAGTACTCCAAAGATAATGACCAGGTAATGTTTCACAATTTCATACAAATATTAGGCTACTGCATAGTCTACTAAACTACAGATGATGGTAATAGGATAATAAGAAGTTTATTCCAAGTGTAGAGTGCATATAATAATAAAATACCGCGTTTGCTAGCTTATAATGTTTTAACATGATTGCAGCTAAATCACAATTAAACATTACAATGCCATGACAAAGTTAATTGTGTACGTTGCATTATTTCATAACATTGTTCGTTATAATGTCACTATACATGATTATTGCTATTTATCATAATAGTTTGCAAATTGTGCATGTTTACACTATTTACAACCTCTAGGCTTATTTATGTCCTGATAATTATGTGAGATATTGACAACTGTTGTCATGATAATCGCATGACATACTACAAGCAAGCACAACAACATACAACATAGACCGCAAACAAGTTTACAAATGAGAGATTTACTTACTAGTCCATCAACAAGATCGCCAGATCAGCATCCCATCCAGTGCTGTCTTTTAGCTCACGCCAACAAGTAAAAACCTGACCGAGTGGGACTCTTGTCCGGTTCCTAACGCGGTCAGATTATCTTTTCCTACTCGCTTCCGAACGTGCTTTCTTAACTTTTAAATCGTTTAGCCTCACGTCTCAAATTTGCGCGTGCAGTTGTTGTTATAGGCTTGATTGACTTCATGCAGCGCTGCAAGAACCGACCGCCGGATGACGTCGAGCAAGCCTAACGTGTGACGTCGTTGCCGTAAAGAAAGTCGTGCTTCTCGCGAGATTTGTCAGGGGCGGTTCTCTCAAGCTTGCATTGCTGGTTTTGGTAGCGGCGTCCTCCCCGAGCTTCAACAGGAGGATGATTCGCCTTACTATGACTTTGTTTACCACCGAAATAATTTTGAAGCTGTTATATTAAGGTAAAATAACTGCATAGTGTGTCTTTAAACCGGACATCAACTGTATCATACCTTTTGTTTCTTAAGCTTAAAAACACATTGAGCAACTGTGCATGCACGCAGGTTGGCAAGCATCTCACGCGACTCTGTGCGGAGCCCCTCCCACAGAGAATTATAAAGTTTTTAACCATTAACGATTGGCTCTTTTAACTGGAAGGTGGGACTCTCTCACCAGAGCAGCCACTGCATTGTCCCCAATTTACAGTAACAGGAACGCTCAATCTTGTTATTTCTAATATCTTTGATACAGTTCATTGGCAATGTGAATCCAGTCTAAAGATAACTGTGCTATTTATGTCAACATGGCTTCTATATACAGTACATCACAGAACAGAAAGGCTGTAGCCTCAGGTAAATGCCTATCCATTTCAGACTCGGTCATCATAGCTTTGCTTTACCATATATCAACCCAGTAGCCCATCACCTGTCAATACACTGGTGTAGTCAACAACAGGCTTTCCCAGCAAATATCCATCAGACAGTGAGTAATACTGTAGGTAAGACTCAAGAAGTGAAATGTTATGGATCCATACACATTATAAATAAAGAATAATAATCTGGTATTCATTTATGGAGGAATGTTTCACATAAAACCAAAAGTTTGAGGAAAGACACAACTGATAATAATAATACCAAGGATTTCAAATCATGAAGAAAATATCTGAACATAATTACTTTACTTTCTTTCTCTGCATGCCATCTCTGTATATCCCAGCTGCTCTATCAGAAAGGCCAATTCTACCGACACCTCCATTAACTGGCCTGTCCGTCGTCTTTTCCTCCGCCCCGCCCCTTTTGGAGACTCTCTCCGCCTGAGTGACGATGTCATTACCGGACGGCATGCTGAGTGACATTTCTCTCAGCCAGTTAGTCCATCAACATGTGAATGACTGACAGCTCCAATGACCCCATCAATCTATTTCACACTTTCATAAATGTGTGATCTCCTCCCACTCGAAAGTCCACTGACAGAGGACAACTTTTGGGGATTGTCAGTAGAATAAGACTTCTAATCTTCATTTGGTTCTAGAGAACTTAAGTACAATTGTGATGGAAAGAGTTTGAGAGGAGAGAGCTGTACACTTAAGGTTCAGATTTAACTGCTTGTGTGCTGCCCCCTGTTGGACAGGTTGAAAGATCTTGCAAGTCTAAGATGCAATAAATACTGGGGAAGTTTAGTTAAACTGTAAAATACAGAGAGAACACAGATTATAAGAGTTCAAAAAGTTACAAAAAAAGGTGTCCATAGATATTCTGGGTATTGTGTGTTATTTATTAACGTATGATGTTTTTTATGTAGTTTGTATTGCTTGCGTAACTCTATTTGGCTCTGTGAATTGCCCCCTTGGGGATAAATAAAGTGTTTGAAACTTGAAACTATAACTATTTACATGTGAAATAGATGCAAATGATTAAAATGTATAATTTCTTGTATCTAGTCACATGTAATGGGTACAACACACACACACACACACACACACACACATCTAAACCTTGGCAAGTCATAATGAGCAAGTTCTGAGAATAGCCCTGGTGTTAATGATAAAATAAAATAAAAATCACAGCTTGACCTGAAACAGGACGTAACATATGGCTCCATATAGCACACAATTTTACTTAAATAAGATGCCAGATATGAGTAAGTTAGTATAAGTTAGTAACATGTTATTATATGTACAGTATCACTGTATAAGTTATTACTTATTTAAAGGAGCTTTCCACTTTCATACAAATATTCATATAATTTACTTTAACCAAACAATCGTTTTGTGACTTTTTTATTTTCCCATACAACAGGCCTGCATCAGCTAGAATTTTGGCTAGAATAAAATTCAATGCTATTCAGATTTTATCCATTAAAGTCACATTAGACTACTGTAAGTAACTCCTTCACAGTTTGTGAGAGAATATATTGTCACTAGTTCTGAATATATTAACAGCATTATTCATATCTTTTGATCTAAAAAAGCGACAACAAAATAGCTCTTTAAGGAGAACTGTTGCTTATTCTTTGTGAGAAATGTATTAATAAAGCATTAAAATACTTGTGGAAACTGTACTGCTTCATTTTGTATACTTTCCTGTAACCTTTTGTTTAAAACATAGTGCTGGGTTTTCGATAAGGACATTTTAGAGCACCTAACAGCAAATGAATTGTTATGCATCATTGATGTGCGGCGTGATATTAGGTAATGAAAATAACATCTGTGCAAGTAAAAAATAAACATCTGGCTTGCCACTTACCTACTGTATGTCAAAAAAACAAAAATAAATTTTAAACAAGTTCTCACAAAAAACTTTCACCAGTGGTGGCCGGTGACTTCTTTTTTCGAGGGCAGTCGATGCGAAGTTCGTCACAACATGTATGTAACCCGTCGTGTGTGGTTCCTTATTTCAAAATATGTTTTCTGTGCATTGAAAGATCTTGTGTGCATCACATGTCCAGAGGTGTCAAGTAACGAAGTACAAATACTTCGTTACCTTACTTAAGTAGATATTTTGGGTATCTATACTTTACTGAAGTAATTATTTTTCAGACAACTTTTTACTTCTACTCCTTACATTTTCACGCAATTATCTGTACTTTCTACTCCTTACATTTTAAAAATCGCCTCGTTACTTCTATTAATTTCGGCTTGTTTTCTTTTTTTTACATTCCGGTTTGTCATCGTTAAAAAAACCTATCTTGATAAATTGCATCATCCGGATGAATGCGATTGTGGTTGGATGAGAAGTATAAACATACACAATTCCGACACCCTATTGGTTTGTACGCAATCCCCGCCCCCAGCTGACTGCAGATGAGCAAAAGTTTGTTCGATAGCGCTGCAAAGATAAACATAAAAGAACCGTGAGAGCGATTAGAAAGCATGCGGAGCAGTTTGCTCTCGCGATGCTTTGATATCATCCGCCATCCGTTTGTACAGTAACAGAACGCGGCATTCTGTCTTCAAATGGAAAAGTACGAAATAAAACTCGCGCATCACTTTCAGGTCAGTTCACATTCACAAGCCTGTGTAAATGTATAGCTGGCTGCAGACACCAACTCATCTGTGTGATTCAAATAGTGTAACAATACCAATTTATATCATGTAACTTCAGTTGTTCAACTTAAATGACATTGTGCTGCGTTGCGTTTTGAGCCATGGCAAAGATATCTATGCTAAAGACATCTGTTGTTTTGTATAATGCTAATAATAACGCTTAGGTTACTCACGTAACCCCGGTTCCCTGAAATAACGGGAACGAAGCATTGCGTCAGTTAGCTGACGCTATGGGGGGAAACTCCTGTTTACTCCGTGACTGAAGCCTATTGGTTAACGTCTGTACAAAGTACAGACCAATGACGTTTGAACCCGCGCGCGGGAGGAACGCGTCCTTATATAAGCGCGGTTCAATCGTCAGGAGCTCATTATATTCGACTGAAGCGCGCAGCCGAATAACACTCGCTGCGTAGACGTTTGTAGCACGGCAAGAGACGCAATGCTTCGTTCCCGTTATTTCAGGGAACCGGGGTTACGTGAGTAACCTAAGCGTTCCCTTTCAATACGGTTCACTTCGCATTGCGTCAGTTAGCTGACGCTATGGGGGAACGTAATCCCATCACGCCGTGCATACACAATGTACTGAAGTGCCTTACCGGAGAGACACTGCGTGTGGCCCTATACCCGGCATATTCACAGCTTAAAAAGCAAATGTGTAAGCACCATATAAATTGTTGACGCGCACACGGTGGGGTTTTAAACGCACCGGGGGCACATAACATAGCACAAGACGGCGAGGTACCGAGCGCGCCGCGGCTGTGCGAGATAAGTAAATTCAGAGTCACGTTGGTGAGCTCGCTGAGCGCACCGTGGTGTACACATAAAACGCATGAGCGTGCATGATTGAGCCGAGAGAACCTGCGCTCGTAGGGCAGGGACGTCTAAGCTGTACAATCTGACAACGTAGACGGCGAAGACCAGCCGGCCGCGTAGCAGATATCAAATATAGATATAGATACCCCTGTAGACCAAGTTCATGAAGAAGCCAAACTCGCAGAGAGTGGGCTCTATATAGGACATAGCTCATAGAGGGGCGTGAGCCAGTGCGATGGTTTCAACGATCCATCTAAATAACCACTGTTAGCAACAGACATACGTAGTGAGTGATCTGCGAAGCTCACGAACGGCCGATCTGACTATAATATGCGGCAGAACGGTTCGTAGCGTGGGATTATACAGATACCACAATAGTGTGAACCCAGGTGCACCCTCGAGCGCATCGGGATGCATATAGGTAGTATTATAGTGCACAGATCGGTGAGCTTTCCAAGCGCGCCGTAAATGTGTATTGACTATAAATTGCACGGGCACAGGTGAACACTTGAATACATCGTGAATGCATATAGATGAATCAGAGTGTTATAATGCACAGGCCGGCAAGATTCTCGAGCGCGCCGTCATGTGTTCTGATAATAAATTGTGCGCACACGGGTGAACTCTTCAGTGCACCGTGAATGCGTATAGATAAATCAGTGCACAGAACGCGCCGTGAATGTGTACAAATATGATTGATGAACGTAACGGTGGGCACCCAACGCACCGTGAACGTACACAGATGAACAACAATGTATGTGTCACAAATCATAACACAGCTGTGTATACAGGTGAGCTTTCCCAAGCGCATCTTATTGTATACCAAAATGTTATAGCGTGTACATGTGAGCTTCTCTAAGCGCACGGTGGACGCATATAATTAAAAACCATATCGTGCATACAGGTGAGCTAATGGGCGCACCTTTAATGCAACAAACCACAGTAGTGCGAAGCAGGGATGTCGAAGCTGTAAACTGACAACGTGGACGGCGGGGACCAGCCGGCCGTGTCACAATTGTCAAATGAGAAACCTCTAAGACCATGCCCATGCTCTAAGACAAGTGAGCATAATTGTCACGGGAGGTGATAACGTCAACGATCCATAAATAGCCTGTATTGACAGGTGCTCTAGTGAGTGATCTGTGACGCAGATGAACAGCTGATCGTCTGATGTACGTCAGACGTATGTGTCATCCAGGACCTTGGACAGTTCCAGAGCGCTGTGCCTCGGGCACCGTCCGCATCTGAGAAATGACAGGCTTATGAATAAAGTGAATGGCCAGCCGTAAAAGTATGGTTCGCTGTTACCGCCGCCGTCCGCATCTGAGAGATGACAGGCTTGTGAATTAAATGAATGGTCGGTCGTAAAAGCGTGGTTCGCTGTTATCACGGCCACATAGATATAGGTAGGGGAGAGAGCCGCCGTGCCTCTGTAGTGAGGAGAAAAGTGTTCCACCCACGATTCGCGGGGGGTATTGACTCTCAAATGTCACTAGACAGAATGGATCAGACTTTGCATAAGGACGCCTCGTGAAAGGGGTCCTAGCAGCTTGTGTCAATGTGTCATAAGGCACGTAATGTAGGTCGTGTCCCACGGATGCCATCTCCGCACGCCCATCGTAATGGGTTAATATTGGTAGTTTAAGCATGAGATGCGTATCACTCTGATTGAACATAGCTTATAAAGCGATGCAATGAGTTTATAAAGGAGATGACTCGTCAGCTTGTTCAGGGGGCGAGATCTCAGTCTGGTTCGGTAAATAATGAAACCACCGTAGATTGCCCGACCGCATTATCACAATAACACGGTCGACAGTGCTGCAGTGCTAAATCATCCTCTTAATGTACCGTATTCACAGTACAAGGTGATTTATATGAGACAAACGGCGTTCCACGCGCCGAAGGCTGATTGCCGTCGTAAAGCGTGTTCAACCCACAGCAAATGCTGTGCTAGCTCGTGATGACAGCACTTCATGCAGCAGTGTGTAACTTAAGCAAGCTTCCCGGCCGTCAGCTCGGGGCGGGACCTTTGCTTAGTCAAACTGAAGTGGACTTATGAACAATGCCACGATGTTCAGCTTTCTGAAGCTCGTTAGAGGGGTACGTGCGCCCGTCTTAAACGAGATGCCGCGCGCGTCTGACTGTGCGCGCGCTTTAAGCTTTGAAACTTATTGTGGCGGGTAGCAAGCTCACTTGAGGTTGATATTACCCTTAATATCTCCGAGTATTGGAGCGGAGGTGTGAGCGTCTTCGGACCGCTAATATAAATCAGCTATATGGCCGAAAAACGTCATAAACCGCTTGGCTGTAAGCCTTTGAGTGGCCGTCCGGAGAGGGCGCGATTCAAACGCTTGGAGCCATGCAAAAGTCTGAGGCTGTCCTTCCTCTAGGAAGAGAGAATAACAGCCGTAAGACCGTGCTCGTTTGCGCCATCAGCATCGTAGCGGAGAAACTGAGGTGGGCTGCGAGCGAATTTGGCAGAAAGGTGTTAGAGACACCGTACAGTCGTGGGGTGTCAATACACAGTATATGGCCAAACCGGGGTTTTTTCGGCTAGCGTCGATAGAATTATGGACAGCGGGCCGTGTGTGCGTATTACTGATTGCTTGTCAGTAAGGCGATAAAGTGTTTAGAGACACCGTACAACCGTGGGTGTCAATACACAGTATAGTAAGCACGGAAATTACTCTTTTTAGAGGAATTAAATACCGTTCGCCACTATAGTGAGGTCGCATAGCCGACAGTATTACACAGTATGTTTGGATAAACAGCACACAGAAAACATTTCAGGGCAGTCCAGCCGAGGCGCGACATAACCCCTTTTTCCCAGACAGTTGCGTTCTCTGTTGATGCAGCTATGCTGCGGAGACCAGAGCTCAGCCGTTCAGGTGCACAAGCCTCAGTAGTGACGGTGACCGAACGGCTCACGGAGCAGGGTAGTATGTCTAGGTAGTTTAATGTCAGACTGAACCCATCGCAGAGAGGAAGTCTGCCGCGAGGCCCGCGGTTTTGCCGTTTATTAAAAGGGCAGAAAAACCGGGTATATATATATAAGAATGTACCAATATTCAGCGCACTGATATAGGACGGGACTGAATAAAGGGAGGTATTCGGGCCTCAGTATATTATAAACAAATTCGTTCTGCCTCTGATTCCGTCTAAACCAGAGAGAAATGACCAGGCAGACGAAAAATGAGCTATCTGAAGTGAGATCGGCTCAGGCCAGTAAAGCTCTATAATAAGTGTTTTAGCGCTCCAATAGAGGCGTGTCCGCCTTATCGAGCAGACGAATGAGATCGTGCCGCTCCAGGAGGGGAGGGGCATGAAGCTCTCTTATAATGAGTGTTCTTGGTGCTCCAATAGCGGCGAATCGGCCCTATCGAGCAGACGAATGAGATCGCGCCGCTCCAGGAGGGGAGGGGCATGAAGCTCTCTTATAATGAGTGTTCTTGGTGCTCCAATAGCGGCGAATCGGCCCTATCGAGCAGACGAATGAGATCGCGCCGCTCCAGGAGGGGAGGGGCATGAAGCTCTGTAATCGTTGAACACTGGACAGCTGCATTTAGAGGCAGCGAGCCGTAATACCGCGTGCTAGCTAAGCCGTTAAGAGACCTCACCACTGTGGGGAAAGGAGCGAGGGACTCCGCGAGCGTGGAGCACGAGTGGCTGTGCTATGACAGAGACAGGGGCAGACCGCCCGTGTTTGCTTGTCGTATGCATCTATCCAGGTCTACGGTTCCCCGCTTGTTCATTTCAACAAGAGAGGAACGGCAGAGGGGAGCAGCAACACAGACAGAACAGCCATGCGTCGTGACGGTATCACCCGATGCACTCGGGGGATTAATATATATGCCAGAGATCTCGCCACTGAATGTGAAAGGAGCGAAGGGACTCTGTAAGCATGAACGGTTGCGGTGTGACAGAACACAGGGGGGGTTAGTCCGTGTGTGCTTGTCTATGCATCCATCTAGTCTCATGGCTCGCCGTGTGTTCATCCCGGCGAGAGAGGAACAGCAGGGGGAGCACGAAACATGGATAAGACAACCAAAGCATAAGCGCGGTCCCGGCGTGGGAGGTGCCAGACCGGTAACGCGCTCGGAGGAAATTCATAGCAGAGAGGCTCACCGAGCCGCTGTGCTGGACGCTATTACAACAGCGCCTGCTCTTTTAGCTTATAGCTTTATATTAAAAATATTGATCTTACCGGGCGGCCGCAGGGGAGACCTCTCAGGTGTGTGTCCGCTGCACAGGGCTCGAACCACGGCAAGCGAAGGCTATCTTCGGTTCTCGGCCGGAAAGCGGCAGGGGAAGACGCTAGACCTGGACTCTGCTATCTTCGGTTCTCAGCCGGAAAACGGCAGGGGAAGACGCTAGGCCTGGACTCCGCTGCAGGGCTTTTGTCAACGGCGAGGTAAGGCTTCTTCTTTTTCTTCGGAGCAGCGAGAGGTTCGCGCTGAAGGAGAAAATAATGAGCTCCTGACGATTGAACCGCGCTTATATAAGGACGCGTTCCTCCCGCGCGCGGGTTCAAACGTCATTGGTCTGTACTTTGTACAGACGTTAACCAATAGGCTTCAGTCACGGAGTAAACAGGAGTTTCCCCCCATAGCGTCAGCTAACTGACGCAATGCGAAGTGAACCGTATTGAAAGGGAACTGCCCTTTATTTGCATTAACAAAACCTACTTATCTAAATGCTTAAGTGTTAAATTAATCAAAACACATAACCATACATACCAACTTTTGCTTTTGTTAATATACATCATTTCCTTAAACCTGACTTTTAATTTACTTACAAGAAAGACATAATTCTCAAAAATTGCTTGGATTTATACTGACATGTAAGATCAGCTTTGTCACATTAGATTAAGCTAAAGTCCATTAGCTAACACAAGTAAGATGCAGAAATATAGGCTATAATATATAATTGCATATTTGTAGTTTGTGTTGCTGTCAAAATACAATTATAAAATATAACAATAGCATATTTCTATTATCACACATACTATAGTTGTGTGTGATTTTGTTGTTTTTTAACTAAAGAGGGCACCAATGTAAAAGTTTTGCCAGCAGCGGCCCTGCTCTGAAGTTTGACTTTTTGCACCATTACAATATTTATAGGCAACTAGTCATCATACCTTCCTCTCTATCGAACACATGTTAATGCTCAGTAGTACACATATATGGTTCTTTAATGCAGTGGTTATCAAACCTTTTTTTTTCGCGCCTCCCTTGTGTACAGTGGATTCCTTCACGACCCCCCAAGAAAATGTATGACATAAACATTCTAAAACTTAATATTTGAATTAAACAAAACATATTAAATTATACAATGTATTGCTTTTGTTTAGTAGCCTTATTTTTCTGAGGTTTAATTACACAGAATTTATAATAAAGTAATGTATTTCATAAAATATTATAAAACTGGGGCCCCTGGCACAATCTCGCGGTCCCCAGTTTGAGAACCACTGATTTAATGTATTTGTTTGCATTGTACTAAAATGCATTCATTTTTAATGGGCATATACCGTATGTGGTTGAAACAGATAGCCTAGTGCAGGGGTAGGCAACATGGAGTGCCGATGTCCTGCAGTGTTTAGCTCCAGGTCTAATCAAGCAGACCTGAACAAACTAATCAAGGTCTAAAAAGTCACCTGAAACTACAGGTAGCCAAAGTTTTATAAGGGTTGGAGCTAAAATCTGCAGGACATCGACACTCCAGGACGGACGTTGCCTACCCCTGGCCCTAGTGCATCCCAAATTTTTTAACATTAACACTTTAATATAACACTATAGTTATTATGGCCTTTAGAAACGTTTTTTAGAGGAGACAGTGTAGTGCACAATAGGCCCCTGTGGCGCGGCCTAGGCTTTTTTCCGTAATGACATTTTTTTCCATACATTACTTTTACTTTTATACTTTAAGTAGTTTTGAAACCAGTACTTTTTCACTTTTACTTGAGTAAAAAGCTTGAGTTGATACTTCAACTTCTACAAAAGTCTTTTTAAACCTTAGTATCTATACTTCTACTTGAGTAATGAATATGAATACTTTTGACACCACTGCACATGTCTTGTCAAAATACGTACCTGCTGCAGATGTGTCTAAAGGATGATAAAAGAGACACTTGCGTTTGCCAGATACTTGCATAATCTCGTGCATAATCAAAGTTTACTGTTAAGGGAGTGTCTTGAGTGTATTTTATAAACGTGAGCGTCTCTTTTATCATAAACGGTTTTGATGCGTGTGCAGCAGGCACTTATTTCAACAAAACACGTGATGCACATGGTTCACATGACACAACAAACACATATTTTGAAAACACAAGCAACACACATGACACTCTGTACACTTATCTTGAATTTGCGCCCCTCGGATGAGCAGTCACAAGCCACCACTGTCTTTCAAATGACCTGTATTACGGCTTCATTGCATCTCTCTACATGTATGGCCTCGACCTTATGTTACCTCACCATGCTAATTGTTTATTAACTATCGGTTGTGTTTTAAAGGGTCAGCAGCAAATGTGGTCACATCTGAAACAGTTTAAACGTTGAGCGACAAGCCTGAACTGCACGCAACGTGGTGCTGGAGTAAAACTGTATTTTTTTATTAAAACACAACAAATGTGTAAACTACAGAGTAACCCCGGATTTCCACCGACTGCGAAGCGGCTGCAGATCAGCTCCGCTGTGTTACGTCTCCGCACTCTGCCATCCGTCAATACCCACCAGTTCCGTTTTTGTTGCAGAGCGGCTGCGTGCTGAAGTGACGAGGATCCATGAGGTCTCGCAAATTCACGTGATGATCGTGCGATACCTAGTTCTGTCTCTGCCCATTATGCCGTTGAATTATGACGTTTTTACAAACCAGCCCAGATCACAACACGAAATCTCGTGTAGACAGATTAGTACATCAAATCCATCCAAAATTAAAAAAATAAGAAGGCTGCTAAAACATTTATATATGATCTATCTTTAATGTATTTATTTGAAACTGCCCCTGGCTCTGTTCTTGTCCATTATTTGTTGTTTCTGTATTAATGACTTTATTTGTGTGTGTTTGTTATGTTTGTATTGCAAAGATTTAATACAAAAAAACACGAGTTCTCGTGAATTCAGGTATGATCACGCGATAAAGTCATGGCTCTGCCCTGCGGAGTTGTCCGGCATCCGTCAAAAATAGAAGCTCTGCGTATTTGTGCCGGAGGGCTGCGGATGGCCGGAGCTGTGACGGATTCGGAGCGCAGTCAGTGGAAATACACACATTGACTTGAATGGAAACCGATTGACTCCGCCGCCGTTCCGCAGCAGATCCGCAGCCGTTCCGCAGTCGGTGGAAATCCGGGGTAAGGTACCTGATGAATCTTCAGTCTGAATGATAAATCTTTCACAGGACTTCAAACAAACATCTAATGATGCTGCTGCAAAAAGACCTCTGTTTGCATCACATACCTCAATCGATACCTCAATGGCGTAAGGCCGGTCCATTACACCACACAGAAGGGTGTATCTGACAACAAATTCACCTGTTTGGGTGTTCTGTGATACTGCTTATGAAACAAAAGGCCATTGAGTCAAATACCATTACAAATGTATAGAAGTATGCTGCAGGCTGACAGCAATATCAGTTGTTAAGATTAAACAAGAGCTAGGGGAGTTTCTGTAGCTCAATCCGTCGGGTTTAAATCCACTGTACCTTCGGATAAAAGCTGTTGAATTAAATGCTTGTATTTAAATGTATGACCTTGGTGGCAAATTAAAGAAATATGGAAATATACTTCACAACAAGCACAGACGCTATCTTAAAAAAAAAAACCTCATAGTGGAAGGTCATTGCTATTTCTCACTTGCCCTTTGGCTTTAAAGACACAAAAAACACACGCTCGCAAAAAAATATCTTTATGAAATCCGACAGCAATTTCCTCCTGGTGCAGTATTGCTTTATAAAGGAAGGCGTGCATGACAACACAGCATCATTTGCTTGCTAGATTTCTGTATGCTACATTTCACACAAGAGCATTTGTGAGTCAAAAGGTTATTTTAGTCAGGGTTAACTGCCAGGGATACGCTCCTAAATTAGTTGTAAACATCTTTAAAAAAAGAAGTGCATTGTACTTTCAGAAAAAATAAACACTGTGGTGTGGCGGATGCTTTTTTAAAGTGAGATTTTGACCTTGAACAGTAGTGGAAAACACATTACTATGTTCTGTTCGAATAAAGATGTGCAATCTCACAAAGAAAAACATGATACAACAACTGTGCAGTGCCATTCATAAGGTTAATGGATTATTAAATGTGCCATTTGCACAAAATTTGGGACGAGAGATGTAATGTTCCTAACCACACAATGCACCAATGTCTGGCTTTCAGTCAAATTTGAAAGATACTTGCAAAAGCAATCGCCCCAACTGAAGCAAAGCCAAGTAACTATCAGACGTAACGACCAAACAATGTCTCAATACTTTTTGAACATATACGAAATGCAATGCGGGAATAATGGCTTACACAGACACGCACAGGTTCTCACACAGACGTTAACAGGAAATGTAAAAGCCAGACAAGCAGCTGGACTCTGGCTATGAATGACCCAAAGCTCTTCGCTCTCGCCCCTTTCTGATGCAGATGAAGTCCTAATGGATTTTGCAGATGCATTATTCTCCGTCTCCTGCGTTTTTTATTATGACAAAGGATAAAATGGTTTCTTTCAGGTGATTACGTAGATGGGGAAGTTCTTGGAGACCTTTGATTTGATTTTAATTTGCGTCGGGCTGCATACAGGGTCCTGTCCAACACAGGTTGTAGTGTACTAGCATATTGTGTTGTATTATTACATTTTACACCCCAGACTTTTTCTGCTCACCTTTACTTTAAAGCCCCCATTAGATATACACTGACTAAGATAAGAAATGTAATACATTTTAAGGTGTAAATACGACAATCTAGTCACAGTCAGACTCATTATTGCCCACCTTTATATATACTGGTGGTCCAACAGAACCAGACCAGCATAAGACCATCACTGGTCCATCACAGATGCTTGTCTTTTCAGGACAGCATAAATTAAAAGAAGAGATTCCTCCTAGAGGACATGACAGTGATGTGACTGGAGAAAGACAGATGTTCTGAGACGTGGGTCCAAGGCAAATGAGACACCCTTGCACACCTGTCAGCCTACCGAAATAAAGCACCTTGGATAAAGATGGAACAAGACGAACGAAACCACCTAGAAAGCTACGTAATGGCATTATTCAGGAAGTAAACAAGCACGGTAATGCTGCATGTGCTTTAAATCTTCACTGAGGTGGAGAGACCCAGCTGCTCTCGGTCCAGCATCTGAGCACAGACACCTTCCAGAAAAACTGTCAATGGTGACCAAGGGTGACAACCGGTCCTATATATAGGTATGCTGGAGAAGATTGCAGTGTGAGTTTTCAGCTCTGGTAGAAGGGTGAGAAAAAAAGAGAGGTGAGACGAACAGGGCGTGGTGCAGGCTGGAAAGAAAGATGGAGAGAATGCAGAACCGGAGAATGCACCACATGAAGATGAGATGACCGGAGATTGACACCAAAGCATTTAGTTTTTGGTTGCTTCACGGTGTGCAGCTAAACCGACAGAAAAACAATTAATGTCTTCAATGAGCCAACAAATGAAGATATTAATTCAGAACGACAGGAGCAAAGGGCAGCTGATCTGCTCTGCTTGTTCTGAGCACCTGAAGAGCGCTGCCAGAGAAGCCATTAACATCCATTCTTCATGAACTGTCTGTCTGCACACAACTGATTTTCCCCTTTGATGCTTTTCTTAAAAGCAATATGAAGTACACTCAGCAATACCATAGAATAGACATTTCTGGTTCCTAGAAAAACTAAAGAGAACAATTTCTTTCTTACCCAGTGGCGGATTGTGGCTTGTTTTCCGAGGGGCGCAAATTCAAAATATGTGTTCTTTGCGTCATGTGAACGTCATGCGTCTTGTCATAATAAGTGAGTCGAAGCGCTTTAGAATAAAAGAGACGCTCACGTTCACAAATTACTCGCAAGACATTAACTTAAAGGTCCTGTTTTTTTCTGTGTTTTTGAAGCTTTGATTGTGTTAACGATGCGCAATATAACGTGTTCATGTTTCACGAATAAAAACGCGGTATTTTTTACACAATTGACTTATCTGTATACCGCTGTTTTCACTCTCCGCAAAACAGGCTGATGTCTTCCATGTTCTGTGAAGTCCCTCCTTCAGAAATATGTAACGAGTTCTGATTCTGTAGTTTGTTTAGTGTGTTGTGATGCGATAGCAGCTTAGCTTGCCGTTAGCTGAGCTTGCCGTTAGCTTAGCTGGCGACTGACATATTCCTGTGGGCGGAGTTTAGTCAAAAAACTGTTCTAGTGACATCATTAAAGCAGGAAGTAGAGGGCTGTAGTCCAAACCGTCCGTTCACTGTAGGCTTTGAAAGGCGAATTCTGTTAACTCTTTCCCCGCCATTGACGAGTTATCTCGTCAATCTGCAATACCGCTATTATCCACCTAGTGGCGCTTTTCAGCAACTTATAAAACCTGGAAGTATTGCCCTAGGGCAAACAGCTGTATGTCCGTGTATGTTTTAAAGATCGCTCTGCATCTGATCTCTATCAAAAGTCCTTCACAAAAATGGAATTATCTCAGCTTTTTGCTCAAATTTTGGTGTTTTTGATGAAACCTACACATATTTGAGAGGTGATAAAAACAGAACACATGAAGGTGGGATGAAATGGATTTTTTTGTTTGAAAGCAGAGGGTCTGTTCTTTTCATATATTGTATGTTTATATAGGAGCATTTTCTGGAAAGCATTAAACTTTTGTGAAAATCATGAAAAATGCTGGCGGCGAAACAGTTAAAGAAAATATATCACCTGGCAGTGAACTTTGAGCATTTTACAGGTATTATTTATGCTATTATAGCAACATTACACACTAACTAGGGTTTAAAAAATGGGATTAGAAAAAACGTGACCTTTATAACTAAACTCTGATTAAACATGAGATTAAGCAAGTACCTGGCTACATACATGTTGTGACGAGCTTCGCATCGTGCGCCCTCGAAAAAGATGTCACCGCAAATACCGCTGTTCTTACACTTTACCATTACAAAAAACATTTCATGCAACAATTTTTCTGTAGATGCGACACAATCTCACAGCAATTTGTACACTCTAAAAAATTGGTGATAAATACCACTAAAAGCTTGTAATCATAGTGGAACCATTTTTAGTGCTATAAAGCACCTATTAAGAACCATACAGGGGTAATATTGCACCACTATAGCACCAGATATGGTTCTATATAGCACAATATGGTTCTACACAGGTGCTATATGGCACTTAAAATGGTTCCCCTATTATCACTTTTAGTGCTATTGTTTTTAGAGTTTACGAGCAAATTCGCAAATTTTGTACGATTTGCTTTCGCCCCAGTGAATGGGTGTAGGGGCGGGTTTTTTTTCTAATAATCATATGTTTTTTTAAGTTTCACTTTGTTTCGAAATCATACAAATTACCCAACTTGTAAAATACGTTTTCCTGTGAGATCAGATTGGTGGATCCTTATGGAAACATGCTCTTGAAGAACGTTTTGAGAACATTAAATTATGGTGCTACATGATGCCAATTTAACTTTTTATTATTTAGGCCAAGGGGGTTCGGCTGCTAAATAATTTATTTGAAGTACACATTAAGATTTAAGTAAATACAATACTGATAAAAATATTTTACAGAGGCCTTGTGTTATTATTACCTGTTTTTGGGTTCTCAGTTTTCTGATATACTGTACACTGTAAAAAAGGAAAAGTTGGATCAACTAAAAAAATTACTTTAATTGGTAACACCTACATTTTTTTTTTCAACTTAAAATTTCACTTTAGTTTCACTTTAGGTGAAAATTTTAAGCTGAATAAACTTTTTTTAGGTGTTACTAATTTAAGTTAAGTAACAAAGTTTTCACTTTTTACAGTGTCGTGTCGTGTAATGGTCACAAGACATGCAGATAAAATAAATAAAATATATATTTTTGTTAGTATATTTATTTATATTTTTATTTTAAAATTAGTTATTTACATTTTAGGATTTAATTGTAATTGAAAAAAGTAAATGAAAAATTTTCCCATCAACTCACTAACCCCCTGCAATTCCCCCTGTGAACCACGAGGCATCTCACCCCAGTTTGGGAAACCCTGCCAGCTAAGATGATCCATTTCTGGCAGTACGATTCCATAAAGATTTGTTCAGATGGTGTATTTCAACTAAAACTTAAATCGATGTTTTGCATACATTACAATATTCTAATTCATGCGTATATAATTTTACCATATCTCTGAAGAATTACTTGGCATTAACAGCGGCTTAATATACACGGACATTTAAAATGGACTAAAAGCTATTTAGAAACACAGTTTCCTCACAGCTGAGTTTACTCAGTAGAAGCCTTGTGAACGATATTATCCGCAGCATGCACAGATGCCAACAGAAAACTGCTCCTCTGGAGAGAGGAAACAACATTTACTCATTTGATCTTCTCTGCAGTACAAAGGTAAGACCATCTGCAATGCTAATCCAATTAGTAAACAAGCAGAACCCACACATACACACAGAAAAGCTCAGACTCATCAGGTCTGATTCAAAAACAACATGGTGTCACTTGGTGTCCAAAAGTAGGTCCGAATAATTAAATGAGGGAGGCAGGGTGTAGATTTCCACCAATCAGAATTCAAGGTCATTAGCATTAATGTAGAGGTTTCTCACCATCTGTCGGGATTGTTTACACTTGCCTGGGTAATTATCCCATAATTAGTGAAGAGATGTGGGCCGACGAACACCAAATGGAGAGATATATGAAAGAAGAAAGACTTTCTGACAGTGCTGAAATGAAACGCTACAGTACATCTAACTGGTGATCGGTAACAAATTGAAGGTTGGGCAAAAAGTGCATAAGAGCCAGATGTGGGTAGAGTAACCAAAACTTTACTCAAGTAAAAGTAATTATACGTTTAAAGAAATAATTACTTGAGTAGAAAGGTGCAGTTTTTTCCTGTTTTCAAAGTTTTGATTGTGTTTACGCTGTGCCATATAACACGTGTTAATTTTTTCAAGTATTTTAATTTTCTTTTATCTATATTTTCACTGTCCTAAAAACGAGCTGATGTCTTCCTTGTTCTATAAAATGCCTCCTTCAGAAAAACGTAACAAGTTTAGATTATGTGGCTGGTTCAGTGTGTTGTGATTCGACAGCAGCTTATGCTGCGTTCCAGGCAGGTTTTTAAACCCGTGAGTTACTACTTCAAAACCACGACTCACGACCCTATGCGTTCCAGGCAGCCTGTAACTCGTGTTTTTACAACCTTCTACCGGTGAAAGTGCACTGGAATGGCAGTCAAACCCGTGACTTCCCACCCGTGAACTCGTACTAGATCGATGTACTCCCAGTTCAGAGTCGTGAGTCGTGGTTTTGAAGTCGTAAGTTACGGGTTACAGGTTGCCTGGAACGCAGCATTAGCACAGATTGTCCGGAAAGGTCACGCCAGATTGAGGAAGCTGTCCTCAGCAAATGCCAAACAAAGGAATTTTAAAATAAAAGTCTCTTGATGGCATTTCGACAAAAACACTTTTTTTCGCACTCTTCCTTTTCTCTGTGGAAGCGCAACAAGTTCACGCCTTTTATTGTGGGTATTCCTGTAGGTTAGTAAACATTCACAATATTGTCATCATATACCTGGGAAGTAGAGAGCTGTAGTCTAAACCAGATGGTTCTGTTAAGTCCTTGAAAAGTGAATTCTGTTAAAGAAAATATATCACTCGGCATTGACCTTTATAATTTTGCAGGTATTATTTATGTTCTAACAGCAACATTACACAATAACGTAACTTTGAAAAATGGAATCACAAAAAACGGCACCTTTAATAAATACTTCAGTTAAAGTATGAATCAGTATGAAAAGACGACAAGAAGCTATTAGTTCTAAAATTATGAATCATTATTATAGGATTACCACTGTGAAAGATGTTTTAAAACACCCTTTATGTACTTGCACAATGAAATAAAGCTTATTTAAAAAATCTATTTATTCTGGCAATAAAATAAACCATTAGGCTAAGGGAAATGTGTAAGGCAATGCATAACATGTTCAGAAACTCAAGGGCTTTTATGCATTTTCTATTATGCTAATGCGTCTTGCTTCAGTAAGAGATGTGTAAAGCTCATACAGTAGGACGAGCTGACAGGGTTCAGCTTCCCAAGAGCCAAGGGGAACTATCCTCCATCAGTCTTTCTGCATCCTGAAAATGTCCCTCAAAGTCCCATAAACAAGAAGTACCTACTGAAAAGGGAAAGTGCTGGCATGCTTTGAGAGCATTAGCCTGGAGCCAAACATGCGGCGGAGAAAAGGGCTGCAAATCTGCTTACTAAAGCCAAGAAATCACAACAGCAAGGTGAGAAGCTGCTAAAAAATGTAACGTGAAATTACAGAGGGAAACGGGAAAAAAAGAGATGTGTAGAGAAGACAGGTAACCTTTAACATCCAGCTGTCCCCGCAGGGTGCAGACATTCACGCGTTTAAATGCCATCTACTGCACGCCAGCCGCTTAAATACAGTGCACAAACCATATGTTGACTTTGCTTTGAGGTGGAGCATCTGTCAAATTTCAATCACTCAAGAATATTTATAGTTTGTAAGTCTTGCTGTGTGGTTGTCATGAAATTTTTTTTTTCTTCAAAATGCTAACACGCTGCTCGCACATGCAACGGTTGCTGATGTTAAACAGTTGCAGTATTATAAAGGATAACGTGGCTTTATTTTTAATTGGGATTTTAGTACACCAACCTGAATTTTTTTTTACTCTTAAATATTATAAATCATCTAGTCTAAACTTTATGGGGTGGTTTCCCGGACAGGGATTAAACTAATCCTAGACTAAAATAAATGTAAGAGCTGTCCAAACTGAAAACAACTTGCACTGACATATCTTAAAATACATAATCTTAAATAAAATTCACACAAGTAATGTTTTTAGTAAGACATGTTTGTTAAAACTAGTTATATTACCCAATTAAACTAAGCCCTAGTCTTGGTTTAACCTAATCCCTGTCCGGGAAACCACCCCTATATTGCAGGGATTTGGGGATTATATGTGGGAAAACTTCCACATAAAACTACAACACACCTTGCTTCAGTCATGCATTGACTGTACAACAGACCTGGGGTCTCATTTATAAAGCGTGCATATGCACAAAACTGTCTGGAAACGTACGCACGCCAGGTTGTGATCTATAAAAAACAAACTTGACAGGAAAATGGGCTTGCACGAGGATAATTCATCTACGCACACTTGCAGGTGATCTGCAATTTAGGGAACATTGCTTTGTTTTATAAGTCTTAATATTTTTAGCAGTATGCCATTTTTGGCTTTTGTTCGTACGTAGACTTTTAGTAGGGATCCTACGCACAATTATATAAATGAGACCCCAGGCCCATCGTCAGGGTGGGGCATTGGCTTTCATTGATCATGCACCCTGCCTTTAAATCTAATAATATCAAACATAATAATATCAAACAAAATTATATTTATAGTAAAACATCCACAACATGAAAACAAAATGCGAGGGCCTGCAGCAGACTCAAATCTTGAAGAATATTTGTGTGTTTTAGACTTTGATTCTTTTTTCCTACGTTTTTGCAAACCATCATTTCTTTTTTCACAAAAATGATTCAGTCACCCCCAGCTGGTATCAGAACTTCAAAGATTCCACCACCCGCTCAATCAATTAAAATTAATTGAAGACGGGTTTCCTGATGTGAGGGAATGGCATTTTCCATTGAAGTTACAGGTTTTATTTATTTATTTAGCTATTTTTTGGTCTTCAAAAACCAATCAACATGATATTAAAGTGGAAAGGCCAACCTTTTTCATCTCAGTTATTAGTCAACAATGATGCGAATACACTCCATTTCAGATTTACATACTGTATCACATAAGTCCTTAGCTGTTATAGCCCCTCCTTCCATAATAGCCCCCTATACCATCATGATTCCCTACATTAGTTCACTAATATAGTCCCCTTGAATGCATGAATACAAACGAGTGAGTAAATTCAGACACAACGCGCCGGAAAAGATCTTGTGTCGAGACGTGGGGGTTCATTTGGCACGTGCCTCACAGTGAAGGGGTAGCAGTGCATTATGGGATTGAATAAGTGCACTCAACATCATACATACACACATCATGTGACACACTGTAGCTAGTGAGCCGTTTACTTTTATGATGCAATTTAACACAAGGTTAACAACTGTTTTCTTTATGTATTTACAGTTGAATAAAGCCACGTTATAGCTTTCCAACATTTTTAAATATGACAACACCTCTCCTTCTTCTTCGTTGTGAGACTCCTCTCTGGGTGGCTCATAGTAAAGTGTCCATTGAATGACTTCAAATTCTTGCCGGAAGTAGTCATCTGGGTACTTTTTTGCCAACTTTTTTGTATTCATATAATATCAGACATACTACTTTTTGCAGATTTCGGCGCTATGATTCTGTTGCTTTTCACAGTCAGTCAGGGACAACGTTTTAACTCTTTCGCTGCCATTAACGAGTTATTTACCTGCCAAATATGCCTTTTTGATGAATTTCTATTTAAAGATGTAATACCGCTTTGATCCACTGGAGGCCAAACCGAATTTATCAAAAACTTTAGCAAAAAATGATTTAACAAATTTATGTTTGATACTCGTTCTGAGTCTCTAATATAAAATCCTTTAAAAAAAGCTTTTTGCTCAAAATGTTGTATTTTTGAAGAGAAATATCCATGTTTCAGTGGTTAAATTAAGTGGAAAAAGTATATATGTATTGAAACTTTTTTTCCCGTTTTGTTTGTTTGTTTACACTGAAAAAAAAACGATTCATTGAATTTACTCAATTTTTTAAGGTAAGTGGTGAAAGCAAATTAATTTAAGTAACATAAATATTTTGACTGAAATTTTATTATAAGCTACATTTATATTGGTAATATGTAAGCATTAAGGTACAATATATAATTAAAAATATAAACATATATAAAATAAAATAACAGATCCTCTGCTTTCAAAACAAATAATTCACTGAAAAAAAATGATTCAATTTCATTATTCAATAAATTTAATACATTTTTTTAAGGTAAGTGGTTGCAATACATTTATTTAAGCTACATTTAAACAAAAAAATTAGTAAAGTAAAATAAATATATAAAACTTTTGTTTAAATGTAGCTTAAATAAATGTATTGCAACCACTTACCTTAAAAAAATTTATTAAATTTATTGAATCATGAAATTGAATCATTTTTTTTCAGTGAATTATTTGTTTTGAAAGCAGAGGATCTGTTATTTTATTTTATATATGTTTATATTTTTTTATTATATATTGTACCTTAATGCTTACATATTACCAATATAAATGTAGCTTATAATACAATTTCAGTCAAAATATTTATGTTACTTAAATTAATTTGCTTTCACTGCACTCTTAACAAATCAACATGACATTTAAATTAATTTAATGTAAAAACATTGCTTGTTTTTTCTGAATAATTCATTTTGTTTATTTTATTACTAGCGACTGTATATCACAATGTTAAAGTATCATTCAGCAGGTTTTCATTCATCCATCTACATCGATTACTCCGGCAGATGACAGTCGTGTTTGTTAGCCAAGACACTGGTCTCTATATTAAGTGATTCAGATAAAAATAGGACTTCAGAGACAACTCATACATGACGTCCTTTCTTTAAAACGTACAGATAATGGCAACAAAGACCACTTCACTTTTTTCATAATGTCAGATGTGTCTTTCAAAAAGCCCTGGGGCAAAGACATACAAACAATTTTGGTCACTTGGTCCTCATGTCGGCGAGACTTCAGGATGGTTTTTGTTATTTTTAGCATGCCACTTACTCAGCTGCATGGGAATGATGCTTTCTCCTGTGCCGCTAGTCAAACGTTCCTGTGAGAAATCTTTGCTAATCTAGTCCCGTTTAAAAGCCGCAATTACAGGATCCACACGATTTAATTATGCCAGTGTGGAAGCACAGCATATACGTTCCCTCCCTGTGGATAATCCGTGTGTGGAGAGATCAAAGCGAACACACACACACACACACACACACACACACACACACACACACACACACACACACACACACACACACACACACACACACACACACACACACACACACACATAACAGGAAGCTACATTCAGCCATCATGAGCTGGATATTAAAGCTGGGTTACAAGAAAGCAAAGACAACACTGAGAAGTAAATGAGCATAATTATGACTATGCGATCATGAAAATGTAAAAATAACATCATTTGATTTAAATGTGACCTCCTTCCATGACACAACGCAAATACGGAATAATTCGCCCCCTGATGCTAATAACAACGTTAATAATTGAAGCGGCTTTCTGATGATGTCTTTAATAATTGCGATGAATTAAATGTAACCGAGCGCCATTTGCAGCGGTCATTGTCCATTTAACCAAGTTAATCGTGTTTGTAGCAGAAGAGATGAAGTCCAACCTGGCATAACGTAATTTCTGCATTAGCAGCCAGATGAGAATGCACATGCATTTCAAATAAATGCAAAGCTGTGGCGCTGCTTGAATGGATGATTAAACATAAAGAATAATCATCACATGTAAATAATGTCTCTAGTGTGATGGAAAGAGCCAAAGGTTGGCCGCCCAAACATGTGAAAATCAAAGAAGGCAAAACTATAGATGTCGTTAGTTCATCAAACTGGAGAGATGTTTACTCACTGTTTATATGCGTCAAAGTGCAGAGGTTGTACGCATGCATGTTCAGAGATTTTGCCCAAGGCATGAGCAGATTTAATGCATAAAGTCAACTGTAGATCTAATTATAAGATTTATAAAGTTAAATATGAAAAGTTTGGTTCCAAAAAGCGTTTAATGCCATTTAAAAAAATCAGCATCGTACCAGGTCAGTATTAAAAAGTAAATTCTTAATTGTACCCAAAATCCAATATTCGCCATGTTATTTTGTCATCTTTTCTCCCTTTTTTCTCAAAACGCAATAAACGCCAGTCCTCTTTTTCTGCAGAAAGCAATAAGTCCGCTCAACAAATCACAGCCCTCCCTTCCATGCGCTGTAAACAACAATGGCGGCGCGTTGAATACACAGAATCCTAGTTTTCCTCATCTACTTTCTACTTCGTGATCAACAAACAAACAAAAACAAAATAATACTTTTGATGGCATTGATAAACCTGTGGTGGTTTACTGTGGCGGGGAAGAAACGTTAGCAGTGTTGGGAACGTTACTTAAAAAAAGTAATTAGTTATAGTTACTCACTACTTGTTCCAAAAAGTAACTGAGTTAGTAACTGAATTACTCTATAATAAAAGTAACTCGTTACCAGGGAAAGTAACTATTTGCGTTACGGTTAAAAAAAAAGTTGCTATATGTCAAAGAATTTGTATTTTTGTTTAGCAGTTTTCACATGTCAGTTGAAATGAGTAGAACAGACAGGTGTTCATACATAACTTTCCATATTTATTGCACGTCAACAGACAGCAAGAGTTTTATCCTACACTTCAAGTATTATCTTTGTGAGAAAAGTAAACAAGTTACACCATATAAAGTGCATTTAACTTCAGCAAACTAAATTAAATCAAACTCTCTCAACCTGAGACAACTGGTCAAGTAAACAACCTGTACTTCCAAGTGTTTTGTTCACAAAAAGTTAACTTTTAAACAACAAAAAGTGTGTTTGCTCTGTAGTCGTATTCTTAATTAAATAAATCAAACTCCAAATGTCAGACAACTGGTCTGGTAGACATTCTGTACTTCAGGTATTTTCTTCAAAAGTAAACAGTTAAATAATATACAGTAAAGTGTGTTTGCAATAACTGTAGCAAATTAAATAAATCAAACTAACAACCTGAAATAAATAGTCTGGAAGACATAGGCTGCTGTATTTCGTTTTCTTCATTAAAAAAGTAAACAGTTTAACAATATGATTCATTAAATTAGAGTTGCTTACAACGGATGTCGACAAAGTCTTCGCTCCCGGACATAATGTACACATTACATGCACATTTATGCCAACTTTTCATCGCATTGCTCCTCCTGACTCGCCATATCTCTTCTGCTACCGCGAATCTCTGCTGTTGCGTGTGTGTGGGTAAATTCCAAATGCCGTTTGTGCGCCCTTGAAGGGCACTTCGTGAAGGGGATGTAAAATCCAAATAAACAGAAAAAGACGCTGTATTTTATCACCAAGTGTATTTTAATTAGCCACACTATCAGACAACATTGCGCAACTTTCTCTAGAGTTTATACATCAAGAGATTTGATTTTCGAAGGGAATAGGGCATAGTGATCATCACTTTCGGTTGGAATTCGCCCTGTGTGTGTGTCGCCGCAGGCGCGTGCGCTGGCATATGTATAACAACACTGGCTCTGATTGGCTACCATGAAACACATTACTCTGCCTTAGCCAATCATAATCGCTTATCTCGTTATTAACCTACCTCCTCACTAGCTATGTGAGCCAGGGTTGCGTTTGCATCACACAGTTTATCAAGTCATAGTAACGCACCGCATTTAACGTCCGGTAACGTTAACGGCGTTGTAACGGCAGGAAAAGTAATTAATTAGATTAGCCCGTTACTGAAAAATGAACGTCGTTACGTAACGCCGTTATTTTAAACGGCGTTATTCCAAACACTGAACGTTAGCCATCAAAATCAAATAATTTACGCGAGAGGCACTCGGGAGACAGTAAAATGCCGGCTGTTGCTTATTCTCCCAACAGCATCAAGCTTCTGTCATGCAAACACATTTACCCCCGAGGATCTTATAAAAACTTTCCATTATTTTACTCAAAGTCAATGAAAATCGAGCAGGACCAAAAACATTTTACAGCTGATCGCTGTCAAAAAAGTTCAGTGATGACGTCCCAAGGATGACAACTGCTATTACGTTGTTCTTAATACGACAAAGTAAGTGTTTTGACTAATGCATTAATGTTCATTTTTTTAGTCAGTGTATACCACTATATACAATAGATATATAATGGAAAACATGAATCCACATTTATATATTAATTTAATATATTTATAGCATTTTGAAAAAAAAAAACATGGATTTATTGCATTTTGCAAAAAAATCAGTTTTTATAATAAATCTTTGAAAATCAAATTCTGAAAGTGGGAAGTTGTGAAATTGTGAAAGTTTGTAACAGAAAATAGTGGTTTTCATCTTGTCACTTTCTTGGTATAGAAAACATATTTTTACCGAAATTAGTCAAAATGGATTTATTGCGTTTGGAACCAAACTCTTCATATGACATATAAATAATTAATTTCACTCTGATATTAAATATTTGAATATCTGACAGTCAATATTTGTCCCAGCAACCAATTTTCTACCTTTCCAGCGTAGACTTTTGTGTTACTCCATGGTTTCCTCCTCCTGCAAAATTACCCCCTTTGGGGTCACACAAAAGATTTGGAAAGTCTCAAAATTGTTTAAAAATATAATTACATGCACACTATAGTATCCCGGGTAGACCGTTCCATTTCCATTTGCGTCACCTCTCCATTTAACGTTTGTGTAACACAAAACCGTAGTCCAAAAATAAAGAAATAAATGGGTCGGCCTACTGCTCACAATTGGCTACATTTGCATATGTATTACAGTAAGTATAAGCAAATTTGTGCATGTACCATCCATTGTACCCAGAACAAGAGAAAGACGTGCACCGCATTAAAATCGAATTTCGATGTCCTTTCCTGAAGATCCGAACAGCCTGAGATGACAGATGCCTACCGCTCTCACACCTTTGGTCACTTAGACCTATTTCAGTATGACCCTCTGACATCCACCATCATTTTCTTTCCCCCCTTTGGTAGGCTTTTCAGTTATACCCTAATGATGTGTAGTTTTTTACTCCTTAACTAGACCAAAAGTCCTTAGGTGTCACAGACGCATAGAACATTTTTCACTCGTACCTCTTAGATTTTTTCATCCAAATATCTCTACTATGTCTCCTGTCTCTTGATGGCTTATCTGAAGCTATTTTCAGCATCAGTTTCGATCTCAGTGGCCCTGTGAGAGCTCTTACAGACAAACCACAGATGCAAGGAAATGTGATCTGGTATGGGGGAAAGCACACACAGACACACTTGGACAAACACAGACTTAAAGATATAGAGCGTATACAGACCAAAATAAACAGAGAAAGATGCTGGAGGATAATGCTCATTTAACGCAGTGTTAAAACAAAAACAGCTTCTACATCTAAAGCTTAGATGAATGACAATATTGTGACTGTTCAATAATTATTCTGCTCACTTTTGTAATGTCAACAGTATCACATGCAACATGTCACCGTGTTGTTTTCTTAGTATTTGTGTGTATAACAGTGGTGTATATCGCATTATGTCTTTGTCTATAGTCAAAAGCAAGAGCATTTTTTTCATCGAACTTTGTCAACACTGTTGCTCAATCCTTTTAAAGGGACACTCCACTTTTTTTGATAATATGCTAATTTTCTAGCTCCCCTAGAGTTAAATATTTGATTTTTACTGTTTTGGACTCCATTCAGCTGATCTCCGGAACCACTTTTAGCATAGCTTAGCATCTCTATTGAATCTGATTAGACCATTAGCATTCCGCTCAAAAATAACTAAAGTGTTTCAATATTTTTTTTTTTAAACGTGACTCTTCTACGGAGCCCGCGAGGGGACATGGTGGTGGATAATATTTGGGATGAGAGGGAATTTTTTTTATAGCTTTTGCGTTCTCCCAAGAAGCTTTTTGCGTTCTCTCGCAAAACTTTTGCTTTCCCCTGAGAAACTTTGCGTTCTCTCGCAAAACTGTTGCGTCCCCCTGAGAAACTTTTTGTGTTCCCCAAGAAACTTTTTGCGTTCGCTCGCAAAAAGAGCCTACGTTTTCGCGAGAGACCACAGCGCTTCACAGCGTCACCTGAGGCAGTTCATTAGGCAATGGCATCATTGATGCCAGCTGTTTGTAGATATGATATATAACTACTATTAAAGAATTATATCGTATTTCTTTGTATTTAAGTCCAAGTTTAAAATAACACTCTATAAACCGCTCCATTGTGAATGCATTGAGCTGTCTGAACCATTGCTGACGGGAGATAAAGCGAACGCAAAAGGTTTTTTCGGGGTAACGCAAAAAGTTTCTCAGGGGGAAGCAAAAGTTTTCTCGGGGAACGCAAAAGTTTTGCGAGAGAACGCAAAAAGCTTCTCGGGGGAACGCAAAAGCTGTTAAATTTTTTTTCCTCTCATCCCAAATGTTGTCCACCACCATGTCCCCTAAAGGGCTCTGTACTCTTCTGTAGTTACATCGTGTACTCAGACCGGCGGAAAATTAAAAGTTGTGATTTTCTAGGCAGATATGGCTAGGAACTATACTCTCATTTCGGTGTAATAATCAAGGACTTTGCTGCCGTAACATGGCTGCAGGAGGCACAATGACATTACGTAGTGCCCGGAAATAGTCCCCTGCTATTGAAAGATACTAAGGGTTATTTTTGCGCTCTTTGGTTGTTTTTGAGTGCGATGCTAATGGTCTAATCAGATTCAATGGATTATGCTAAGCTATGCTAAAAGTAGTACCGCCAGAACCGAAGATCAGCTGAATGGATTTGAAAATGGTAAGAATCAAATGTTTATCTCTAGGGGAGCTGGAAATTTAGCATATTTTCAAAAAAGGGCCTATTTATACTATTAGGAACAGATTTTTATACATTTGATACCAGTATGTACCTCTGTGAGATATGAACTCTTTAAGTCCAAAGCTGTACTTTTTGAAAGGGTATTGCCCAGTGACAGCTGGGACACATATTTTGACAATTTTTTTCTGACAGTGCACGTGTATATTTGACAATAAATGACATTTTATAGATCCTATGAAACCACCTGACTGTTTTTCTTGTGTCAGCACATTTGTAAGTGCTTACCAATTTGAGAAAGGAATTCTGTATTTTAAATCAATTTTGCACAAGTTCAGTTATATAGCATCATATAAATGGACTCAATCATTATAATGTGTATTCACAAAACTACATTTAGTATTTCTACTTTTCTAAGTGTCCCACTTTGGCTTTAAACTGAATGCCGGCATTGTTTCATTTCAAGTACTAGGCTAGGGACTTAGTAAATAAACAATGCAATATGCTGTCGATTAAGCTTAACTTGTATTGAACCCGGAACATTCCTATATGCCTATTTAGCAGTGCTCCATTTTCACATAATTGATGATAAAATAACTTCAGAGTCTCGATGGACAATACTGTAGCTCGAAATGGAAACACCACTGACTTTAGAAATGCTTAAGCAAAATCACTGCCAAGCTGCACCGATCCAGACTGTGCATCTCACGTTCCCTAATTCAGTCTGCCTCTCTTTCTTAATATCGTTGCGGTTAGATGTGAAACCGTGTGCACCCTCTGGAACTTTACAGTTTATCCAGAAGCAACTCCATCAAGAAACACAAACAAGACGAGGCGAAGCTGTACTTCCTGGAAATAAAACCTTATAACAGAATACTGGACAATATTGCTTTATTCCCCAGACAGAATGGCAAATCCCTTTTTCATTTTTGAGAAAATCTGACCGTAACCACACCATCTGTTACATGAACACAAAATCATCGACTGGTGTAATTATCTCAATGTCTCTCAGTCCGAAATCCTCCAAAAATTTTCAAATAAGTCATAATTTACTCAGACCCGTATCTTTCCAAACCAGCATCACTTTATTTTCCCCGTGGAGCACAAAGGGAGAAATTTGGAATAATGCTGCTCATACTTTTTCATACAATAAAAGCAAACGATCACCAAGGCTGACAAGATTCATTAAAGCACCATAAAAGTAGCTTATTTATAGTCCACAATTTCTAAAGCCATGAGACAGCTTTATGTAAGTTTATGTTATTCACTAATGATCTACCATCCAAAACTACTATCATTATAACCGAAATGAACATAGTGTAAGCGCACGTTTTCACGTATTTAAGTGGTTTTCAAAGTCTCTTAGTATCCCAGCTGCTACTATTGTAATAAATTTCACTGCAATCTCTCCAACTGTCCATTGTAGATACACATAGTTTATTTTGCTTGTTTATTATGGTGAAACATTGCTTTGCTTTACAAAGCAGCTTAAAGGGATAGTTCACCCAAAAATAAAAATGATGTCATCATTTACTCACCCTGATGTTGTTCTAAACCTGTATAAGTTTCTTTATTCTGATGAACACAAAAGAAGATATTCGGTAACCACACAGTCGATGGTACCCATTTATGTCATTTTTTCATTTCAATTAATCCATAGGTCTGAAGAACGAGTACTCGATTAACTGGGGGCGGGGAAATCAAACGGTGGGGCATATACGTCATGGTGAAAATGAAAATATTTGTATTAAAAACACTCCCTTTGTGGATGTGCACCATAAACAGCGCACTTTTAAACACGTCCAGTCAAAGGACAAGCTTCATAACATTAAGCAGCTTTAAGTCTTTTGCTATTATTTTAGCGATTAGCTGTGTCGTGTCATTCTCTCACCTGTTCTGTGTCAAGATGTATTGTTTATGCTCGTATGGCTCTTTGGTATCTCTTAACATTTAAAATATGAGACGATAACCCATTGAACTTTTGACGCCACTGTACATTTTGCACCTGACTGACTGTATTTCCGAAAACCACGGCATCCTTTTAAACCATAGTGCCTCAGTAATGTAAGGTGTGGCCGGTGTCATGAGCAATTCGGTCCCCCCTAGCAATTCGGTCTCCCCTAGGACCCCGCGTGATTCCATTGGCTGAAAAAACTCCTCATGGGTAGTTTTCTTAGCGCCTTATTACAATTCCTACAAAATCGCGTTATGATTTATGTAGTTAGAACTTTGTTAAAATTACAATTGATGTCTTTTAAATGATATGTTTCATATAGTAGTATATAAATGAGGCTATAGGTGGGAGATCTACACATTGCTTGTGTCATTTTATTATTTAGATATTATATACTGTACCATTTCCACTTTTTACTGTCTACTTATACAATTACTTACTCGTTAATTACTTATATAAAACATGATTACTACATAGTTGAGTCACACATTTAAATTATAATTATAAGCCATGATTACTACACTTTTACTATTAAAAATATATATTCCGTAAGGTATGTTAATAATTTACAAAAAAAATAAAGTATTGTTTTTTTAAAGCAGATGATGACACAAAAGTACTGACGTGTCTGCAACATGAATATTAGTTTATTATATTATTTTTTTGTAAACTTTTATTTTTTTTAAATGTTATGCTTCTATTTTGTACAACATAATTAACTTGCTAGACCGCGTATGCAGACGAGATATCGCAATGACAAATTATTGAGCAGGCATTAGTGCTAGGTACCAATCAGGGTCCTAGGGGAGACCGAATTGCTCGGGGAGACCGAATTGCTCATGACACCGGCTTCACGGGATCAGCGAGCTGCCGTGCATTGCACGGAACGTGGGGTTGCTGTGGCGCGCGTGCGCATAATTATCTATTTGTTTTTTAATCATGCATGGTCAAGTTACTGATGTCATAAGCCGGTCTGCGTAGCTCGACACGACGTCAAACACGCATTTCCAGACCCAGTCTTTACTACCACATGCGCTTGTAATGCTAACCAGACAAATGCTGCCATATCCACAAAAAATAAAATAATAATAAACCCACATGATCATCATTTTCGTGATCGATCATCAATGCCATGTTCGAGTACTCGTGCCCATCCCTATTCCATAGTATTTGTTTTTCCTAATGGCTACCGTCAACTGCGTGCTTACAATTAAAAGTCCACTTCAAAATCATCCAATATATTTAAAACCATACAGCTTGTATTTTTTCCTAATGTGCATTACATGAAAGAAGATTTCCATTCTCTCCGGGGTGAATGAGAATCTGGGTGATCTCACATCAAGGCTGAATCTGATCGATTACATCGTCGCAAAGAAAAAATCAAAGCAAACAGAAAATGATGGAATAAATGGAAATCCAGGCTATGATTGTGTAGTGTTCAAGCTAAAACCAGCCAGCTTAATAGCCTGAGATAAAGAGGAACACAAAAGAATAAATAAAAAGTTAAATCCGCAAAATGGCCTAGTCGATAATGCTCCAGAAGACATAATGGTAACATGATCAAAGAGAGGTCGTCAATCAAACAACATTGCTTTCTACAGAACAGGGTAAATAATGGAAGGGCCGGACCATTTCTTACTTCAAAAGGCCTTTTTTGACTTTTCATACATAATCATCCCGATCCTGCGTTTCCCAGAGGAGCACCGTCTGCGTAGCGATTCACAACCGGATGTCAAGTACTCTAGATTTCAAACAAATGGATAGACCGCCTACCTTACCATACACCCACCATTAATGTCAGATCTAGTTTTATTAAAGGCAAGAAAAACAGTAATTTGTTCTAACCCATGCATTACAACACTCATCTTCCTGATGTTTCCATTCCTGACAAAAGATGTAAAGCTGTAAGACGGGATGTAAGGTGCTTTGCATGCGCAGCTGGAGCGCGTCTACTCTCGGGAGAATACATCACATTCAACTGTCAAAAGTCAGACGGATTTTAACATCACAAGTTCCACAAAAAGCATGAACGAATGAAATACAAGTTTAGGGAAAAATCAGCCACCATTAAAAGCGATATCCGTATGTCACCTCTGTGGGCCAATTGGTAGAGAATTTCGTAAGCAGCGCAAAAGTTCATGGGTTCAATCGCAGTTAACATAATTCAATCTGAAGAAAAGCATCTGCTAAATATAAAAATGTAAATGTAATGTAAAATAAAACGGCTTCCTTTATGATACTGACACCATTAACTCAATTTAAGCACATGTCAAAAGTACATCTCTTTAGATGTATAGCTTCTTTTAAGCACCACTAACCAAACGTGGCTGCTGGTCCATGAGCTGTCTTGTGTCCCACATCCCTAATAATTCTCAGTATCGGTATGCAACAAGCCACGGCGGGCGGCCACGTCTATTTAGGGCTGTATATCTGACAGTTAGAAGTGGAGCAGGCAGTGCAAGGAGACTCT
The DNA here is from genome assembly GCF_030506205.2 of Paramisgurnus dabryanus. NCBI lineage: Eukaryota > Metazoa > Chordata > Actinopteri > Cypriniformes > Cobitidae > Paramisgurnus > Paramisgurnus dabryanus. Next base: position 44,653,326 of record NC_133337.1, on the reverse strand, counting down.
TTCTTTTATTGCCTTCAAATAAACACGGGACGGACCTACTGGGACAGCACGAGCTCGGCCCTGTAGGATCCGACCGGAAAAGAGTGAGAGAGAAATGAAAGAGATTAAACATTGTCTTTGCCCACAGCACTTAAGAACGGGGGCAGATTCTGCTGCTCTTTGTTGTGCAATCAAAGGTGAATGCGAGAGCGGATACAAAAGAATATTTATCCAGCTTATTCTTCCTAAGATGGCATGAATATGCAACAAAGTTCAGTCGAAAAGGCCAACGTTAATTTTAGCATCTTAAGCTAATGCAAACATATCTTTTAGGGATTTCAGCAACAATTATTTCTTTTGAAACCGAGGCTAAAATAAAACAAGAATTGCCCAGGCTGTTTTAGAGATTCCCTTAGTACTAAAAGCTATGTAAAATAATGAATTACACATTTTTATTTACAGAGAAATTACTCTGGTGTTGCACAGTTTGGTGCAGCAGGAAAATATAATTGCAAGCTATTAAAAAATAATAAAAAAATAAATAAAATAAAGGTGATGCCATAAAAATTTTTTTTTGGTTTCTAACATTAAGAATCATTCAGTCAAAGATTTAAAAAAAAAAACTTTTTTCGGCTTATCAGATGTTAAAGGTTCTTTAAGTAACCATTTTTTTTAAATGGTTCTTCAATGGCATCGTGAAGCACTATTTATTTTAAAGAGTGTAAGCCTCATTGCCATAGAGATTATTGAACTTTATTACAATATATGGCCCACAGTGGGTGTGCTTGACAGACAGATTGAGGGAAAAAAAAGAGATATTGAAGCAGAGAAAATAAGTAAAAGAAAACTAACTAAAACATTTGTATAATTGCTGCATAATTCTTACTAATAGTTTTCTTGCCCTTGTAGACGTAGAGGATTAGATAGACACGGTAAAAATAGGTATTCAAAAATATTTAATTTGTCTCCAAAACAACTAACCCTAAGTTGATAACATCTTTGAAAAGTTACGGTATCCAAAATACTCGCATAACTTTTAAAAATAACTTGACATAATTTTGACTTTGAATATCACTTTTACTGTAATTCATGCTGATAAAAAGGCAGTTTTTTACTGTACACTGTCAGAAAAAAGGTTTAAAACTGTACATTTTCTGTCGCTTGGTGGTACCCTAACACAGTGGTTGTCATGCTGGGGGTCGCCAAATGGTGCAAGTGGTGCACATTTTATAAAATACATTAATTTATTTTGTATAATTAAACCTCAGAACAATAAGGCTACTAACCAACAGCACTACATTACATATAATTTAATGTTTTGTTTAATTAAAATGTTAAGGGGATAGCTCACCCAAAAATAAAACTAATTTCATTAATGACTCACCTTCATGTTGGTCCAAACTCATAAGACCTCCGTTCATCCGAAGCATTGAAAATACATTTTGGTTAAAAAATAACAAAAATTACGGCTTTATTCAGCATTGTCTTCTCCTCCGGGTCTGTTGTGCCCCGCGTGCACGACACTGCAAGGACGCCGGTAACGTACAACGCTGCTGACGTGTTATCCTCAGACATGTTTGCGAAGATTTTGTTTTTCAAACTTACAGCGTGCGTCTACCTCATACTGTAAATGAAGCTCGGAGGCAAAAATAAAATTAAAGCTGGGGCGCACCAGATAACACGTCAGCACCGTCCATGAACAGTATACCGTACATAGATTTTCAATTGAGGGTCAGAAAGCTCTCCTACTAAATCTAAAACATCTTAAACTGTGTTACAAAGATGAACAGAGGTCTTACTAGTTTGGAACGACATGAGCATACACTGTCAGAAAAAAAGGTACAAAGTTGTTTCTTTGTCGCTAGGGTGGTACCCTAAAAGGTACCTTTTTGTACCTTTATGGGTATAAAACACATTGAAATGTTGTACCTTATGGGGTACAATATTACACTCTAAGGACCTTTTGTGTACCTTAAGGAACAATTTTGTAACAGTTAAATTTTAGGGATACAAAACAGTTAACTGTACATTTAAAGGTACAAAATAGATCCTTAAGGAACAGTAATGTACCTCAAAAGGTACAACATTGTATTATGTTTATATACCTGTAAAGGTACAAAACAGTACCTTGGGGTACCACCCCAGCGACAAAAAAGGTACAGTTTTGAACCTTTTTTTCTGACAGCGTAATCCCTTTGAATTATTTATGTCAAACCTTTGTTTTGGGGGGCACAAAGGGATGCACCGTACAGAAGGGGTGGGGTGGGGGGGGCACACGCTGAAAAAGTTTGAGAACCACTTCCTTTACTTTCAGTTTTTTACCTGTACAGGTATACAAAACTTTATACAATGTTGTACCTTTTTGGGTATATTGTACCTTACAGTCGTACTGTGTACCTTTAAATGTGCAGTTAAATGTTTTGTACCCCTAACATTTAAATGGTATAAAATGGTGCACAATAGGTCCTTGGGGTATAGTATTGTACATTTCAATGTGTTGTATAACCATAAATGACCCTTTAACCTCCTAAGACATACGTGGACATCACATTTTTGTTGTTTGCACCATAATACTTAATTATGTGTAACAGGAACCTGTTTTACACAAACGTGGAGGTAACGCTTTAGATTACAGCCCGGAAAGTACTGGGTAAGTACAGGGAATTTACAGCGTATGTTTCTGTAATTATAGTTTACTTATGAAGTATGTACGTGTAATTATAAGGGAACAATTTATAATATTTGGGGAATAAAAGGGTAACAACCAGGTAAAATACAAATAATATATGCAGTAAAGTACTGTGTAAGTACAGCGAATTTACAGCATACATTTCTGTAATTATAGTGTACTTATAAAGTAAATACGTGTAATTTTAAGGGAACAATTTATAATATTTTCGGAACAAAGGGGTAACAAGTGCCACTTTAATTTACAGCCCGCAGATGTTGTATTTACTCTTTAACTACGTGAAACAAGGGGGTAACAAGTGTCACTTTAATTTACAGCCCGCAGATGTTGTATTTACTCTGTAACTACGTGAAACAAGGGGGTAACAAGTGCCACTTTAATTTACAGCCCGCAGATGTTGTATTTACTCTGTAACTACGTGAAACAAGGGGGTAACAAGTGCCACTTTAATTTACAGCCCGCAGATGTTGTATTTACTCTGTAACTACGTGAAACAAGGGGGTAACAAGTGCCACTTTAATTTACAGCCCGCAGATTCTGTACTTACTCCTACTACGTGAAACAAGGGGGTAAAAATTTTTGACTTAGACTATAACAACACAAAACAATAGTATATTTACACAGTAACTACAGAAAATTCACTCTTAGAAAGGATGTGTTAATTTTTTACACATCTTTGTGTGTTAAGGTTTTAAAACATTATGTGTAATTTAAACACATTATGTGTCATTTTGTGTTGATTTTGTGTTAAAATATCACACAAGTTGTGTTAAAAGTAACACAAAATGTGTTGTTTCCATAATAACACAGAGATGGGTGGATTCTTGGACAACGCATTTAGTGTGTCGTCCCAGAATCAACACTAATGTGTTGTTTTTAACACATTCGTTCTAAGAATGTAGTTCTAGTTTTGCTTGCTTTGTTTTCACCATAGTTGCCTTGCCTATTTTTTATTTTGCTTGATGACCCAACAAATTCCTGTACTCTTTTTCTTTCTTAAGGTAAGTAACCTTTATTGAAAATTCTAAATAAATTGTATTGCATAGCATAAACACATTAACTGAATTTCAAGTTTTATTGTTTAGTAATCTAAAATACTTACTGCATATATTATTTGTATTTTTCCTGGTTGTTACCCCTTTGTTCCCAAAATATTATAAATTGTTCCCTTATAATTACACGTAGGTACTTCATAAGTTTACTATAATTACAGAAACATATGCTGTAAATTCGCTGTACTTATGCAGTACTTTACTGCATATATTATTTGTAATTTTCCTGGTTGTTACCCCTTTATTCCCCAAATATTATAAATTGTTCCCTTATAATTACACGTACGTACTTTATAAGTAAACTATAATTACAGAAACAACCGCTGTAAATTCGCTGTACTTACGCAGTACTTTCCGGGCTGTAATCTAAAGCGTTACCAACGTGGACAATTACACTGCTTCATGTTCAATGTCCTAACCCCAAATAGCTGGAAGAAATCTAAAATGCAAGCCAAACCAAAGCTCGAGTGTAAAGGGTACATACCCAGTGACAGAAAATTTACAGTTTTAAACAGTAACTGATTTTTTCTGACAGTAACAGTCATTTCATTAGCTGACAAATGAGTCTAATATCATTGAGGGTGACTTGGAAAGTGCTAGATTTTAATCCCTGACGTATTTAGAGAATAAAACATATTTTGACAGAGTCGGATATAGTGATTTAAGCTATATTGTATACATAAAACCAGGTACAGCATGTCAAACTAAATAAACACATTTACGCAGAATAAAATCCCAGAAGCAAGTAATTGAGAAAGCATGTGTCTCAAGTCGAATGCTCTCGCTGTCATGCTGATACTACAATTGAGTTTTATACAAAATCTATGAAGTTAAAAGTAATCAAATGCACTATTTCCACGGCTGCCTCTATTGTTACTGGCATAAAATGATTGATGCAAAGAAAAATGAAAAGGGAAAAATGTTGATGGTGTGTCAAAATGATAAATGAAGAGATGTTATCCCTGTAAAATCGCGCTGCTGACTTGTTCCGTCGAGTCGCCCTTCCCTCCTCCGACAGAGCGGCCCTGACGTGCTGCTGGGATTTGACCCCAACCCCATCCCTCTCTTTCTTTCGTTCAAGCTTTTCTTTCTTCCCCAATAGGTTCGCTTTCAATCCCAGGTCTTATCCTCCTGATACTGATAAAAAAGTAATAAAGCTCCTTAATGGTACACCGGTTTCTCTCTTTCCCATATCTGGAATCCGCAGTGTATTCGGACCCTGAAAATAGCACTTTGTTGTTTTATGAAACAACGGGAGCAGGCAGCCGAAAATCTGCCGCCTTCCCTGTGGTCCTCAGGTCCAACGCCTGCCATTCGAAAAAGCAAAATAAGCAACACACTCAGACTTCTCAGCGGATTTTACCAGGCATTTCTCTATACTCCCCTGAAAGGTTGCTAATGGCTGCCGAAAAGACTCGGCTTTCCAGGTCCAGAGAGGAAGACTCTCTTAAGGAAGGAGCTCTGGAAGTTTAAGACCCTTCTTTGAAGTCTTTATTTTCTCTTTTTCAGGAGAAGAGCTGATTGAGGTCAATATGAATCTTTATAGAATGACAGATATATGTGCATGAATGTTCAGCTTGAAGATTTTTTGCAAAAAAACCCAAACGTATTTCTCTCTGAAGAGCTGAGAGGGGAGATGGATGTTATTTTAGATGTGGTTTGGAGAAGCCAAAAAAAGAATTTATTCAAAATGAGCTGGTGACAAACATGATTGATCAAAAGTTTATGGACATTTCATTTATGCGTTTATCCACATCAGGAATAATAGGAAATTTGGGATTTGGAAAAAAATGTATGTGTTTGCACAATTAGAATTTTGTCTACAAAACAAATTTCAAACATTTAAGGGTACATCGATCAGAAGGTTTATAAGATAATAATCTTTTAATTTCAAGGTGACAGATAATGAAAAAAATGTTTTACCTTGTCTTAGTTGAATAACGTTAGTCTACACGCATTCACGAACATTCGAAAAGTGCTAGACATTCTGAACATCTCAGTTTCATAGAAAATCCTCCTTTAGAAATGTCCGCCAGAAAATGGCCCAATCGGAAAAACGGATACATATTACGTAAAATGCATCTCACCCCCCCCCCACTCTCATTCAATTACCTCCCCTTCAAAATTATTTGCATACATCCGGCCTCTCGCGTCCAACGGGAAGTAAATTGCAGCAGTGTTTGCGAAGTTCAAGGCAAAATGGCGAGTCACGTTCCGAGGTGTGCAAAATTTTGGTCTGTCCGTGTTCTGAAACGGCGAAGTTTAAATTCTTTTGAGTGGCAGCCAATCACCATCAAGTGCTTGCATTTCATATTGAGGTTGCCAGTTAAGCCCGAAGGGACGCCAAATAGGTGACAAAAAATGTTTAAAATTCCCCACCCTAATATAGCTTTCTGAGAGAGGTTTTTTGGAAGTTTCTAAGGCATTACAGACTGAAACAAAAAACAAAAAAGTTTATTTTTAAAATGCATTATCATATTATTTTAGTTAAAACTCCTACATAACTACAAATAACTAATGTTAGTGAAATCTGTTAATGTTTTGTTGCGCGTTTCTGAAAAAAAAATCTATCTGCCGATATATCGGAATATCGGATATTAAAATCAGCAAACATTTGTATCGGTATCGGCCTTCAAAATCCTTTATCGGTCGGGACCGTTCACATTTCACATCTTTTGTGCGTGCAGGTTCAGTATTTTAAATGTAAATGCGTGGCAATAGTAAATGACGCAGTTGCAACATGTATGCGATGTGACACTTTTTTATCCAGCGATATCCCTGCCAGCATCATCTAGGGTCCAGAAAAACCTAAAGAAGCCACATCTCTAATCGAATCAATCCTTCAGCCTTAAGTTCACAGCCAGAGAAACCAACAAATGCATGTTTCCCCAACCAATCAATTCTAATCTATAGAGACACTTACTGTCAGGATGCCGTTTTTTGAGGAAATTAACAAGTAAACATCTATCAAAAGTCTATAAAGTTTATCAGTTATAAGATAACACCTTCCAAATATCTTTAAGATAAATGTAACCGTTTCACCAAAATATCTTGATGTCCATGCCAAACATCTGTTTTAACACATTTATCACCAGGATATATCTCTTCATCACTTCCACTTTCAATAAAAGTGTTGGAAAATAATTGAAAGAGAAGGCAGAGGAAAGACAGAGAGATATCAGTACTGACAAGGGTAGCTATTGAGAGCTCAGATGATGAAAGCAGTCCACTCCAAATCTCAGCCAGGAAAAGGTTTGTTGGAAATAAAAGGAAAGGAAGAGGCCGGTCGGGGTGATGTCTCTGTGGGACAAGCACTAGACAATAAAAGCCATTATGCTTGCCGTGCCTATTAGGGTTTCTAAAAGCCTGATCCCGACCATGGCAGCAGGCCTTCTATCTGTCTGCTTGAGTCAACCTGACAGCTCAGTCCGGAGTAACCTGCCTCCATACGCCCGGAGGCTTGTCCTGGGTATGTGGGCAGCGAGAGACGTGCTTTCATTGTGCATTCGGCCCGCTGATTTCTAAGAAGGCTGTGGTGATTTCAGCCGAACATGACACACACGGAAAACTTTAAGCAAAGTAGGAGCTTTTCCTGACAGGTGGAACAGTGCTGGAATATATTACCAAAGAACAATTGTTTGTGCTATTTGTTATGTCTATGATATGGAGGATGCTTCATATATCAGAAAACTGTGAAATGAATATAAAAATACTTCTGCTTCTGAAAACAGCTTTACTGTAGAACTGATGTCCTCTAAAAAACTGTACTAATATTCATTTATATAATGAATCATAATGAAAAGCGTAACTCATTATATTTTGGCATTCAACAAATGTTACATTTATGCCGTAAAGACCTGAGGTATGAATTTTAGGGTTCAACAAAGTCACTGCATTTGATTATTATAACTATTTCATCAAACTTACATTTTCTGTTATAATCACTAATTAATTATTCTAATATAAGACTAATATAAAAACAGCTTTTAATAGTTATAGCTAACATTAACTATTTTGTAGACATACAACTAATTTGTCAGAAAGAATTAGCTTGTCTCTATACCCAGTCATGCGGCTTTGACATCCGTAACCTCACTTCCTGTCTCTCTAGGCATACAGATGCATTATCAAACAGAAAATTGGCTTTCAAATCCCAGCCTACAGCCAAAGCAGGAATCACACAGGCAAAAATAAGGGAAGATGGATAAGAAAGACAAGGAGACATGAATGTTGCACTCGTTCTTTTTTCATCCCCCTCTGTTTCTATCTCTCTCGCGCTTTCTCGTCTTTTCTATCCTGTCCTGCAGCGAGCAGCGTCGCGCATGGCTGCCAGAGCATCTCTCAATGCTAAGACATGTCTGGAATGACCAATAGACAGGCACGAAGCAGCCAAATGTCTCTTTGTCCGTAAACCTGCTAGTGGTTCCTGAGGAGTGACCCAGAGCTGATCTATGAAGTGTAGCGAGAGAGAGAAAGCACCCTTATGTTGCTCAAAGCATAAACCCAGCTAACAATTTTATGTTATAAAAACGTTCCCATAACATTTTGAAAGCGTTAATATTTTAACATTCTTAGAACGTTAAGAGCGTCCAGTTTTTTAGACGTTGTATGAACGCTTTTGTTTGGTTATAAGAGCGTTATTCAAAACGTTTTAGAAAGGTTCAGTCTGTTGTTATATTAATGTTCTAAGAAAGTTTTTAAAATGTTATAAACACATTCCATTGGCCATTATGTTAATGTTCTAAGAACGTTTTCCGTTAATAATAGCTTATAAAAACATAATGTTTAAACGTTCTAAGAACGTTAAAAGTGTCCAGTTTTTTAAATGTTGTATGAAAGTTTTTGTAATTATGACATAATTAAAACATAATGTTTAAACGTTCTTAGAACGTTAAAAGCGTCCAGTTTTTTAAATGTTGTATGAAAGTTTTTGTTATTAAAACGTTCCATTCGCCATTATATTAATCTTCTAAAAACATTTTCCGTTAATATAATTCCGCTGAGAAATGTTCCGTGGGTATGCATTCATTTCTAACACAACTAACTTGTTAAATGTCTTAAAAATAGGCACCAGATCAATGTTTGTGGTAGCCGTGGTATAAGAGGAATTATTTGAAAATAATGCACAGTCCGCTTCGCGTCGTGCCGCATTGCACCTTGGGTGTGCAATATTTTCTTATAATTCAATGGCCCGTCGTGAATGATTCCTTACATAATGTTTAAACGTTCTTAGAACGTTAAAAGCGTCCAGTTTTTTAGACGTTGTATGAATGTTTTTGTTTAGTTATTAGAGCGTTATTACGTTTTATAAAGTTTCAGTCTGTTGTTATATTAATGTTCTAAGAACCTTTTTAAAAACGTTATAAACACGTTCCATTGGCCATTATATTAATGTTCTAAGAACGTTTTCCGTTAATAGTAGGTTATAAAAACATAATGTTTAAACATTCTTAGAACGTTAAAAGCGTCCAGTTTTTTAGACGTTGTATGAACATTTTTGTTTGGTAATAAGAACGTTATTCTAAACGTTTTTAGAAAGGTTCAGTCTGTTGTTAATATTAACAGTTCTAAGAACTTTTTAAAACGTTATTAAAACGTTATTAAAACGTTCCATTCGCCATTATATTCATTTTCTAAGAACGTTTTCCGTTAATAGTAGGTTTTAAAAACATAATGTTTAAACATTTTCAACAACCTTAAAAGCGTCCAGTTTTTTAGACGTTGTATGAAAGTTTTTATTTGGTTATAAGAACGTTATTCAAAACGTTTTTTAGAAAGGTTCAGTCTGTTGTTATATTAATGTTCTAAGAACGTTTTAAAACGTTATTAAAACGTTATTAAAACGTTCCATTCGCCATTATATTCATTTTCTAAGAACGTTTTCCGTTAATAGTAGGTTTTAAAAACATAATGTTTAAACATTTTCAACAACCTTAAAAGCGTCCAGTTTTTTAGACGTTGTATGAAAGTTTTTATTTGGTTATAAGAACGTTATTCAAAACGTTTTTTAGAAAGGTTCAGTCTGTTGTTAATATTAACAGTTCTAAGAACTTTTTAAAACGTTATTAAAACGTTATTAAAACGTTCCATTCGCCATTATATTCATTTTCTAAGAACGTTTTCCGTTAATAGTAGGTTTTAAAAACATAATGTTTAAACATTTTCAACAACCTTAAAAGCGTCCAGTTTTTTAGACGTTGTATGAAAGTTTTTATTTGGTTATAAGAACGTTATTCAAAACGTTTTTTAGAAAGGTTCAGTCTGTTGTTATATTAATGTTCTAAGAACGTTTTCCATTAATAATAGGTTATAAAAACATAATGTTTAAACGTTCTTAGAATGTTTAAAGCGTCCAGTTTTTTAGACGTTGTATTAACGTTTTTGTTTAGTTATAAGAGCGTTATTCAAAACATTTTAGAAAGTTTCAGTCTTTCGTTATATTAATGTTCTAAGAACGTTTTTAAAAATGTTATAAACACGTTCCATTCGCCACTATATTAATGTTCCAAGAACGTTTTCCGTTAATAGTAGGTTTTAAAAACATAATGTTTAAACGTTCTTAGAACGTAAAAATCGTCCAGTTTTTTAGATGTTGTATGAACGTTTTTTTTTGGTTATAGGAACGTTATTCAAAACGTTTTTAGAAAGGTTCAGTCTGTTGTTATATTAATGTTCTAAGAAAGTTTTTAAAATGTTATTAACACGTTCCATTCGCCATTATGTTAATGTTCTAAGAACGTTTTCCGTTAATAATAGGTTATAAAAACATAATGTTTAAACATTCTTAGAACGTTAAAAGCGTCCAGTTTTTTAGACGTTGTATGAACGTTTTTGTTTGGTAATAAGAACGTTATTCTAAACGTTTTTAGAAAGGTTCAGTCTGTTGTTAATATTAACAGTTCTAAGAACTTTTTAAAACGTTATTAAAACGTTATTAAAACGTTCCATTCACCATTATATTCATTTTCTAAGAACGTTTTCCGTTAATAGTAGGTTTTAAAAACATAATGTTTAAACATTTTCAAAAACCTTAAAAGCGTCCAGTTTTTTTGACGTTGTATGAAAGTTTTTATTAAGAACGTTATTCAAAACGTTTTAAGAAAGGTTCAGTCTGTTGTTATATTAACGTTCTAAGAACGTTTTCCATAAAAACATAATGTTTAAACGTTCTTAGAACGTTAAAAGCGTCCAGTTTTGTAGACGTTGTATGAACGTTGTATTTGTTTAGTTATAAAAGCGTTATTCAAAACGTTTTAGAAAGTTTCAGTTTGTTGTTATATTAATGTTCTAAGAACGTTTTTAAAATCGTTATAAACACGTTCCATTCGCCATTATATTAATGTTCTAAGAATGTTTTCCGTTAACAGTAGGTTTTAAAAACATCATGTTTAAACGTTCTTAGAACGTTAAAAGCGTCCAGTTTTAAGACGTTGTATGAATGTTTTTGTTCGGTTATAAGAACGTTATTCAAAACGTTTTTAGAAAGGTTCAGTCTGTTGTTATATTAATGTTCTGAGTACTTTTTTTACAACGTTATTAAAATGTTTCAGCTTTTAATAGTTATAGCTAACATTAACTATTTTGTAGACATACAACTAATTTGTCAGAAAGAATTAGCTTGTCTCTATACCCAGTCATGCGGCTTTGACATCCGTAATCCATAGTTTTGTAGGCGTTGTATTAATGGTTTTGTTTGGTTATAAGGACGTTATTCAAAACGTTTTTAGAAAGGTTCAGTCTGTTGTTATATTAATGTTCTGAGTACTTTTTAAAAACGTTATTAAAACGTTCCATTCCTCATTATATTAATGTTCTCAGAAAGTTTTTCGTAACAGGTTATAAAAACGTGGTTTAAACGTACTTAGAGCGTTAAAAGTGCCCAGTTTTTTAGACGTTGTATGAATGTTATATTACATACACAATTGTCACATTTTCAAAGCTAGGGTGTGTAGAACGTTACAAAAACACGTTTCTAATGCTAACATTTTGAGGATGTTTATAACCTTAGGGAAACGTTTTACTGCATTTTTGGACAACTTTTAGAGAACCTTTAGAGAACGTTAGCCAAAGTTATGGGAACATTCCCTGTTAGCTGGGAACTGTGTTTCTGAAAGTGTTTCTGAAGCTCAATTGGAAGAACATTGCATAAGCGGCACAAAGGTTGTGGGTTTGATTCCCAGGGAACACACATACTGACTACATTGGATCCGATGTTAGTTGGTGTGATGAAAGTGTCCAAAACTCTCCATCAAACTTAACCGACCTTACTTCGGTCATGTGAAAGGATACCAGTGTCTTACCTTACCAAAGGCATTCAGCATTACTGTGTTCAACTACACTGAAGTACAGGAACACACTGAGATAAAGTCTTTGTTTACCTTTGCCAAATCTCTCTGTGGATCTGTTGACTGCTGACTTTTTCCTTTTAAACTTGGTGTTAATTATTTAAAGCCTTTTCCAACACAAAAACGCAGGTGTTTCTGAAGGATCCACGCTAGGCTAATCTCTCTTATCCAAAAACATTTAGCATCCAACAGTGCTGAAGAAAGCCACTAGTCTGTCAAAAGCGAGGAATTTCAGCAAACGCAGCAGAGGGGAGAACTTTGAATATCTCTGCGTGACTTGTTTGCATCACAAGAGGAATTCGTAAAGGACAAAATCTCAACTTTTCTGTTTGACGCACCGAGCAGAACATGAAAGCAAGTCCTCACTCCACTAATTTAGCACAAGTCAACTCACAGCCAAACGCCTGAGGGGACTAAACATGGTCCAAAACACTCACCCACAGTTTTGCTCAGATAAAAAGAGAAAGAAAAAGAACCGGCACGAAGATGAAGAACAACACTTTTCGGCATTTTTTTTGCGAGTTAAATCCATCCTCGTTACTGATCTGTTTCAGCAAGACAAGCGAAATTCAAAAAGCGTTTCATGATGCTCACTTGAGGGGTGCTTTACATCAACACGAATTCTTACAACTTTTTACCTTGTTTACTTTCTGTCACCGCAGCTCTACAGTACGTCTGTGAGGTCTTTTAGCGGTACGTTAAATGAAAAGTGAGACCACTCAAAGAGTTAGTCTACAGACGTAAACATACACTCCCGTCTGGCTCTAATTTCTCTCCTGAGGATCCGCTCGGGAGGTGTTATTCAGTTTTTCCATCTCTCCTTCGAGAAGTCTGGAGCATCTCTTGTCTGGTGTTTGAGATCGATAGATGGTTAGAGGGAGATGCGTGAGCCACGGATCAATCCTGGAGCCACTCCGCAATGCTTTGAGCGAGTGAAACATCATAACAACATTATGGATGCAGGGAACATCAAACGACTGATGGAGAGAGAGAGAGAAAGATAGAGAAAGAAGAAAGGGAGGACAGAGCAGGAAGAGGCAAAAAGCAATCAGAGAGACACATGGGACTCACTACAGTGAGACAAAACCATGAAAGAAACAAGAGAAGGAAACAAGCCAAAATAGAAGCTAAGACCCCCAATAAGATTGAGTAGGGGCATCGTGCACCTATTTTTATGGGGAACCATTGGCAGTTCTGGTTCACTTGTCGCCCTAGATAAAATAAGACTGAATAAATAAGCTTTCCATTGATGTGTGGTTTGTTAGGCTACAATATTGGGCTGAGATACAACTATTTGAAATATGGAATCTGAGGGAGCAAAAAAAAAACAAAATACTGAGAAAATCACATTTAAAATTGTCCAAATGAAGTCTAAGCACAGCATCTGCTCACAAAAATTAAAGTTTTTATATATTTATGGAATATATTTACAAAATACCTTCATGGAACATGATCTTAAACACAAATAATTCAATAAAATTCTGTTTATATACTAAAGGTGGACATTTTTTATATATGAATAGATAGATAATAGATATATCCGCATATGCATCCATCCACAATGTTTCAAAATGGTGATATGAAAACAAGACAGTGATTTAAATAATATATATGATTGAATTTGGTGACTTACACACCAAACTCAGAAATCGAAAAAAAAAACAAGATGAAAAAATTAACTTCCATGCCTCCAAAACACTCTTTGGTCAAAATCTTAACAAAATAAGAAGTAATATCTTCTGACAGTACACTGAAAAAAAAAATCCTTTCAATTTACGTAATTTTAATGTGTACATCGGTCCCACATAATCCGATTGTGTTAAACCAACATAATTTTCCTCATTTAATTTTTATGTGTCAGACCAAAACATTTTAATTGTTTCAAGTAGTCTAATATAAATATGTTGACTCAAAGTGCTATTTCTCTTTACTATAACACATTTATTTTGTAATGTTTAAGTAATTTTATTATGTAAGGGGACTAGATTTTCATCTGTAATTCCAACATGCTTTTTTAATGCTTATATTATGGGATTATGTAACTCTAAAGCAATTTCATTATGTTTCTGGCACCAGAATAATCATCCATAATTATCCAAATGTTATTTATTTCTTTTTTAAATACAAAATACATTTGCATTGGCATTAAAAGAGTTTTAAACAAAAGTTTAGTGATATTGAGGCAAACCACTGCTTTCAGATCATCAATTCATTTAAATCACTACACATTAATTCAACAACAGTCAATAACTATTACAACAATCAGCACATGCAGTACATACAAAGGGGCAATTTCCCAAACAGGTTGTAGATTAATCCATGACTAGGCCCTATTTATATTAGGATATTTTTTACAAAAAAAGTTTACAAACAAACCTACCTTACAAAAACAACACTGGAGTACATCTTGAGACAAAACAATGGCACTGATATATGTCAAGATATGTCAGTGCAATATGTTTTCAAATTAAGGCATTGCAAAAGTCTGGGACTAGAAAAAGCCCCATCTGTAAAACTGACCCAAATGTTTAAAATAGTTACTATCATAGTAGATTTAGAAGTGCTAAAGCACAAACACTGCATTCCAAGTGACATGCAAAACAGTAAGTACTATTATTTTTAAAATGGATTTACAAACTGGAAAATATCAATCCTTCAGAAAGTCAGAGCTACAGCATTTGTATAAACTGATAATCAAAGATTCAACAAAAACAAAATACAACAACCATTTCCAAAATCAACTCTGAGCAGCAAACGGTTAATGTTTTAATAAGAAAAAACACTTAAAACAGATAAATAAAAAGAACATAAATGAGCAGCACAGTCTTTCTGATCCTTTCACTGAAAGAAACGGTTTGTTAAAGTTACGCTCAATGCAGTTCCATTAAAATCTTTTGGATTTCTTCAAAAATAAAGCAGAGATCAGGATAGCTCAGGTTTAAGGCATACATCAGCTCAAACAACATGATGTTGCAACACCTTCATGCCTTCCAGGACTATACAAAGATCCTCTTCTTCATCACAAGAAGCATGTTGTTTGAGAGCACAAATCCCAACAGTGGTGTCTTCAAATGACCACACTGATGCTGACTTCATCCATGCCCTGTACAAAACAGACAAATGTAGTTAAAGAAACAGAAAAAAAGTTACTGTTACAATAAAAGTGTCATTGGAAATTAGTACAATGCAAACAAATATAAATGTAAGTATACAGACCCATGTGCATTGCCACAGCATATTACAATTGGTTACAAATATATGGGTTACAAAGCAAGGCAGCTGCACTGTCCACTGCTCCAGGTGTGTGTGCGCGTTTACTAGACTGGAATGAGTTAAATAAAGAGGCCACATTTCGAGTGTGTGCTACCATACCTGACAATCACAGCAAAAGTGAATTCTCTCATTTTCTCACTGTCATGTTGTTATAAACCTGTATAAATGTCTTTGTTCTGATGAACACGAAGGAAGACATTTATTTTGAGGAATGTTTGCAACCAAACTGTTCATGAGCCCCATTCACTTCCATAGTATTATATTTCCCCACTATGGAAGTGAATGGGGCTTATGATTGGTTTAGGAACAAACATTCCTCAAAATATCTTCCTTAGTGTTCATCAGAACAAAGACATTTATAAAGGTTTGTAACAACATGATAGGGAGTATGTGATGAGAATTTTTATTTTTGGGTGAACTACCCCTTTAAATCTTCCCAGGTGTTTTAATGACCCGTGTGCCAAAAGATGTAACTAAAACATACTACATTTTCTGTACTTCCAACAATGTTTACACATTTTTATGTCTATGAATCTATATTACTTACTTCTGTCATTTGATCATTCATTGTTTGAAGTCTGTTTGCTAGCTGTCCTCCTTTCTGATAGAAGAGTTTCGTCAGGTTTTTGGAGTGGAGGTCCAGGTGACACGCAGGAACATAAGACAGTAGTGATTCTTTTAAATTCAGCATTTATCTGAAAACAAATTAACCAACCATTGTATATTTGAGTACTGCGAGTCAAAGAATAATACATGTATATTAGTTACAAAAATAAGATTTAGCTCCTAACAGCAGTAAAACAGTGATAGGAATTACTTACCAATGCTTTTGAGTGTGTAGCGCATGCAAGGATGATGGACCTATTAGAGGAAATATTCAGAGGTGAAATCAACACACAACCTCAAATGATTAAGGTCACACATACACAGAGCAATAATGAAATAAGTATTATATCTGTCATAGGACGCAATTTTGGACAAAATGAGATCTTAAAACAAGGTGCTCTTCTGAAAACGTCAGCTTTAAGGTGTGGCCACTTCAAAGCGATATTTTTTTCAGTTAATATACCAGACGTCACGCGAGGCATTTAAAAAAAGCTTTTTCTAATTGAATCAAGTGTTGCTCGTGGCGTAGTGAAGTCACGAATAACTGACGCGGGTCTGTTCATCTGATTAAGCAGACAGTTTGTTTCATACGCAATGTCATTATTAATGTAGTCAATTGATATCATCTGGTAAATTACTTACATGGATAACGTTACTCTGGACAGAATAACGTTTGGTTAGCGTTTTATTTGTCCTGAACCGTTTCCATAGAACAACTGAGTAAAAAGTGCCTCAAAAGTCAACTCAAATCTGACAGTTTTCAACTCGGATAAAACTACCAAACGTGAAATAACGTTATACAGCTGACATTTTTAAAACGCTGTTTTTCTTTATGAGCCTTACACTTACTGACTGACTGACTGTAACGTTAACTTACTCCACCAACATCCTCCAAACTCATTTTTACTACAAGTCATTGCAATGGCTACATATTGTAAAAAAACTGTCTATCTAGTGAAGATGTATCACGTATAAAGTGAACATAAATAAATAATAGAACTTACTTTAATAACGTGGTGTCCGTCTGAGGGAGTTCTTCTGACTGACTGCTGCTGAGTCTTCATTTTGGCGCCCAAAACAAACGATGTTTATTCTTCTTTTATGGCGATTGACGGCCTTTTTATTGAGCGTTACTGCCACCTTCTGCTCAGGAGGTGCCATTTTGTGTGCAAACTCAATTTTATTGCTTTAAGTATTCAATTCAATCAATTTTAATCAATGTGAGAATAATGTGTTCATTTTACATTCAAACAAAACATTTTCATCCTAATCAATTAAATTATGTTTACACAAGGAATATAAATATTTTGTGTTGCATATACATGTTTATTTTATTTAAATTCAAAGACCCACCAAGTCCATTTTTTTCAGTGTAGAGAGAAAGACCAAAAGCACAGATTGCTCGGCCCTGTATATATATATATATATATATATATATATATATATATATATATATATATATATATATATATATATATATATATATAAAGTAGCTGTGTTGCAATTAACCCCGCATTAGTTTGTCCCCGCTCACCCCTCCTTGCTCAACAACTGATTTTTATTTAATTCTAGCCAAAAATGTCAGATTTCAGGTTTAAGATTGAATATGTTAAGGCAATTTTTTTATTTGCTTTCAGAAGCAATTTGTCTCTTCATTCTGGAAGGGTTGGGTAAGTGTATTTTTCCAGGGTTAGAAGAAGGAAGTGAGTTGAGAAAGGAAAAGTTTCAAGAAGTTTTTCCAGAGTTCAGTTGATCTGGTCCTGAATCCTCCAACCATTCAAACTCAAACAATCTCAAACTTCACGCGCTTCCATGCTTCTCTGCTTTGAGTTCAAAAACTAAATTATTTACACCCAACTGACAGAATTGAACCACAGGGTATCTCCATAGACGTACAAGGCCCTTTACTTAGAACCTAATGTTCCTGTCAATGTCTATATGCCAAGGTACCAACACCTGAGACCATTACATCGATCCATAACAAATAAAACAACACCAGCAACATCATCCCAATGCCATAAAGCAACGTAAATAAAAGTTTCACTAAACTGAAGAGGATCAAAAGCAGAAGAGTTACGTGAAAAGGACATCTGAGGAAGATGAAGTTTCTATTTGAATGATCTCTTCAGTGCACAAGTCTGAACGTTTCATCATCAAATAACAGCCGACAGATCTTTTCAACTGCTAGGCTTGTCCATACTCTCGGCAGTAGGTATAAAATACTTCTCGTACACCATACAAACTACATTAAAACAACCCCAGATTTTTTATATTTTGCCATCTAAAGCCTCATTCACACCTCCACTGACAGACTGACATGAGAAAAGTTGAACTTTATGCAAATATGGAGTGATTATAGTAGAGACCACCAGGCTCGTGTCGTTGACTTCAATGTCACAGAGACAAAATTAATATTTGAAGTAAATACTGGTTGGTTTTGTAAACATCTCATCATATTACTGTATACGATATATGATATAGAAAAATGATATAAAACAAATGATGCATGGGATGTACATGCATGTTTTTACATTTTTGGTACTGATTTGGTACCTTTACCAATATTCATGAGCTAATAATGCCCATCCACACATTTCAGATCATCCATATACCCTGCAAAAACAAAAAATTTAAATTTAAAATTTAAATAAATATAAAAAATGTAGGTACTGACATTACTGTATCTGTTTTAATTATAAGAGACATTTTAAAAGATGCTAACAAAATAATGCACATTTTATCAGAGCTTCCATGAAAAACCAAACATAAAATAGCAAAAAGCTCAGAGGGGAGAAGCCCTGAAGCTCTCGCTCTAAACAAATAAAAGACCCCTCTGATGGAACAAGATGAGAGAGATCTTACATCAAGCAGCCTCCATGCCAGACCTTTATTAGTGTTCTGACTCACCTAGGATGCTGATCAGTGCATGGAGCCCAGCAAACAGCAGATTAAATACATGGTGGAATTAAAGAAAAATCTGAATCAAAAGAGATAAAAGGAGTCTTGCTATTTGCACATTAGCCATTCATCTCCGCCCCTGTTCCCGTTCAGTATCCGCGGGCATCTTTTGGGAACGGCTCAGTGCTGCGTCCCACTCTGACATTTGACTGAATAATACACAGAGTCGTGAAAAGTGGATTTAGTGTCGAATGTTGATGTATGCATCATGCGAACTTTACGTTCGAGTGAATGAGATCTGCTTGGAGAATCAGGTTTCTAGAAATACATTAGTCAAAAATGAACAAGAGAGACAGGTTGATGAAGCATTAGCAATAAAGACACCATTTACCATAAGTTAAATATCCTGTGGCACTTCTTTAAAATGACAGCTCTCCTTTACTGTGCTTTCTATTAAAACAAGAATTGCGTCTTTAAGAAACATTGAAACTCTGTAATCTGAAAGTAACTGTATAGCATTTCTCATACTATTGCTTTCCGAAGACAAATTGCTCTATTGTTTCTCCTCACTTTTATCACTTTGGATAAAAGCTTACTCAAAACTATCACACGACTACACACAATGTAGACTAAAAGTAACAAATTTAGACTTGGGCTGTGTGTCGACCAAAGCGGTTTCTACCAAATCCAGCCCATTATTTTAAATTGTTTCCTATGGGAGTGCTGTATTAAAAAAATGCAGACAGCTGCTGAGACGCCAACTATTCTGTGTTTTTACCATTGGCTGTGAGTTAAACAATTGCTGCAGTTACATTGTCTTGTACATACCACTATTTCGTAACAACAAATGACGCTCAACTCAAATAGCTCTAGGACTGGGAATTAAGCTTTTCTATAGAAACAGTATTGGCAAAATCCATGTGAAATAATATTGTAAATTACATAATTACATTAAAATGATATTTTAATGCTTTTGCTAAATATAGCATAATACAGAAAGCACATCAGGTAACAATTATAACATATTGGAAGTGGTTCTGCATGAGGTTGCAGCGGTCATGTGATATAATTCGTAGCCTTCAGAAAACTCCCAGTCTATAAGCTGTTGTTACGTGTTTTACGAGGACGAGGCATGAACACACCTATGGTCAGATTTACAAAAACTGGGCAAATTAGTGCGATGCGAGAGCACCATTACAAAAAGGGGCCAATGGGATGATTATATATATATATATATATATATATATATATATATATATATACATATATATATATATATATATATATATATATATATATATACATATATATATATATATATATATATATATACATATATATATATATATATATATATATATATACATATATATATATATATATATATATATACATACATATATATATATATATATATACTGTATGTGCGCAGGTTATATATGTATATATGTGCATTATAATGTTCACAACCTCTTTGAGCAAAAGGATAAACTAAAAAAATTGCCTTCCTTATTCCTTTGTACTACAATTACAGTTATTGGGCCCTATTTTAACGATCTAAGCGCATTGTCTAAAGCGCACAGCGGAACGTCTAAATGGGCGTGTCCGAATCCACTTTTGCTAATTTAACGACGGGAAAAATGGTTTGTGCGCCGAGCGCATGGTCGAAAAGGGAAGGTCCTATTGTAATGGGAGTATTTTGGGCGTAACGTGCAGTAAACCAATGAGAGACTTAGCTCTCATCCCCTTTAAAAGCAAGTTGCGCTGGCGCTATGTCTAATCCCTATTTAGATAACGGACTTTGTAAACTGAAAAACTAAGCGGAGGAAGAAGATCCGTTAAATAATTGTGTTGTTTTTCACTTGTATTGAAATTGTTATTTTTTTATTAAAACCTTTAAAACCCGTTTTCTTTTAGTCATGGAAGTAAAAAGCAGGCTTGTAATTGCTTTAAATGTATGGCTATCCAATATCATCAAAAAATAATTTACAAGTATGTAAGATAAGGTTTGTACTCTAAAAATACTTTATTTGTAACAAACAGGAGATAAAGAATTTACAAACGGCTCCCCTCACGTTTCAGCACTTTGGACAGCGGTTTTTTTAGCAAAGAGTTTTTTAAGCATTACTTAAAAATGTTTCTCATCTCACCATATCCACAGTTACAGAGTCATCATATACAATAAATCCGTGAGGTAGCATTAAAAATTTTTTTAAAAACAGACGCATTTGTTCAAAGCAAAGCATTTATTTACTTACCAGGCTGCAGAAGCAGCTCTTTGCGCCTTCTAACGTCTCATAATTAGTCCTCATTTATGTCAAAGAGACTCTTTATAATCTTTTATATTCAATCCTTTAATCTTTCATATTTAAATGCATTTTTGTGTTGCTGCGCATTCATGTACCTTGTGATAAGCAAACCCGCGTTGTCCTCCCGTGTATAGGCGCATTTTACTAATGCGCTCTTTAAATAACATAAAACACATTGCGCCATTGACTTTAGACTTTAGACCAGGTTTTTGTTGGTCAATGGCGTAGTCTATTTTAGTTGCCTCAAAATAGCAACGCGCCAACAATGCGCCTGAACACACCTCGTTTTTAGACCAGAACGCCCATGGGCGCAAAAGGGGGCGCAAATGCATTTGCTATTTAAACAACGCGGCGCTAAACGTGAAAATTAGGGTGGAAACTAGCGAAAGACACTTGCGTCGCGCATTGCGCTGCATTGCGCCGGGTGTAAGATAGAGCCCATTGTCTCTTTTAAGCTTTAACTAATCACATATCTTAAACAAGATGAATTCAGTCATTCAATCAAGCAGACTCACTGAACTCTTAACACTAAAGAGTTTAATAGCTGGCTGTAATAAGTATGTAACTTTGTGAGCACTAACATTAGGCTTTCAGCTTGTGACTACATGTTAATTTGGAGGAGTTCCCCTCTGTTTGCCTTTTCACAAGATCGCTCTTCTGTAAAAGGCAAATGGTTTAACTTTAAAAACCTCAATTTGAAGGTGTTACCTCCTAAGTAGAATGTTGATTTGTCACACACACACATATATATATATATATATATATATATATATATATATATATATATATATATATATATATATATATATATATATATATATATATATATAGTTTTTTTATCCAAACCCACTTGAAAATCAATATTTTCGAACCAGATTCACATTACAAGTTTTATTCATCATTGTGGACCTAATGCATGTTACAACGCATTCAGTGACTACATTATTTGTTTCATTAAATACATACAGTTATAGCACCTGTCTATATTTTACAAAAAACTGAATGATTTTTTTTAAAATACATATTTACAGAAATATTTGTTTCCAGATCCATTCCTTCTTTCCTCCGGCTGCCTATTCCATCTCTACTTCCTTTGGGAAAGATGACACGGGGCTTGGTAGGAAAAATGAGCAGTACTGGAGCCTGCAGGCGAAAGATAGCCGAGCAAGTTTCATCACAGCTCTTAAAAGTCTTCAGGCAAGAGGGACAGGCGTGAGAGGAGATAGCGAGAGAAAGAGAGGGAGATTGAGATAGTGACCAAGCAATGAGAGAGACGGTCAGGCCACATAAAGGTACTCACCATGCACCCAATCCCTCATAAAAGATGTTTCATATAAACTCTAATGGTCTGAAATTGGTTAACAACGCTTTCAATCCTATAAAATGTCTGGTTTTCACATCTTCTCTTAACTTAATGGAAGATTTTGAGAAATGGGTGCTGCTTATTTTGGTTCGTGTGTCACCTTATATTCATACTTTTATATTGAAGTGCTGTAAGAGATGTCCATTTACCTGACACTTTTAAAGAAAAGCAACTAAAAAACATAAAACACATCTGAGTCTAAGTCTGAGCTCACATGTCTGCAACTTAAAGTTGTTTAAATTTCTAAAAACATCTGTTTAGTATCATCCCAAACTCAACACATAGTTTCTCTCCAAATGAATCCAAACAGGATGTCTTCACATCTATAAAATATCAAAGGCGCTCGCGGCATCCCACGTTCCCCACACGGGGCGCCTGAAACGGATGCCCCTTGAATATGAGACCATACTCAGCTGTCGTGTCGTGCCGCCTTAGACCGGTCAGGCCTACTGACTAATCCCACCCCGGTATGCATGGAGAATTCAGAGGCCGTGCTTGTGGCATGCCAACAACGCATGATGCCCTCCGGTTCACGAGCCTGTGAGACTTGAAACGGAGATTGGCTATGGTTCAGTTCTGTCTGGAGGAAACAGGTGGTGGAGCCTGGGGTTCGGTCCGAGGGTTTAACCCCAACCCCCTCTGACTGTCTGGCTCAAAGAACAGGTGCGATTTGGCTCAAAGGGTTCAGAGTTAAAAGTGAGATTAGGAGAGGCTTTTATTCAGATTTTATTATCAGCACAGTGACGGCTGGCTGTGAGACCATGAGGATGTTTTTATAACCCTACACAAACACTGTACAATGTCCCCTTTCGAATCAAAGCCACTAAATGGCCGTGCCAGCTTGGATATCTCTCTCTGTAAGCAATAACCAGATGGATTGTCTTTAGAGAAGAGGGGCAGACTGCACAGAGGATAGCTGCATGGCCCCGGGCGTACAGTAAATTCTCATCGCCCTGAGAATAAAGGGGAATGACATTTCACGCCCCACACCAATTTACATAGACTCTATCAAATGGACTCACTGTCAAGGTCGCTTGCACTTCATGAGGAGTGACATGCCAGATATTTAATAAAAAAACGAGTCCTGAGGTGATGAGAGAATCATGAGTCAATTACTGTGGTTTATAGCAATTGAAATTCATTACTATAGCACTCTTTTCGGTGTGCATTGCTGCTATGCAGTTTTACAGAAAGAAATAGTAGATCAAAATATATGGTTTGAACTAAAAACAAATATGCATTTTTTTTTTATATTTAAAAAATTCCAAACATGAAGCGATATTAGTAACCATCTGAAAAACAATTGGCAAAAGGTATTGGTAGAAAATGTTATTAGCAAAATTTGTGCGTATGTTACGCAATAACTAATTTGCATGAATTTGTACGCAGTGAATCACACAAAAACGTACACAATTCTGTAATGAAGCCACACCCTTAAGCCCTATGTTTACACAGGCTATGTTTACACAGAAATGATCTGAAGAGAAAACGCAAAAGTAGCGTTGTGTTATCACTTTTTATTCTGTGTTTATACGAGAGTTTTGTGGGGGATCTCCGTGCATATGGTGACGCAAAAGTGTGTGATATTCGATGTAGTATGCACTCCACGCAGCTAGGTGGCAATGTGAAGCACTGATACAACAACACAAATTCCACATGCCTGTGTACAACCTTCTTTCTTGTTCTCCCAATTCTCGTCCAAAGCCGTCTGGTTTGTTGTTATTTTCCTGAACTGGCGCATGCCTGTGACTAGGGATGGGCATTCGATTAAGTTTTCTTTGTCGATTGTCAGGAGAATTAACGATCGACTATCGATTAATCATTAATA